>NC_060139.1:389339923-389686590 GCF_021461385.2 Schistocerca piceifrons | reverse complement strand
GAAATGCACATATGACCAATCGCAGATTTTTGTGATTTCGGCTTAGCGCATCCGATATCCATACACCCGATTTTTGAGCCTTCCCCAGTGCATGCAAATGTCGCGCGATGGTGGAATAACCACAGTTCATTACATTTACCAGTTCTCGAGTAAACAGCCGTGGATCATTGCAGGTTAATGCGTTTAAACGATCTTCTTTAAACCCCGAAGGTCTTCTGAACGTCTAGACTCATTAATTTCAAAACGACCCTCCTTAAAACTAGAAAGAAAACCATTTTCTCGCTGTGCTCTGTCTAATTGCATGAACCCCGTACGAGGCGCAAATGTTTCTGACTGCCTCCGCTGCTGTCACCCCTCTATTGAACTCAAACAGAAGAATATGCCGGAAATATTCCGATGTCTCCATCTGGCACTCCATTTTCTAGCGTGCACAGCTTCAGTTACTATCTCCAAATGACAAAATGATAATATGTAAACTCAAGAAGCAACAGTGAACTACAAATAAAGAATGACAATCGATAAATAAACCCTTAGCAACCGGAATACCAACATGCTAAACAAAAACGCTCCGAACTTATGCACCAATCTAATAATTGTTCAATATTTGACTCATTCCGATCAGAATTGGTTCTCTAAGTTACAGGCGTTGGTGTGGCAGGCGGACGCTATATGATTAAGACCGCTGCGGCCGGCTAGGGGCATGGCAGACATTCCACGGAACGTGGGCCGGCAGATAACGCGACAGCATTCATTAAAGCGGGGGGGGGGGGGGGGGGACGCATTTTTGCGTCGGCAGATAGCGTCTGTCAGCGCCGCGTGGCGAGGCTCTGGCCAGGCTTGCCCGCATATCGCGACGCTCTTATCTGACGCTGCGCTACGCCATTACTCAGGCCGCGTCCAAAAACACCGCGATCACCAATATGTGTTCACTAATCTCAAATACAGGAGTCCGACAAACGTCAAGGATGCAAGTTCGGGCTTTAACGCCCTACCGGCCATTAGGTTTTAAGAGATACAGTCCACGATCGGGTTGGACAGTTGTGGGGAAGGAAATCAGGCGTGTCCTTTCCAAAAGATACCGTCCCGGCGTTTAATTTAAGTAATTTAGGGAACTCACGGGAAATCTGTATCTCCATGGCCGGAAGGGGAATGTAAATCCCGGTCCTCGTGAATAAGACTACTGCGCCCTGAACCACTGCACCAACTCGACGATACCGAATATATGACACAGCGTAAATGAAATAGGAAAAAAATACAGAATTCTCAAAATGAAACTTCTAAACTGCTGCAGAGTGTGAGAAGATTTTACACTTTCAGTCAACAACTTGTTACTTATTTGATATGCTGAAAATGAGAGTTTTCATAGTACAAGTAATTTAAGGACTGAGTGAAATGATACGGAACAGCTGTACAGCACGTGTAGCGCTGTCCGACGTCACTAATGTTGGTGATAAGTGGGGGGGGGGGGGGGGGAGAAGGTGATAGCAGCTCGATCAGAAAGGAAGTCTCCTCTTCCATTTCATCGCGGCAGCGATGGGGAAAGAGGACTAAGAGTTGAAACATGCCTCCCGAGAGCTTCGTAAATATGTTCTATGAAATACAGGTGTGGAACTCCAACTGCCTGATAGCCATTTTCTGTTGAAATGTTTCATATAAGAGACGCATTATCCGTTTTCGGGAATTCTCATGTTAAGCTGACAAGATTACTTATTACACGTAAGTGAGAATGTTCGATATCATCTCCAAAGGCCAACAGAGTTACAGTTGCACTGTTCGTCCAACTGTAACATAGTTCCCCACCCCATGCCCCAAGCACAGATACCATCTCACTGGAAGGCATCCGTCGTGTTTAGCAATAGTACGCTGCATGCAGATCCAAAGCAAGAGAACAGAACGATTGTCGTTTCACAGTGGTTTGTTCATCATTTTTTCTCATGTAGCGCTCGTATGCTCGTATACTTCGCTACCTTGTCAATGAAACGTAGGACGGAAGGTGTATCTCTTTTTCGTTGATCTCTTCCTAAATTGTTGTGATTATTGTAGTCCTAGCTTATACTGAACTTTTTCCTTATTTAATTTTGCATAAGTTAACTCTAGTATAATATTTAGTGTATAAAAGTCCTCTCTATTATTATATCGCAGGTGCGTTACTCTTAAGCCTGTCCTTCAATACTTGGTACAACCCATAACTAGCATAACTGGGGGCCGCTCACAAAAGACGTGATCTGGTGTCTCCAGTTCACTAGACGCACGTGGTGATTGTTTATTTACCATCCTGTAGGAGCACAATGGATGTAGTGCTCATAAGTAAGGAAGGGGCCTAATTTATAAGGGAGTGCGCCACCCAGTCACCTGTTTCGAAATGTGTTGTTCGAAATCTTTCATAACCATTAGGGAGAAAGGCATAGTTCGCCTTCCACTTTCTGGGGAATTCAATATGTACTGCCATGCCGACGAACTAAATTCCTAATTTCAACTAAATTAATAAAATTTCTGTGTTCTTATTCTGAAGTCATTGTGTGGGAGCGCGTTTCATTAGAAATCCAAAGCACATACGCTCACTAATATAATCACCATGTCTGTAGGTGTGGTGTTAAAAGGCCCATAACAATGTCATAGTATTGCCCGATTTACTCTCCTCCTTTAGTGGTTTCGGCACACGGACACGACTTCTGGCACCATTGTCCACCATTGCAGCTAGTCCATAATGTTTTTTTTTTTTTTTTTTTTTTTTTTTTGTGGTCTTCAGTCCGAAAACAGATTTGATGCAGATTTCCACTATAGTCCTGTTCAAGTTCCTTTATCTCTTCATAGATTCTGCAACCTACATCCACTTGAATCTGCTTACCGTAGTCAAGGTTTTTTATCCCTCAAACTCACTTCCGTTACCTAACTGACACATCAGCTATGTCTCAGGATGTTTACTATTTTAGTGTCTTAATTTTCTAGTCTAATTCCCTAAACTTCACATCTACGTCTATGCTCTACAAGCCACCTTATGATGTGTGGCTGAGGGTAGTTCTGGTACCATTATCCTTTCCCCTTTCTCCTGTTCTATCCACGAATGCCTCATGGAAATGACGATTGGCAGTAAAACTCCGTGTGACATGTAATTTCTTTGGTTTTCTTATCGTGATCGTTTCGCGAGACAAATGTGGCAATGTGAGAGAAAGTAAAGCGTTGCCATACTCTCCTTGGAACCTACGCTCTCGAAATTTCAACAGTAAAGTTTTCTGTGATGCACAACGCCTCTCTTGCAGCGTCTCCCACTGGTCTTTTTTTAAGTATCTCCTTTACGCTTTGGCGCCGAGTAAATGAGGCTGTGAGGAAACGCACTCCTCTTTGTTGGATCTTCTCTATGCATTCTATTAATTGTACTTGGTGTGGATTCTACATTCATGAACACTGCTCAAGAATCGGTCGAACGAGAGCATTGTAAGCGTCTTCCTTCGTGAATGAGTTACATTTCTTTTAGATTCTCCCAGTGAATCTGTTTAGCATCTGTTTTTCTTATAATTTTGTTATGTGCTCATTCCAACTTAGGTCATTCCAGATGGTTACTGCTAGGTATTATACGGTAGGTACTATTTCCGGTGATTTCGCCAGAAGTTTAATCGACCAATAGTGGTACTCGTCGCCTGTTTATGCGCAATACGCTACATTTACTTACGTTCAGGGTCAACTGCCGATCCTTGCATCAATCGGCGATCCTCTGCAGCTGTTCCTGCATTTCTGTAGAGGTCTTCTAGCGTTGCAACCTTTGTCAGACAACCGCATTATCTGCGGACAGTCTTAACAGAGCTGTCGACGCTTTCTAATAAATTACTTGTATTCATTGCAAACAGTAACGGTCCTATCGCACTTGCTTGGAGTATCCCGGAAATTATTTTTACGTCTGTCGATTTTGTTCCTTTGAGGAACAACGAGTTGAGATCTATCTGTGAGGAAGCCTTGTAGTATCCAGTCACAAATCTGGTCCTATACTCGGTAAGCTCATATTTTTTCACTAAACGGCGGTACGGGACGGTATCAAAAGCCTTCCTGAAGTCTAGGAACACGGCATCAACCTGAGCGCCGTGGTCGACGGCGCTGTGGATCTCGTGGAGGAACAGAGTGAGCTGAATTTTGCAACATGTCTGTTTACGGAATCCATACTGACTTTTATACGAAAGACTTTCGTTCTCTAAAAACGCGCAGTACAATAGATTGACGTCAGCGATTGAGGACTGTAATTATGCACATATATCCAGTCGCCCTTCTTAAAAAAGGGAATGACTACTTTCTTCCAGTCGCTAGGTATCCTAGTTGATTCAGCGGCCTTTGGTAAGAGACTGTTAGAAGTGCAGATGGTTATTTCGGATAATCTCTGTAAAACATAAGAATGTTGTCGGGTGCAGCGCCTTCCCACTGCTGAGCAGTTTTAATTGATTTCCTATACTGCGATTGTTTATGTCAATATCTGACATTTCAGCAATTGTTGGATGATTGAGAGGAAGAAACGTATTACGATCTGCCGCAGTGTAACAGTCTTTGGAGACCGAATTCAATATTACGACTTTCTCTGGCATCTTTTGTGTCGGAGCCAGTATGGTCACTGAGCGATCGACTGAAACTAATTGAATCCTTCTCGCATAGCTCTCGCTCACACTGGCTACGTTCAACTTTTGTTTATTTTCGACCTCCCGTCCTAGTGTGTTTTCCGTCCTGCTGCTAATGAACGTTATTTTGTTGCGTGCCGCGACCTGCGATCTCGCTTCGCAGGCGTTTCACGTCCTCATTCCAGGAGGAAGAGAGCAGAGACGCCTACTACACGGTAGCTCAGCTGCGCTCCTCGTAGGGATAGTGACCGCCTAAAAATAGCGACAGGGGTTGCCGCGCTATCGGAAATAGGCACAGGAAGCGCACCCGACGCCTTCCTGCCGGGATGCGGCCGCGTCCGCCAAAGCACGCGACCCACATCAAGGATTAAAGCAGGCAGCGGCGGCACACGTCTCCGTGCGATACTCGCCTCTCACATCCCTCAACAAGTACAGTAGAAGCTGTAGATAGAAACATGCTGAGGTCGTCCCAGAAAAGTGTGACAACATGAAGATGGGAGGTTCGTATCAACTTAATGTCTCAAAATCGGCAGTGATATTGCAGTGCTACGGAACGTAACGTTAGAGGTGGCAGAGTTGTTAAGACACTGGACATTCATTCTGAGGGAAGATGGGGGAGGATAAAATACAGTTCAGTCATCGAGAATTTTTCTCCCGCTTTCCCTAAATCGTTTGTCGAATGGCGGGATGGTTCTTTTTGAAAGGACACCGCCAATTTCTTTCTCTCTCCATCTACACGTTTTAAGAACCACCCTCTACAACTCGTGATTCCATCTTTGCAAGAACGCACATGTTCACACAATACCATTTTCATGCAAGATGGGGTGACACCACCTTTCGTTTGCCAGGTGAAAATATTTGCTTCAAGAAACCTTCGGTATGCCCTCCCGGTTGGCCGTGCGGTCTAGCGCACGGCTTTCCCGGCGGGAAGGAGCGCCTGGTCCCCGACACGAATCCGCCCGGCGGATTTATGTCGAGGTCCGGTGAACCGGCCAGTCTGTGGATGGTTTTTAGGCGGTTTTCCATCTGCCTCGGCGAATGCGGGCTGGTTCCCCTTATTCTGCCTCACTTACACTATGTCGGCGATTGCTGCGCAAACAAGTTCTCCACGTACGCGTACACATGCAAACATAGGGTTTACACTCGTCTGGTGTGACATTCCCTGGGGTATCCACCGGGGGCCAACCAGCACAATAAACCCCCTGGGTTCGGTGTGGGGCGGCGGAGGGGTGGACTGTGTTGGTCGTCGTGGGGTTGTGGACCACTGCGGCTGCGGCGGGGACGGAGCCTCTCCGTCGTTTCTAGAGCCCCGGTTAACGTACAATACAATACATACAACCTTCAGTATCATCTGTAGGCAATTCCGAGATGTGTGGCCCTCCATATCGCTCCAACCTAAAAAAACATGCGATTTCTGGTTGTGAGAGTATCTGAAAGATAGTGTCTATCAGGGATGTATCCAGACTCTTCTGGACCTAAGGGATAGCGCACGACGACATATCGCTCTGATTACACAGAATATACTGCCAACAACTGTCAACCAAGCCCTGTTACAGATGCAGACTATTGCTGAGTCGGGATACTATATTGAACACATGCAATTTGTGGCCGTATCCTAATAAAAGAGCCAGAACCACCGATATCATGTGTGATAGTTCCTACCGTGTCCCTGCACCCACACCACATTCTGACTGCTTACAGTGCCACATTTTCACCTGGTGGTTCAAAATGTAACGACGAGGGAGGATCGGAGAGTAACGCACAATAATTTTTTTCTCCCCTGGTATTGCAGCTGGATTGTTGAAATTGAACGACGATATTGTTTGAAATTCGCGGTACACAGAGTATTTTGTTTTCCTGTGCAGCTTTAATGAGAGAAGCCTGAATTACGAAATAAACATGGCGCGCATGTTATTGTCAACTTGCGAAGAACAGCGAAGTTTAGTTCGATATTCGTGGGGTAAAGGGCATAAACAGAGTGAAATTCACGAGACTTGCGTGACGTGTATGGGGACGACTGCTTGGACCGTAACAGTGTCTTCAGGTGGTGTCTATTCTTCCATCCGCGCCGTGTGAATCTTAGTGATTCACCACGCTCCGGGCCGCTGATGACAGCTGCAACAGCGCAGAATGTCGTAGCCATTGAGGCAGCAATTTGGAACGACCGGCGTGTGCACCTGCGAACCTTATCGCAGCAGATCAAAATTTTCTATGTCACGGTGTACGATATTGTTCATGACACGTTGAAATTTCGTAAATTTAGTGCTTGCTGGACGCCTAAGAAAGTGACAACCACGAGGGCCAGCGAATGATGGCGCACCTGGATCAGTTAACGCGTTATGCCGCAGAATGGCATGACTTTCTGAAAGGAATCGTCACTGGTGGTGTGGAAACATGCTGGTTTGTCAATACGGTAAAAATGCAGAGTGATTCAATCTGCTTGGAAAGTGCTTGCACAGTGGTCGGGGATATGCATTGTGTGTTATTGGTCGACTTCGCTGAACGTGGACCACTGCAGCCTACATTAAAACATTGGTTAAGTTGCTTCGTGCCCTTCGTGACAAACGTTACAACATTAATGCTGACGGTACCAGACTTCTTCATGACAATGCCCGCCCCCATGTTGTTGCTCCTGTTCATGATAAAATCGCCAGATTTGTGGGGAGGTACTCCAGCATCCACAAAACTGTCCTGACCTTGCACGTCGGACTTTAATCTGTTTGGCCAGATGAATACATTCCTGACTGGCCAACGCGTTGAGACATGCGGTTGTGAAATCAGCAGTCCGCATAGGCTTTTCTCCAACCAGACGGACTTATACGATCAGGGCGTATTGAAGCTGGTACCGCGATGGGAGAAATGCACTGAGAACGCTGGTGACTATGTAAAAAAGTAGGTAAAAGATATAAGTTCGACAGTGATTTTTTTTTTTGTTTGTTTTGTTGCCGATTAAACTTTTTGGTAGTAAAATTATTGTGCATTACTTTCCGATCTTCCCTTGTACTTGAATTATTTTTTCAACATACTCTACGAGCAAACGGATTAATGAACATACGTACGATATTTCAGCGTCCTGTGATGTATACAGACCGCACTGCAGCACCTGGAGCACCTTCAGTTTAATTATAACCACCCACTACTATCCCAGTGCCCAACGAATGTAATGCCTCAGTTGAAGAAGTAAGGCGTTAACACCCCAATCTGTCTGTCGCGCTGATAACGTTGCTGTGGCGTGTCCTAAGGAGACAGTAAAAATAAACACAGGCACGATCAACAGGCGATTTCAGAATGAGATTTTCACTCTGCAGCGGAGTGTGCGCTGATATGAAACTTCCTGGCAGATTGATTAAAACTGTGTGCCGGACCGAGACTCGAACTCGGGACCTTTGCCTTTCGCGGGCAATTGTGGAGATATTGTGGAGACATGGCTAAGCCATGTCTCCACAATATCCTGTCTTTCAGGAGTGGTAGTCCTGCAAGGTTCGCAGGAGAGCTTCTGTAAAGTTTGGAAGGTAGGAGAGTAGGTACTGGCGGAAGTAAAGCTGTGAGGATGGGGCGTGAGTCGTGCTTAGGTAGCTTAGTTGGTAGAGCACTTACCCGCGAAAGGCAAAGGTCCCGACTTCGAGTCTCGGTCCGGCAAACAGTTTTAATCTGCCAGGAAGTTTCAACAGGCAATTTCTTCTTCGAGTCGTCACATAGAAGTCTGGCTGAAACAAGTGACATTGCACTTGAACACAGCAGATACAAGAAACTGCATGGTGGTAGCGCTTACAAGTACATGCTTCTTGAAGAAATACTATTTCTCATTTCACTTAGCGTTTTGCAGTTTATAGCAGGTATACGCAGCCATCTGAGTACCACAAATTATGACAAGGATATTACACTTGACAGACAGGTCGCGTGACGTAGATGTGAATAGTATATGCCGCAGATGGTGGACTGAGGAGCAGAAGAGTGGTCTGCAAATGAATACTTTGGAAGTGCGGCTCATGGTGTAGCATAAGACGTGCTTTACCAAACCTAAAGTGTGGCCCAGCAGAGTTGCTGTTGTCGCGCCAGCTTCCCCTCTCACAGTGGTTTTTGTGCCGCTTGCCGGCCTGCATACAATTAGGCTCCGCTGCCAGCTTTGTTTCCTTATCTGGGCGCAGCTTCCTGCCGAACAATGCAGCCGCGGGGTCGCATCTTCCTCCCCTGCGGCTCCGGCATAACCATTCACGTTGGATTAACGCCCAGCTAGTTCGCTACCCGCGCCACAGCGCATCCCCACTTCACGGCTCATGCATGCACAAAGCAGTGTGTCTCTCTAGCTTATTTTGACATTTTCTCTCATATGGACTAAACTCAAATGGACTAAACACGTGAGACATTTACAAGGTTTTATTTAAAAAAAACTCTGATTCAATTTCAATAACGTTCCTCTCGATGTGTACATAAACTGAAATTCCCCGCTAATCTCAAGAACTACTGGAGGGATTTTGATCTCGTTTTGACCAATAGGTAGAATAATCCACTAGGAAGGTTTGTGCATCTAATCTATAAGCATTTTGTGGAAATTTGCTGAACCGTGATGAATTAAAGTCTGTCGCCACAGTGAAAACGAAGGCTTTGCCATCTAATTGGTACAGCCATCGCAACTTCAAATAGCAGGGAAGCTTGAGTCACGCCTGGTCGTCCAACGCGTGCCTCAAAACCGAAATGTTGCGGTATCGATCCTGGTCGGACCAAGGATTATTCACCGTCTTTTAACCCGGCATTTGCCTCTCAATGATATGGACATTCGAACGAAGTGAAACATGTTTCGGATTCTGTGTTAATCTGTAGGTCTCATTTTCGTAGAGTGGAATCGAAATCGGGGTTGGTGCACCATCGATAAGGCATGTGCGGCCAAGGGACAAGACAACTTCTGTAATAATTTCTAAAAAAAATGAAGGGTTCATCGATGAAATGAACAATGACGCAGAAACAAGTAGCGAAGAACCTAAAAAAGACAGTAAAGAGCAAGCATGGTAACCGAAACATCATGGTTTCGAGTCCCGGTCGGACCACAGACGTTTTTATCTTTTTTCTTAAACTTAGTAATCACCTTTAAATAATTTGGAGATTCGCCAGAAACGGAACGTGCTTCGGATTCCACGTTAAACTGTAGGTCATATTTTCCCGCTTGTATAAATTGCTAGGGAGACGCAAGTCTGCAAAGTGACATCCAACTGCACCAGAACACTGAACCACACGAAATTATTGTTATTATTATTATTATTATTATTATTATTATTATTATTATTATTATTATTATACGTACATTCTCCTTCTATACATGTTACAAAATAGTCCCCCACCGCCTTCTTCTGTCTATATATTAAGGCTATTGTCAGGGTGTACTGCAGGGCTTTTAATACTCGCGGCGGATTGGTGCGACCGCCCCATCGACAAATGAGCGATCCGAAACTGCCGGCGCCTGTAGTCGCATTGTTTTCCTCGCAAAATTCTACAGAACTATTCATATTATGTTCAGAGAGGTCTAAATAGAGCATATCTGTCAAAAACAGGAAAACAAATTTATATTTTTCGAAAAGCGGTTGCCAGCTTCACCAGACTTGGCCAGCGGAATAAGCAGTGCCGATGGCCGGACTGATGTTCACTGAGCGCGCCACCTTGCCCGTGACCTCTGCGCTTGGCTGCCGCCGACCTTGAACCGCGGGGGCGTTGCCACGGGCCGATGCCAGTGATGCCTCCGCGCACAAATCTGCCTCGTGCCAGCAACTCCTGCTTGAAGTACCACTACTGCCGCTTAGAAACGTTCTTCTGGAGCCGCACGTCTTTCCGTGTCAGGGCTGAGTAATTGCCGTCGTTTCTTGTAGGGCGGACAACGCAAAGTAACGGGACCTGAACTGAGCTGCTCGGAGGACGGGGCGCAAACCTACCGTGGCAGTTTAGAAAAGCGCAGCACGCGTTCGCCTGGAAAGCTAGTCCAGTTATGTGGAAGAAGAGCAAAGAAAAGCAATGGCCGTCGTGCTGTGCGTTTCGCCCTTGTAGCGTAATTATAGGATCTGTAACAACTAATCACAGATTAAATTTTTACATGTGTGTATTGATTCGGAAGTAATTCATTCTGATATTACTTTACATCAAAAATGAAAATTAAAATACATTATTACAGATAGTACCAACATCTATTTTCTTCTGACATGGTCATGCAAGAGAAAACAGCAAAAATTTCTACGTAGGAAATGAAATTTCTCACGTCAAAATCTTTGGCTGAAGCATTAGAGATCTTAATGAGGTTTCATCTCTCTGTAAAAATTGGAGCGTTCATCGACTTCTTCCATAATGTCAATAGCAACTGACTCTTGACTTCTTCTGACGTGGTTTACTTACACCCAGAAGTCGGGTTCTGAATGACCGACATTCAGTATAATGACGTCGTGAAAAATTAGAGACTTCGGTACAGGAAGTAATGCCGAGATCAACGACTACTTAAGGAAACTTTTAACCACGAGTTGTTTAAGCATAAAATTTTGCTACACGCTATTCCTTATCTCTCTTTGATCCAAATGTTCTAAAAGACCTAAACAAAATCGTTTGGATGAAGAAATCACCAACGAACAGACGCGTTACATAAAACATATGAAGAAAAAGTACAACTGTAAGACTTCTGGTGCTTTGCTGCTGGATGCAATAATTGTTATTTCACGACAGTGTGATAAAAATTATAAAATCTTGTTTCGCTATCTTATACTATATTGGCTGGCATATGAAACAGACTTCGGATCAATGCGCAACGTTCTAACTAATATAGACGCCGTAAAACGCTGTAAACAGGATGGTTTTAGGAGAAAAAAGGAACTACATTCGGAAGCAATGAAAAAAGGTTTCATTTTACTTAACGTGTTGTGTAGCCCATAATGTGAAGTTTCCTAGGTCTAAGGCATAACTCTTTAACTTCATTGCTGTCTCCGTACTCCTTAGTGCGCTGGTAACGTTTCTTTCAATATTGGGAATATTGTTCGAAATGTGAAGAGATCTCTGTGGCTGAGAACTACTGGTACAGGTTAACGCGGAGGACCCAAGCTTTCCAGGAAGGAAAGTGAGTCAGTCCAGATCCGGTACAGCCTGAGAGTGTTCAAATTGTTTCCCACGCTTGTCTAGGTAGCTGCCCAGCTGATTACCTCTAGCCATCTCAAGCGCCTACTACACACAACTGAAGCTCTCAGAACGTTTACGTGATTCGTGCACAGATGACACATACGACTTTCCTCCTTTACGCTGACGATGGCACCCACAGAAAAGATATCTGGCGGGACAATTCAAATACAGTAATTGACAATTCACGATTGGGCGAATGGCCGTTATTAGTGGAGCCAGCAAGGCGGGCGGGAGAAACCCTGAAGAAAAGGGAGAATCTTAGGTTGTTCAAAAGGAACACGTGTTATGGAAGAATAGAAAATGCACATCAACTACACAAGTCTCGTCTGCGTACACAAAAATGGGATTTTTATGTTGCAGTACGACGTATTTTCATTAGATTCTTTCATGGGACAGTGTAAAGCGAGCGCTACATACAAATACTGCAACAATTTGTCAACACTACACCTAAAGACCAGCGACAGTATACGTGATTCAAACATGCACTGTCTTAGATCGGTGGCATCATCGAAATGTGATTTCAAAAAGTTGTGCCTCCACTGAGCTCCCAATTATTCCCAACTGACTTTCCCTTGTTGGGTAGCACGAGGAACTAGGTTGCTATAAACTCACCCACACAGTTTCCGATCTGCAGATTGGGTGGTTGGTTGATTTGGGGGAGGGGACCAAACAGTGAGGTCATTGGTCCCATCGGATGAGGGAAGGATGGGAAAGGAAATCGGCCATGCCCTTTCAAAGGAACCATCCCGGCATTTGCTTCAAGTGATTCAAGGAAAATCTAAATCAGGATGGCCGGGCGCAGGTTTCAACTGTCGTCCTCCCGAATGCAAGTCTGGTGTGCTAACCACTGAGCCACCTCGCTCGATCGAACTGCAGAGGTGAATAGAACGCTCTGTTGCTACAAAGCTTCAATAAACGCTACAATACATGTTTTGTAGCTCCATATTCACTTATGCGAATCGCGAATAACATATCACTGCCAACAACTTTTCCTTTAGGTAACATTACATTCTGAACACCTTCTGTCAATGTGGCTGTGTACTAATCACGCACTCCGTAAGACGCTCGGCGCAACGCTGATGGAAGTAGCGGAATCAGTCGAAGTAGCAACATGGTGTACAGCTTTGGATCAGTGCGTTATCTTTGCTGTGCAGAATTTTGTTTGTTAGTCGTTGTCTCCGTGTGCCATGTCGTCTTCTGTATATAAAAGAAGACGACGAGCTAAATTCAGTGTTGTCTGCCATTGAAGTCAGGCTAGATTGGCAGTTGGGGAAAACTGTCAGTGCCGGTCGATTTGGTCGTTTCACATAGTCATCAGCCACTGCGCCGAGTGTCTTCGAAGAGTGCGCGAATAGTCCTTTGGCGTAACGTATGAAAGGAAATGAAAACGAGACAGATGGAAAAAAGTAAGTAGACGGCTTAATACATTTATTCCACTGTGAGAAAGATGGTCATTGCCTTAATTGAAAAATGGCTGCAGCTGCCTACAGAACCATAATTGTACCCAGGCGTGTATCTCTTCGTTCGAAGCAAATTGACAGCCACGAATGTCTTCCTTCAGGGCTCCAAAAATATAAAAATTGCACAGGTAGTATTAGGAGCTGTACGAAAGACGTGTAAGGGCTTTCCAACGAAGCTTCTGCAACGTAGTCCAAACAACATGGCAACATGTGACGGGGCGGGGGGCACTATCCTTAAACAGAAAGATGCCGTCCTAAAAAATTCCTTTTCGTTTGGACTTCATGGCTCTCTTCAGTTTTTGCAGTGTGTTCCGCATCGCTGTGCGTTAATTGTGGTGCCGTATTCCAGAAAGTCAATGAGGAGCGGCCCATTTCAGTCAAAGAAAAAGGTCATAATCACTTTCCCGGAGTTCGCGTGTCCGTGGTTTCGACTACGCTGCAGAAGTTTCGTTGGAAAGCCCTTACACGTCCTCCGTACGGTCCCGATCTCTCTCCAAACGGGTTCTGTGTTGTTGGAGCCCTGAAGAAATGCATGTGTGGCCGTCGATTTTCTTCGAGCGAAGAAATGCACGCTTGGGTACAATCATGTTTCCATAGGCAAGCGCAAACATTTTTCAGTGAAGACATTAACCGTCTCGTCTCACAATGGGGTAAAATGATCTATTAACAGTTACGGTGATTACTTTTGAAGTAATAAATATTACTTACTTACTTACTTTCTTTTCGTAGGTATCGTTTTGATTTAACTGCCACTTATATTTTGGGACGTGAAATCTAACTTCGTCATGTTGCTGGTAGATTTGTTACGTCAGGAAGTGGAATTTCAAGTTTCATAGTATTCCCGTGCGTGAAACCCAGTATCAGGCACGTCATATTTTACGTTCGTGGGGAGAAACATGGTCAGTGAGATGCGAGATGGCTTTGTACGTCACAAACAGATCTTGGGAGACGACGTGTTTGATTACGTCGTTTGCAGTTGAAGACATAGTTTGGTGGTTTTTACATTACCACTTACGTATTACGAATATGTGTCGCTACAAAGCACTGGTACAGTGAGGATTTCTCGAAAACGCGTCGCTTTTGGTCCGATTTGTTATAATTGTGACTCGTTGACATATCGTTGGTTAAAGCTAGAAGCGCCAAAGAAAATGGTATAGGCGTGCATATTTAAATACAGATGTATGTAAACAGGCAGCATACGGCGCTGGGGCCGGCAACGCCTATATAAGACAACAAGCGTCTGGCGCAGTTGTTAGATCGGTTACTGCTGCTACAATGGCAGGTTATCATGATTTTAGTGAGTTTGAACGTGGTATTGTAGTCGGCGCACGAACGATGGGACACGGTATCTCCGAGGTAGTGATGAAGTTGGGATTTTCCCGTACGACCATTTCAGGGTTCTTCCGTGAATATTAGGAATCCGGTAAAACGTCAAATCTTAGTCATCGCTGCGGTCGGAAAAAGATCCTGCAAGAGCGGCACCAACGACGAAGTGCAGCCCTCCCGCAAATTGCTGCAGATTTCAGTGCTAGGTCATCATCAGGTCTCAGCGTGTGAAACATTCAACGAATCATCATCAGTATGGGCTTTCGGAGCCGAAGCCCCATTCGTGTACCCTTGATGACTGCACGATACAAAGGTGTACGCCGCGCCTGGGCCCGTCCACACCGACATTGGATTGTTGATGCCTGGAAACGTGTTGCCTGGTCGGAAGAGTCTCGTTTCAAATTTTGTCGAGTGGGTGGACGTGTACGGATATGGGAACAACCTCATGAATCCATGGACCCTGCATGTCAGAAGAGGATTGTTCAAGCTGGTGTGGTCGTTTATAGTTGGAGTGATAAGGGGCCACTGATACGTCTAGATACGACCCTGACAAGTGACACGTACGTAAGCATCCTGTCTGTTCACCTGTGTCCATTCATGTCCATTGTGCATTCCGACGGATTTGGACAATTCCAGCAGGACAATGCGACACCCCACATATTCGGAATTGCTACAGAGTGGCTCCAGGAACACTCATCTGAGTTGAAAGACTTCCGCAGGCCACCAAGCTCCCCAGGTATGAACATTATTGAGCAGATCTGGGATGCCTTGCAACGAGCTGTTCAGAAGAGATCTCCACCCTCCCCCCCCCCCCCCCCCCTCCCCCACGCACTCTTACGGATTTATGGACAGCCATGCGCGATTCATGATATCAGTTCCCTCCAGCACTACTTCTGACATTAGTCGAGTTGATGCCACGTCGTTGGGTTGGGTTGGGTTGTTTGGTTTAGGAGACCAGACAGCGAGGTCATCGGTCTCATTGGAGTAGGGAAGGACGGGGAAGGAAGTCGGCCGTGCCCTTTCACAGGAACCATCCGGGCATTTGCCTGGAGCGATTCAGGGAAATCACGGAAAATGTAAATCAGGATGGCTGGACACGGAATTGAACCGTCGTTCTCCCGAATGCGAGTGCAGTGTGCTAGCCACAGCGCCACCGCGCTAGGTTGTGCCAGGTCGTGTTGCGGCACTTCTGCGTGCTCGCGGGTCCCTACACGATATTAGGCGAGTGTACCAGTTTCTTTGGCTCTTCAGGGTATAAACGCATTGTAACGTCAGAGAGGTGTGCTCTATTAAACTTAGTTTTGTCGATAGAGGTGAAGATTGTGATCCGAAAGAGTTTCTACTTTCTGCATAAAATTTTTGTTCATCTGTGTTTACTAAAAGAACTTGGGTTTTTTATTAATTTAATGGATTATGTACAGTAATACTCGATTTCACATAGATATGAGTTCTCTCCGTACAGAAGCGAGTTAGTTTAATTTTGTGAACGTGTGGAGCAACGTGGACCAATGAACTGGAAGATTGTTGTCTATGTCACTGCCAGATTCCCTTGCAGTTCAGCATATTATTCTTGCACGGAGAACAGAGCATTTAACAATAATATCATCGTAAAATATGATTTTATTTATGTCTGCCAATAAGAGACCTTTTATACTTGTAGCAGGAGATTTTACACTTTTCTCATCGAGTCTCTTGTATTTCAGATTTTGAGCAAAATCCACTACCGAATAGAAACAGTGATACTCATAGGGTCTTACTGAAAACTGAAAATGATTAAATAATTTTTATCTCATGTGGAAGACTGTTGTAAATTTGTGTCGCTCTATTTGTAATCGAAGTTTTAAAAACTTGTTTTTACTGAGTGTATGTGGAACTTTTTTTATGCTTTGTATCATGTTCACTAAAACTGAAGTTTTTATTTGTGTGTACTACAGACGAAACAACATAGCTAGCAAAATCGTGCGTTTTAATAGAGCTAAGATAGGAATCTCGCGTGCGGCCATCTTCATAAACAAAGTGTAGCGCTTCATATATAGCCGCTATAAAGCATTGTGGTCGCAAATGATGAACACATTCTCTGTGATGCAGCACATCTTATATGAGCGTGCACCAACCACGATGGCAACCACACTCGGCGTGAGAAACACTTTCCGTGCAAGGACGGCGTTACCGAGCGCGTGCGACCGCAATCCCATTGAGGCAGAGTGCGAGACTTCACCTGAGGAGCGCTTGCGCGTACGCAAGCCGGAGGCTGGGGCACTCCGATCAATAGGAGGCGTCGCAGCACGCAGCATGAATGGCGGGGTCATTGCTCCCGCGTACCGCATCGACCGCTGCACCGCAGCCGCGGCCCGGGCAAACGTGCATCGCGGAGCGGGCCTGCGCTCGCAGACGCGGCCGCCGGCAGTCGCCACCGACGCCACGCCCCGCCGAGCCCCGCCTCACGCCGCCGCCCGTGGACCGTGGGCAAGATCAATGCCGCTTCGGCCAGAGTCGGATTCGTGACCGGAGCGCGTTATCGCTTCATCCGCCGTTCGTAGTGAACTGGCGCAACGCTAGGTCTCTTCCGCAAAACAGTGCTCCAAATGTTGGTGGTTGTTGTTGTTGTTGTTGTCGTCATCGTCGTCGTCGTCGTCGTCGTCTTCAGTCCTGAGACGGGCTTGATGCAGCCCTCCATGCTACTCTATCCTGTGCAAGCTTCTTCATCTCCCAGTACCTACTGCAGCCTACATCCTTCTGAATCTGCTCAGTGTATTCATCTCTTTGCCTCCCTCTACGATTTTTACCCTCCACGCTGCCCTCCAATACTAAATTGGTGACCCTGATGCCTCAGAATATGTCCTACCAACAGATCCCTTCTTCTAGTCAAGTTGTGCCACAAACTCCTCTACTCCCCAATTCTATTCAATACCTCCTCATTAGTTATGTGATCTACCCATCTAATCTTCAGCATTCTTCTGTAGCACCACATTTCGCAAGCTTCTATTCTCTTCTTGTCTAAACTATTTATCGTCCATGTTTGACTTCCATACATGGCTACACTCCATACAAATACTTTCAGAAATGACTTCCTGACACTAAAATCAATACTCCATGTTAACAAATTTCTCTTCTTCAGAAACGCTTTCCTTGCCATTGCCAGTCTACATTTTATATTCTCTCTACTTCGACCATCATCAGTTATTTTGCTCCTCAAATAGCAAAACTCCTTTACTACTTTAAGTGTCTCATTTACTACTTTAAGTGTCTCATTTCCTAATGTAATTCCCTCAGCAGCACCCGACCTAATTCGACTACATTCCATTATCCTCGATTTTCTTTTGTTGATGTTCATCTTATATTCTCCTTTCATGACACTGTCCATTCCGTTCAACTGCTCTTCCAAGTCCTTTGCTGTCTCTGACAGAATTAAAATTTCATCGACGAACCTCAAAGTTTTTATTTCTTCTCCATGGATTTTTAATACCTACTCCGAACTTTTCTTTTGTTTCTTTAACTGCTTGCTCAATATACAGATCAAATAGCATCGGGGAGAGGCTACAACCTTGTCTGACTCCCTTCCCAACCACTGCCTCCCTTTCATGTCCATCGACTCTTAAAACTGCCATCTGGTTTCTGTACACATTGTAAATAGCCTTTCGCTCCCTGTATTTCACCCTTGCCACCTTCAGAATTTGAAAGAGAGTATTCCAGTCAACATTGTCAAAAGCTTTCTCTAAGTCTACAAATGCTAGAAACGTAGGTTTGTCTTTACTTAATCTTTCTTCTAAGATAAGTCGTAGGGTCAGTATTGCCTCACGTGTTCCAATATTTCTACGGAATCCAAACTGATCTTCCTCGAGGTCGGCTTCTAACAGTTTTTCCATTTGTAAAGAATTCGTGTTGGTATTTTTGCAGCTGTGACTTATTAAACTGATAGTTCGGTAATTTTCACATCTGTCAACAGCTGCTTTCTTTGGGATTGGAATTATTATATTCTTCTTGAAGTCTGAGGGTATTTCGCCTGTCTCATACATTTTGCGCACCAGATGGTAGAGTTTTGTCAGGACTGACTCTCCCAAGGCCATCAGTAGTTCTAATGGAATGTTGTCTATTCCCGGGGCCTTGTTTCGCCTTAGGTCTTTCAGTGCTCTGTCAAACTCTTCACGCAGTATCATATCTCCCATTTCACCTTCATCTAACTCCTTTTCCATTTCCATAATATTGTCCTCAAGAACATCGCCCCTGCGTAGACCCTCTATATACTCCTTCCACCTTTCTGCTTTCCCTTCTTTGCTTAGAACTGGGTTTCCATTGATATTCATGCAAGTGGTTCTCTTCTCTCCAAAGGTCTCTTTCATTTTCCTGTAGGCAGTATCTATCTTACCCCTAGTGATGTCGGTACCTTCGCTAAAATCTAAGTTCCTCGTGCCTTCCCGTGCAGCACCGGAACACATTCTTTAAATTCTTCGCTGACGTTGCTTTTCCTCGATAGTAAAGTATCACCACAGGATTGCAATAAGGAACCACGGGATAGTTGGTAATCACGAGAGCAATACGGATATACTCAGCTCACACCAGTGGTAGACGCTACAAGAGAGGCGTTGTCCGTCACGTTTACTGTTTACTGTTGAAATTTCTGATGTTTGAAGAGGAGTGAGGCGACATATACTCAGGAACATTGAAAATAGTGCACCAAGCGGGTGGCATCGAATCAAAGTGAAATTTATTAGACCTAATAGTATAGATCACAAGATTCACTTGATCCCAGAATCAAGACACGTAAACAAATGCAGTGCAACATCATTAACACATCGGCACCACCTTTTGCTGCAGTACATGACGCAGCACAGTCTCGCATCGAGTTGATTACAGGCCTGATGTTGTACTGAAGCAGATTGGCCCACAAATCTGGAAGTCACCTGCAGATCATATTCAGATTGACACGGCAGCATCTGGGTTTCGGCTGGTCCTACACTTGCTCTCTAGGAGACAAGTCTGGGGAGCAGGCTGGCCATGGAAGAGTCGGAACATGGTGTAGGAAGTCTTCAGCAACTCGAGCTGTACGCGGTCGAACATTATATTGCTGGAAAAGTGCCCCCAATAGACAGTGTAGGAAAGGTCCCACATGAGGTTGAAGAATATCGTCTGCATAACGCCGATCCATTGAGGCTCCGCGTACGACAACTAGTGGGGTTGGCTATCGTAGTCTGTCCCCCCCCCCCCCCCTCCTCCTCCTCCCAGACCTTTACACCAGCTTTGTGGGCAGTGTGACGCGCAATAGCGTGAGTGCAGCTGTACCGTTCGCCAGGCTTCCTCCGCTTCCGTATGCGGTTACCATCCGTCCCCAAAAGGAATCGGAATTCATCATTAAACACCGCGTTTTTCCAGTCTGCGATAGTCCACCTCCTGGCCTGGCACCACTGTAGACAGAGTTGCCGATGTCTCGGTGTTAACGGCGATACTCGACAAGGGCGCCTGGATTGCAAATTCACATCTGCAAGGCGTTTATAAATGGTTTGTGGAATAAGTGGCACCCGTGCATCTACTTGTATCATGGAGCGAATCATGCAGGATCCGTGGTCGCTTGGCGCACGATCTTTCGCTCCTCTTGCCTCGTCGTCTTTCTGCTCGCTCTAGACCCGGTACGTCGCACATGGATGCCATCTCTTGTCCACGGCACCCAACAGTCTCTGACGGGACACTCCGAACGATCGACCCGGCGAACCATAAGGTGTCAGTCATACTGCGGGTTTCAAGCCGATGATTAGGCCCTTCTCAAACTGAATTAAACCTGAGAAATGTCTAACACGTCTACCTAGCATTCTGCGCCTACTAAGGTGATCATGACGTGTATGACTTTTCCACTATGTGCCGTTTAAATATAGCCTCCTGCCCGATTGCAGCGTCACTGCGGAGTCTTTGGGCATGCGCGCTGACACCAAACTTGGATCACATGCGTATCAGATCTCACTATACTTGTTTGCTAAGTTTCGCGTTTGTTCTTTCTTCCCTTTGGGTGCACCATTTTCAACGCTCCTGAATGTGTTATTTCCTCTCAGATATTAGTCGTGAAGTGATCAAGTTGAGAAAATCAGAGAAATTAGAGCAGATGTGGAGGTTTATCGGCTGGTCCGTCGGTGTCATTTGTCACATCGAAAAAAAGGAACTGGTACCATGTAACTTGGCGATGATGTCGGTCGTGCTGTACATATGCAGCCTTCAGTGCGACATATTTATCCCAACGATGGATGACATGGTAGACACCTGGTTGTAGAAGTCTGATTTTCAGTTTGTAACGTTTGTTGAAAGTCAGAATGCGCCGTCGTCATTCTGAAAACAACGGCCACGCTTGTTTTCTTTCATCCGAAGAAAGAGGGTGTAGTCACTGGAAGCCACGTCAGGAGAATATGGGAATGAGTCAAAATTTGGTAGTCTAATGAATCAGAAAGTGTGACTGTGTCCCGTGCAGAATGAGCTGGAGCGTTGTCATGAGGCAAAATATCGCCTATCACAGTTTCCTACGACGTTTCGTCTTGACAGATTGCCGTAATCTCGTGAGATTTCGCTAGTCCGTTCCTTCCGCGGTTTGCTCCTTCGAACGACACACCATCGAAGGCGCAAAGAACACTCAGCATCACGTTGTCCGATGATGGTTAGGTCCGCGCCTTTTTCGGCGCCGATGGATCCACATGTTTCCACTGCTTGCTTTGCTCCTTTGCCTCGTCTGTGTTGATTCGACGGCTAAAGACATCATCTGGATTGATCTCATGCACAAATGCAGCATATCCGCTGCTGCCACAGTTAGGTGGGACCTTTGAATGGGTTTGAGCGGTCGCGGAACCCGGTGGAGAGCGATCTTTGTTGTGTTTAACCCTCCTGGTACCACTGGCGTCAATATGACTCCAATCTAAATTCCTTTTAGTTTCTTGAACTTAATGTTTACAAAAATAGAACCTTTACTGTTACATTGAACAGCTGTAATGTATGTTTTTGTTAGTTCAGTAAAATACTTCTTATGTTAGTTCATTAAAATACTCGCAACACATCCGGTGTAAATTAGTTGAGTTCTGTATGACTCCAATGTTACTCAGTGAGCCAAAAAACTACTAGTAGTAGGGGACTTAAACTGCCATGCAAGATGTTGGAAATTCACCCATGAGTAATTTTTCACTTTTTTCACCATCGCTTCGGTTGTGATACGTTGGTCTTAGAGGTATCCACCTCTCTTGCTATTAGCCCTAACCGCTGTGCCATATGACGGTGCACTGCTGCCGTACACTACCAGCCACTCATCATCGATTGTTGCAGCGTTGTTCCTTTTTAAATGAAAAACGCCAAACACCGCACGCACTTGATTTTATCAGTGGCTGCACCATTTCGTTTTGGCTCCTGTAGCGACGGCCTACGGTACTGAGATGGGGGATCTTAGTGTGTGCCGTAACTCCAGACATGCACTTGCCATCAGACAAAAAATTAATTACCTTACTTTATTTTTTTCCAGGTGATATTTCAAATTTTATGACTACCTTTGTGTTGCGAATCAGCAAGAGTCAGTTCCAGTGCATTAGTGTTCTTTAAATTTTTTCTGTCACTATAAATATCAGGTTTGCTTGAAATCTCGTAACTTTTGTTTAGCATTTGCCGTGTCACTTCTTCCGCCAGTAATGGCAGGTGGACAGCCAACCCCTCCTGAGTTCGCTCCCTTCGCCGAAGTCCCCACCCCGTCAGAGCAGCGGGAACACTGGGCTTGCTGCTTTCGCTCAGTTGGCGTCGCCGCGGAAATTGATTAAAACTCCGACAAAAAGGGTCTCTTGATTCCATTTCACCCTCTGCGTGGCATCTGAGGCCCCCCCCCCCCCTTTGCTGCTTGCAGGCTCTCGTTCCCCCCCCCCGACAACTGTCAACTTAATTGCGACTCTCTTTATGGAAGTCCACGCCCCCGGGGGACTCCGTGCTGCGTTACTTGCGCAGTGACGCTTGGGAGTCACAATACAGCGGCAGTTCGCTCACCGTCGTTTCTCGTGCCATAAAAGCGTAGAAACATACGGTGAAGCGTCATAAAACCTACAATTTTTGGAGAAATCTGCTTGTGTTTTAATTTTTTCAGTTGTAATAATTGTTAAAAGCCTTCGACTGCGAAAACTGTTCAGTTTCTTCTATAAAAAAAAATTGATGCCGACACTCTTCAGATTTACATTTAATTTTTCTTGTGCGCGATGCTTTTCGGGAACCAATTTCCACTAGCAACCTTGATTTTATTTACTACGTTATGCTATCTTGAATCCAATTTTTGTTGTGCGTGAGCTACTCCAGTGTACTGGTAATCGCATTGTGATCCAAGGAAGCGGAATTTCAGCTATCGTTACTGATGTTTCTTGCCGTTTAGGCTAGCTACTGGTAAATAAGAAGGTAATTGTGAGCTCACCTGACAAAAAATTAGTCACTCTAGTGCGCCGCTCAGATGAATCGTTAAGCCTTTGCAGATGACGCAGAGATCGAGTTACGTACTTGGCCACGTGCGCACTGCTTCTACGTGAACATAAGACAACACCGATCAGTGAGACATATATACTTCAAGCGGACGTTGTACGTAAACATGGGGTAAATGTGACAGAGTGTAAAAAGGGGCAATCGTGTTTAGCCATGCTTGTGGCCATACGGTGTGTGAGGTTGCTGGATTTGTTTGTATTTCGCAGCGGACTGTACAACGTGTCTACAATCAGTGGTGTAAGACACTTGACCACGAAACACGTCGCAGAATTGTGCTCGGAAAAAGATCCTGACTAAAAGGGACCGGAGACGTGTTTCACGGCTTGTGTATCAAAATCACATCCAAATCCGACAGGGATAGCTGTAGGCAATGAATGAAGGTCCATCCCAACCTGTTACCGATACAACATTGCGACGGAAACTGCATGCAATGAACGTTTGGAATCGTTCACGTCGCGAAAGACCACTGCTCACAAAACCACATCAAGAAAACAGCAAAGTTCATCGAGCAGGAAGAATATTTGACTTATTTTCTGAACACTTCCCCATCCTATTCCATCTCGACTGGCCTGAAAAATCAACTGACTTAAAACCCTATAGAAAATCTGTGCGTCACGTTAGAACAGCGTGTAAAATGCCGACATTAGCATCCCCGCAATTTGGCGGAACTCTGCGATCAAATTCTCAGCGACTGGCTTAACCTGGTTGCGATGTACTTGCGCAACCTTGTGGAGTAACTTCCTAATCGAATCCAAGAGGTTATCAAGACCAGGGGTTGAATTAAACGGTATTCAATGATGCTTATAATGATTTCTGTGGGGACTGACTAATTTTTTGCCCGGTGACGTTACTTACGTGGTGTAGAGTGCGGTGTTACGTCTAAACTCGAACATCCTAATCAACCACAACTAAAAAAAATTCGCTTGTATACACCACCACCACCACCAACAACAACAACAACAACAACAACAGTAACAAACAAAAAAAACAAGACACACTGATGTAATGTTGAAAATCATTACAGGATATTCATAGTTCTGTAAACAAGGTTACTTTCGCGGTTCACAATCTATAGGACAAAAAAATCACTAACGGTAAAAAGTTTCTTACATTAAAGCTACAAGAACAATGTGCAAGCTATATGAATATTTTGTAAAGAAGAAACTACATTTAACAATATTAAGTATTCCCCGATACTGCCATGTTGAAAGATAAGTGTGTGTTCGTGACTGGCAGCAGAAAATGTTTTTATGAGAAAAACGAAACTACAGTTTCTGTACTTCCCACACTTAGTGTTTCATCCTACAGAACAATTGGACAGCACGAAACCAAAGAAATAACATACGAAACAGGGCGATAATGTCCCTCTTTACTGTTACCAAGAAAACTGCTTGATGCACAAATTCATGTATCAGCCTCACGGCGTTTTTGTGAACAAGTTTGAATAGCAACATCCTGAGAAAATTAAGTCGATTTTGAAATTTTTACGTTCCCATTTCTTTTTAGTTTCACTATTTAAAGTTGTCTGGGGTCTCACGTATAAGTTTTTATCCCAAGTACCACACCTGACTATTATCCAGTAATAACAGCAACTGTTTTTTCGCGCCGCTGTCTTAGTTTTTACTTTTCTTTCTGCCATGAATTACATCCACCGTGTAACAGTGTGAACTGTTCATGTTCCAGTTCAGCATAATGAACGGCAGCGTAAACGGTCACGATGTCAACGGTGGCGGCGACTTGGCTCCTCCTAAGGGCTCGTGGACCATTGGACTCATCAACTCCAAGTTCCGCTACCTCACCGCAGAGAGTTTTGGCTTCAAGATCAACGCTAACGGCACCTCCCTTAAAAAGAAGCAGGTAAGCCAAAGCTACGTTTTCTCTTGAATGACGCACGAGCATTAATGCTTGTAAGGAAGTTCTGTACTTATAGTACTTTTAGACAGCTGTACGTAAATAGATTTCTGTGTGGAACGGCGTAGTGTTTCCGTGACAGAAGGGCATTTATTTCGAAACCCTGCAGCGTGGCCATTGAAAGTAAGCAGGAAGTCAGAACAGCACGAAACTGATTGATTGTGAACATTACTCTCCCCGCGCCAGTGCAAGATGCTACAGCTTCCAGTCATGTCAGTTGGTAGCGATGCTATAGTCTCATCTGCCAACGCTGACTCACTTTGAGCGCTAACAATGAGACGGTTGAGTACCCCGTTAGCACTTCGCTACTCGTACTGCGTATGCACACAGAACACTTCCCTCTTACTGTGCTCGTCGTCCATCTCGAAGTTACCAGACATCTCGTGGCGCAGACACACTGTCTGCGTTAATTGGGAGTACAAGCGCCGAGTATTAAGGGCAATACTCCGACCTAGAACGATTATTCGGTCCAATGTGGGCGCTCCAGAAATCATTGCAATTCTGTGAAGTATTCAGTACCCTACGAATAAAGGTCTTGCCATGCGTTAGAGCATGATTTATGCCAATCTCAGAGATGTGGCGGGCCGGTAAAAGGATCCACGTCTGTAGCCTCACTTTAAAACTAACGTAAGTGTGCAAGGATTTTGAAGACAACATGATTCACTAGCAGCTACAGACAAAGACGATCGTTACCTTTCCCTCACAGAGCAGGGGAATAGGCGGTACAAGGTGTATGAACTATAGCAATCTTGCAATCAGTAAATCAGTGAATATCAGTCCAGAATGTTTGCAGTGGTCTCGATGTAAATGGCCTCTATGCAAATAGGCTTATGTTGAATGTGTCATTAATGACGTGACATCGTAGTGTGCAAATATGTGACATTACAGTTTCCGTGTTGTTCTGAAGTACGTCCGAAGGAACACTGCACCGTACTTAAGAACAGCAAAAGCACTGCGATGTCGTATTTCCCGCCGAAACCGGGCAAGCGATATTATCGTGACTTCATGCGAAATCAGTGATGACGAGTGAAAACGTGTGCCGAGCTGGGGCTCGAACCCTGGATCTTGTGCTTAATAGGTTGTAACCACTGCGCCATCCGACACAGCGGTTATCTCAAATGCGCGGACTATCTCAACACGCTCCCAGGCTGACCCACAACTCCCACGTAGAGCTAACTGTCCACAGTCCCAGTGCATTGTCCTACATGCAGGTAAATTTTAGATGCCCGTTGGAGGTCAAATGTAATTGCGCATCCGCGCTGAAGTGTGTGGATTCATTGCCCATAGAGACATATGAATTATATAAATGCGTGGTGTCTGTTCTTTCGGACATGTCCGAAATCCTTGCTGTTGAGTATAATGTTCATACCCATGCCATCGTGGAAGGTGCCCGTTACAGACATGGTTCAAGCACAGGTCGGCGCTATAGGCTAGACTTACTGATCTACTGGCGTGTTTATTCTAATGAGGACCGATATCATCGTTCGATTCTGTTAAACTTCTGTTTTTTGCGTATGGCCATGAAGGAGAATTGTTGCCTTATCGTTTAAATAAGACTTCTACGTTATTAATGTTTTCTTTTGTTTTCTTCCTGAAACGCTTCTGCTTACGCTGGTCGTTCATGCGGCCTCCAGAGTTGTTCTTGGTAGTAATGCTCTTCCCATTGTTTTAAAGTGGGCGGCGGGGGATTAGCCGAGCGGTCAAGGCGCTGCAGTCATGGACTGTGCGGCTGCTCCCGGCGGAGGTCCGAGTCCTCCCTCGGGCGTGGGTGTGTGTGTGTGTGTTTGTCTTTAGGATGATTTAGGTTAAATAGTGTGTAAGCTTAGGGACTGATGACCTTAGCAGTCAAGTCCCATAAGATCTCACACACATTTGAACATTTCTTTTTTTTTTTAAGTGGCGAAACCTTTTCGGCCGGTTTCTCTCTATAGTTTCTTCTACGGATATGATCTGAAGCGTGTTTCGCATTGTTTCATTTCTTACCCCGTCCCTTCTCGTCGAACCCTCTCGTAGAAAGCACCACTCCGTCCCCTCAATTTTATTCAGATCTTTCTCCGTCCAGGCCGACATTCTCATCCATAGGTTAAAAATGGTAGATAGTATGATTTTTATATCACGATGTTTGCCGTGACAGGTACTTTTCAATTGCTAATTATGTCTGATGCACAATGAGGCGCCTACAACCGCTCGGCCACGCCGGCCGTTAGCAATTTACTATCCACTTCGAAATTTGTTCCTTGACATTTCCTTTACGGGTTAGCATATTTTCTAGATATTTGAAAGAACATATTTTTTAATAATTTCTTCCATTACAACTTGCATTCTTCATTCCTCTGCTGATCTTCATTACCTCAGTTACTTCAGTGCTTGCTTGTGCAGTTTCCTTCTGCCAGGTCTACAGTTGTTCCTCCAATTTCTACTTATTATCTTGCCATATCATCACGTTGTTCTGTATATGCTATGATTTTGATGTCATTTGCTGGTGACCCTTGGCGAAATTTCCTTACGAAGTTGTCAATGACAACATTGAAGAGCACTTGTGAGAGCACACTTCTTTGTCGAATCCTTTTCTGCTCTGAACAGTGCTGATCTTGTGTCACCTGTTACGACACAGTTCAGGCCTAGAAAACCAGTAGCAGCGTATAATCAATGCCTTCAGCAATCAAACGAGACTGGGATCAAAACCTTGTTTTAGGTATCCGTGTGGATTTCGATGCCCCAGTACGCACAGCAAGTGGACGGTCGTTTTGCAGATCTGGACGCTGGAGCCGAGCAAGGACGCCGGCTCGACCGTGTACCTGCGGTCGCACTTGGGCAAGTACCTGGCCGTGGACTCGTTCGGCAACGTGGCGTGCGACAGCGAGGAGCGCGACCCGGGCACGCAGTTCGTCATCTCGGTGGCGGACGACGGGTCCGGCCGCTGGGCGCTGCGCAACGTGGCGCGCGGCTACCACCTGGGCGCCTGCGCCGACAAGCTCACCTGCACCGCCAAGGTGCCCGCCGACGCAGAGCTCTGGCTCGTCCACCTCGCCGCCAGGCCGCAGGTACGCCTGCGCTACAGCGCCTCTGCTCTTGCCGCGTGTTTTCGTTTCGTAGAAAAAGATCGCAAAAGCCGTTACATACAGGCTGGTGCACGAAATGTGTTACCAATTGTTTCTTTCACAACACGAAAAGTAGTCTACTTCGCATATTTTCATACGCTTGTGTCATACGGTATTATTTTTTGGGGTAATTCTTCTGATTCAAAAAGGGTATTTTTGGCTCAAAAACGGGCTGTTCGAGCTATGTGTGGTGTTAAGTTCGAGAACCTCTTGTCGACCCCTATTCAATAGTCTGGGAATTCTGACATTGCCCTCACAGTATGTATTTTCTTTAATGTCGTTTGTTGTTAGCAATATTAGCTTATTCCCAAGAGTTAGCAGCTTGCACTCAGTTAATACTAAACAGAAATCAAATCTGCATGTGGAATGCACTTCCTTGACTCTTGTGCAGAAAGGAGTGCAGTATTCTGCTGCATCCATTTTCAATAAGCAACCACAAGAATTCAAAAATCTTAGCAGTAGCTCAAACGCTTTTAAGTCTAAACTGAAGAGTTTCCTCATGGTTCACTCCTATTCTGTCGAGGAGCTCCTGGAAGAGCTGAAAAATTATGCAAATTCCAGTGTTACATTGTTCAATTTCTTATTTAAACTTACTAATTGTCGCCTGAATTTGTTACTTATATTTCATTTTATCTGTTTCTACTATCGTGTTATAATTTTATGTATTGACTCGTTCCATGACCATGGAGACTTCTCCTTAATTTGGTCCCACGGAACAATAAATAAATAAACAATTTACGACGCACATTAGATATCCCGCTGGGATCTCTACAGCAGTACCAGCAGAGCTTGGAAAAACAAGTGAGTTACGAAATGACGTGTAATTCACGATACTGCCGCTAGGAGACTGGTAAGCAGCAATGGCTGACAATAGAAGACTGTCGACACAGCAACGATCGACAATTGTTACTTTTTCGTGAAACGAAAAGCCTTGTCGTGACTCAGAGGCGTTTTCGACAACAGTTTAACACACGATGGGTCCCTTGCAAGAAGACCATCCGCAGGTTGTACGATAAATTTTTACAGAAAGGAACAGTATTGCAAGCGAAGAGACCTCGGCCTAAGCCTGTTTGTTTGTTCGCCGGAGAATATTGTAGTGGTACGAGTTGCTGTACAGAGAAGTCCCGGGAAATGGTGTAGAAAGGCAGCAGTGTAACTAGGAATATCCAGACGCTCCGTTCAACGCATTCTTAAAAGTGACCTCCATATGTACCCATATAAGATGACCTGTGCACAGAAGCTCACTGAAGAACACAAGCAGCAGAGACTACTGTTTGCTCAGTTGGCGGAGGATAGGGAAGAAACTCTCAACAACGTTTGGTTTTCAGACGAGGTCCATTTTCATTTAGACGGTGTGGTTAACAAAGTGTACGCTTTTGGGCCACTGAAAACCCACAAGTGCTTCATGAACGACAACAAATGGTTCAAATGGCTCTGAGCACTATGGGACTTAACATCTGTGGTCATCAGTGCCCTAGAACTTAGAACTACTTCAACCTTACTAACCTAAGCACATCACACACATCCATGCCCGAGGCAGGATTCGAACTTGCAACCGAAGCGGTCGCGAGGTTCCAGACTGAAGCGCCTTTAACCGCTCGGCCACACCGGCCGGCGAACGACAACATTATGCTCCGAGGATTACAGCGTGGGCAGCAACTTCCAGTCACCGACTTATTGGACTCTTCTTCTTCTTCTTCTTCGAAGAAACTGTGAACAGCGAGCGTTATTTGAGCATCTTTCGCAATAGCTTCATTCCACAGTTTCTTGCTACTGCCTTGCCCTTCAACACGCAGTGGTTCATGCAATATGGAGCAAGGCCACATACTGCAAACACTGTGTTGGAGTTTTTACTCGAGCATTTCGACATGCGGATCATTTCACTCAGGTTTCCAGGTCGCTTCAATGACTGACAAAATTGCCCCCCCCCCCCCCCCCAATAGTCCAGACCTTAATCCGTGTGACTTTTTTTTCTTTGGGGTTGCCTAAAGGAAAAAATTTTCCCGAAACGTCCACGTGATTTAATGGAGCTCAGAAGACTTATTCTTCAACCTTGCAATGAAATTACGGAAGACATGTGCCGTAGGGTAATCACTAACTTCAGTGTTCGTTTGAAGGAAGTTACGAAACGAAAAGGTGAACATATTAAGCATGTGCTGACTTAGAACAAATCTCCATGGACGGCTCTTCATTGTAGTATATGTTCCTTTCAGATTGTATTGACATTAAAGTTTATATTCAAAAGCAAAATGGTAACACATTTCGTGCGCCACCCCGTAGGACAAACCTGCAGAAATTTTAAAGATAGATACAAAGAACGTGCCAGCAACTGGAAATATGAGACAAGTCACTAAACATGTGTTCAAAACACACCCACAGACGTCGATATAGGCTTTAAAACTCTCCGATGGAACTACCATAAAACATTTTGCTGATAGTATACATGTATACCATTGAATGTACCTGCAAAATCATACCATTGTACGACACACAGTACGCGAAATACGTCATGAACAGGGTCATGCTTGAAAAACTAACTTTTCCTTGAAACGGAGCGGAAATTACCCAGATCATACTCATCCAGTGCTTGATAATGGGAGCACTTAGAGACTACCAAAAAACTGTAAACATAATTTGAAAACTTTCCTAACTTTTTTTCTCGCTGTTTTCTTCGTGGGAGATAGATTCTTTAAAGAATGGGGACTGGGGACCCTACTGCTTACTATTCTATGGCTTGAGCCTTGTCCCACAGTTACGCAGTGTGAGCCATCGTTAATCGGTTGTGGCATGTTAATGTTTAAGGGGTGGCCGGATGCCCTTCCTGCCGCCACCCCGTACCCCCCAGGACGGAATGAGTGTACCCCAAATGTCCGCGCCGAGTGTAATCCATGGAATAGTGCGAATGTGTTCAGATGTCTGCGAGCTGTGTAACTGAGGCAGAACATGGGGACCAGTCCGGTATTCATTTAGCGGGATGTGGAAAACCGCCTAAAAACCACATCCAGGCTGGCTGGCACATCGGCCCTCGTCGTCAATCCGCTGGGCGGATTCGATCCGGGGCCGGCGCGCCTACCCGACTCCAGGAAGCAGCGCGTTAGCGCTGTCGGCTACCCTGGCGGGACACCGTACTGCTTACTATTCTGACGGAAAAAAGTGGCAACAGCAAGAAGAAGTTGTACGACAGAAACGAAAGTTCGTAGTCGTGTGTTTCTAAATCTGAAACATGCTCTCTATTCAGATATCGCGCCTCTCGTATAAAAGTGGCGCTAATAGCGCCGCTACGAGGATGCTTTAAATACACGCAGTAACGGTCGTTAGCGTTAGTTACCTTTGAGATTGGACGTGGTGAGTTGGTGCTGGTCAAGAATGTCTTTAAGGCGACAAAGACGCCATTACCAACGCATCACTGAGTTTGAACGAGGTCCTTTAATACGACTACGAGGAGCTACATGTTCCTTCTGCAATACTACACAAAAACTTGGCACTACTGTAGCCACTGTACATGAATGCTGGCAGCAGTGGTCACGAGGATGAACGGTCGCAAGGAGACCGGATTCCGGACGGCCACTTGGCACTGCTTGAATTATATAATACACAAAAGAAATAACAACAGTCTGTAAAATACAGGTTGCTTCTCATATGCATAATTATTATCCTCCCTATGAACTTCATGCCCTTCAAGTCTCCTATATGTGAACTTACGGGAAGACCCAGAATGCAGGAGCGATAGGTTTCAGAACCAGAAACTGAACATCTTGGTATTTTTTTCCTCCAGATATTCTACTCTTAACCGTCTCGAATCAGGCAAACAGTAAGCAGATTCTGTTTAGCACAGCAACTTACCAGGGCGCCTACTTTGTGACAAAGGACTACAAGGTTTTGCGCACAATTTGCCACACATTCTTTGGAAGCGTTCTCGTGTTCAGCGTGCCAGTAAAGTGGCAAAAGTTTTTCTGCTTAGTTACAGGCCATGCCGAGGGAAAGGATTTCTTTTGGTGTAACTGTCCTGAATATAAACGTTATTCAAGGAGGACGCGGTATGCTCATAGCTGTGAACAACATGTGTACTCCATGCGGAAGGTGAGAATAACTTTTTTTCCTTCCATCATCATTTAACTGATTGAAATGCCAAACCTCTGTCACTACGGCTCCAGCTCGCAAATTTGTCGGGAAGCGCGCGTTTACAATTTTTCCCCGATGCCGTTTATTGGATCATTCAACATTACTCAGATCTTTCATTAGATGTAATAATGTAACTAATATGTGCAGCGGCTGTTGTTGAGGTCTTCAGTCCTGAGACTGGTTTGATGCAGCTCTCCATGCTACTCTATCCTGTGCAAGCTTCTTCATCTCCCAGTAACTACTGCAACCTACATCCTTCTGAATCTACTTAGTGTATTCATCTCTTGGTCTCCCTCTACGAGTTTTACCCTCCACGCTGCCCTCCAATACTAAATTGGTGCTCCCTTGATGCCTCAGAACATGTCCTACCAACCGATCCCTTCTTCTAGGCAAGTAGTGCCACAAATTTCTCTTCTCCCCAATCCTATTCAATACCTCCTCATTAGTTATGTGATCTACCCATCTAATCTTCAGCATTCTTCTGTAGCACCACATTTCGCAAGCTTCTATTCTCTTCTTGTCCAAACTATTTATCGTCCATGATTCACTTCCATACATGGCTACACTCCATACAAATACTTTCAGAAACGACTTCCTGACACTTAAATCTATACTCGATGTTAACAAATTTCTCTTCTTCACAAATGGAAATGGAAATGTCGTGTAGCTAGGGCCTCCCGTCGGGTAGGCCGTTCGCCTGGTGCAGGTCTTTCAATTTGACGCCACTTCGGCGACCTGCGCGTCGATGGGGATGAAATGATGATGATTAGGACAACACAACACCCAGTCCCTGAGCGGAGAAAATCTCCGACCCAGCCGGGAATCGAAACCGGGCCCTTAGGATTGACAGTCTGTCACGCTGACCACTCAGCTACCGGGGCGGACCTTTTCTTCAGAAACGCTTTCCTTGCCATTGCCAGTCTACATTTTATATCTTCTCTACTTCGAGCATCATCAGTTATTTTGCTCCCCAAATAGCAAAACTCCTTTACTACTTTAAGTCTCTCATTTCCTAATCTAATTCCTTCAGCATCACCCGACTTAATTCGACTACATTCCATTATCCTCGTTTTGCTTTTGTTGATGTTCATCTTATATCCTCCTTTCAAGACACTATCCATTCCGTTCAACTGCTCTTCCAAGTGCGTTGCTGTCTCTGACAGAATTACAATGTCATCGGCGAACCTCAAATATTTTATTTCTTCTCCATGGATTTTAATACCTACTCCGAATTTTTCTCTTGTTTCCTTCACTGATTGCTCAATATACAGATTAAATAACATCGGGGATAGGCTACAATCCTGTCTCACTCCCTTCCCAACCACTGCTTCCCTTTCATGGCCTTCGACTCTTATAACTGCCATCTGCTTTCTGTACAAATTGTAAATAGCCTTTCGCTCCCTGTATTTTCCCCCTGTCGCCTTCAGAATTTGAAAGAGAGTATTCCAGTCAACATTGTCAAAAGCTTTCTCTAGGTCTACAAATGCTAGAAACGTAGGTTTGCCTGTCCTTAATCTAACTTCTAAGATAAGTCGTAGGGTCAGTATTGCCTCACGTGTTCCAATATTTCTACTGAATCCAAACTGATCTTCCCCGAGGTCGGCTTCTACTAGTTTTTCCATTCGTCTGTAAAGAATTCGCGTTAGTATTTTGCAGCTGTGACTTATTAAACTGATAGTTCGGTAATTTTCGCATCTGTCAACACATGCTTTCTTTGGGATTGGTTCAAGAAGAATATAATAATTCCAATCCCAAAGAAAGCAGGTGCAGCGGCTAGCTACTTATAAAATTTAGTTCAGGGTATGCAAGGGTTGTTTTATGCACAGTACCACTGGCTGTAGGGTGATGCGGAAGAGAAAACGGGCGTAGGTGTAAAAATTTATACTGTGGTCTGCATCCTGTGACTTACGTATCTCGTGGAGAACGGACTCCACAGTTACTCCGATAATTCCCTGGGTGGTTGGTTGAGGGCAGCTCTCTTCAGTTGCTCTCTGTGACTCCAATCTAAGGTACAGGCAAAATAATGCGGTCGTCGTAAGTTTTCGCATTGTAAATACATAATTTTCTCGTAGCACCGCTGGATAACAAAGTCCCGAGAAAGTAATTTGTGGAGATGCGTCGAAAATTCGTCGGAGCACACGGTCTCATTATCGCCATAGGCACTAACAGATGTCACAACGTAACACGGGCCTGCATACGCTAGGAGGTGCATCTTGCGTCTTTAGACCAGTCTAATGTTTGTTAATATATAACACCCTGAACTATGTGTAAATGTAATTTTGTGAAAAAAAACTTTTACAAATTCAACACTGGGAACAAAGCATAGCAGTGAAAGTTGCAATCAGTGGACACGCCAATGCTTATCGCAAACGAGGCAGATATTGTGAAAACGCTGACGCGAGTCACCTGTTTTTCCGTGCCGCATAATCTGACGGCCAACTACTCATGGAGAAATACAGTCGATTTCAGTAGGGTAATCAGTGGAGTGAATTAGATCTTTATCACTGAAAAAGGAATAACAACTTTGAAATAGTTCTGTTATCCGGAACTGCTTTATAATTATGAAAGAGGAAGAAGAGGTACAGGGATGACGGAAGGGCAGTTTTACACTGAAGTTATCGTAGCACCAGTTAAAGTTTGTGTTAGATAATATAAAAATGATAGAGTACTGGTAGGGTACTTAGATGAGTAAAATCTCCTGAAACGCCCAGGAACAAAACAAAACTATACTTCTTCAACTTTTTGTAGTCCTGTCTTCCTCAGTTGCACGTAATATTACGGTATATCGATAATTTTTTACTTATGGACCGTCTGACGGTCCATAAGTAAAAAATTATCAATATACCGTTATAAAACTATACTTGTTGACCAATTTTTTTTTCACTGTAGGGCATCATACCACTGTAAACATTCACTAGCTGAGCAGTAGTTCGGCCTTTAAATACGACGTAGCCATCTGATGAACAAAATATTTGAAACCAATTGTCGCAAGACACAATCAAATGTTTCAAATGTTTTAAATGGTTCAAATGGCTCTGAGCACTATGGACTTAACATCTGAGGTCATCAGTCCCCTAGAACTTAGAACTAGTTAAACCTAACTAACCTGAGGACATCACACACATGCATGCCCGAGGCAATATTCGAACCTGCGACCGTAGCGGTCGCGCGGTTCCAGACTGAGGCGCCTAGAACCGCTCGGCCACAGCGGCCGGCCAAATGTTTTAAAACAGTGTCATTAAATTAGTGGAGTTTGCAGTCTTGACAAAAAATCGCAATACAAAAATATAATTACTGTAAAATAATGAAATTTCAGGAATACATTAGTCTAGGTAACATATTTAAGTGATTAACATTGGAAGAGCACAGCTTAAGGTAGGCGCGTGATAAGCCATTGTAAATAAGAAATGCCGATACATTAACAGCCGATGTAACCACCAGAATGATGGATGAAAGCATGCAAATGTGCATGCATTGTATTGTACAGGTGCAAGATGTCAGGTTGTGGGATGGAGTTCCATGTGTGCTGCATTTGGTCGGTGAATACAGGGACGATTAATGCTGTTTGCGGGTGACGTTGGAGTATTCGTCCGATGATGTCGCATACGTGCTCGACTGGAGACAGGGTGATCGAGCAGGTGAAGGCAACATGTCTACACACTGTAGAGCATGTTTAGTTACAACAGCGGCTCGTGGGCGAGCGTTATCCAGTTGGAAAACACCCTCTGAAATACTGTTCATGAATGGCAGCACAACAATCACTAATGACGTGCAGATTTGCAGCAACGACGCGTGTGATAACAACGAGAGTACCCCTGCTGTCATATGAAATCGCATCCTATACATTAACTCCAAGCGTTGTAGGTCCAGTGTGTGTAGCACGCAGACACGTTGGTTTCAGACCCTCAACTGCCCACCTCCTAACCAACACCCGGCCGTCACTGGCACCGAGGCAGAATCAGACTTCATCAAGAAGCACAACAGATCTCCACTCTGCCCTCCAGTGAGCTCTAGCTTGACAGCACTGAAGTCTTGAATGGTAGTGGTTGGGGGTCAGTGGAATGCACGCTACAGGGCATCCGACTCGGAGCTGTCCTTGAAGTAACGTAATTGTAAGTCCATTGTGTTACCGTCGTGGACACTGCTACTCAAATTGCCGCTGCAGGTGCAGTACGATGCTCCGGAGCGACAGGCCGAACACGAAGGTCTTCCTCTCGGTTATGTCACGTGGCCGTCCGGGGTCCAGTCCTCCTGCGACCGTAAGTTCTCGTGACAATCGTTGCCAGCAGTCATTAACAGAGGCAAAATTTCTGCCAAGTCTTTCTGCAGTGACACAGGAGGAACCTCCAGCTTCTGGTAGCCGTATTACACGATGTCGTTGAAACTCAGTGAGGTGATGATAATGGCATCTTTGTGTCTTTAAAGGCATTCTTGAGTAAAATTAGCTTACCACATCCAATAGCAAAGGTAATTAACTTTCACAATCGTTGCAGCGTATATTTAAAGCAAACCTGATAGGCAGCCTCATAGTGGCGCTATTAGGGCCACTGATGCGACTGTCGCGAAATTTGAATAGACGTCATCTTTCAGATGTAGAAACACGCCTGCCAACTCCCCTTTATGTCCCACAACTTCTTCTTTGCTCTTCCTTATCTATATAAACAGATGTGGGAGACAATCTGAGCAGCCGTCTTCGGTTGTTTGCAGATGACGCTGTCATTTATCGACTAATAAAGTCATCAGAAGATCAAATCAAACTGCAAAACGATTTAGAATAAAATATCTGAATGGTGCGAAAAGTGGCAGTTGACCCTAAATAACGAAAAGTGTGAGGTCATCCACATGAGAGCTAAAAGGAACTCGTTAAACTTCGGTTACACGATAAATCAGTGTAACCTAAAAGCCGTAAATTCAGCTAAATAGCTAGGTATTACAATTACGATCAACTTAAATTGGAAAGAACACATAGAAAATGTTGTGGGGAAGGCCAACCAAAGGGTGCGTTTTATTGGCAGGACGCTTAGAAAATGTATCAGACCTACTAAGGAGACTGCCTACACTACGCTTGTCCGTTCTCTTTTAGAACACTGCTGCGCGGTGTGGGATCCTTACCAGATAGGACTGACGGAGTACATCGAAAAAGTTCAAAGAAAGGCAGCACGTTTTGTATTATCGCGAAATATGGGAGAGGGTGTCACAGAAATGATACAGGATTTGGGCTGGAAATCATTAAAAGAAAGGCGTTTTTCGTTGCGACGGAATCTTCTCACGAAATTCCAATCACCAACTGTCTCCTCCGAATGCGAAAATGTTTTTTTGACACCGACCTACATAGGGAGGAACCATCACCACGATAAAATAAGGGAAATCAGAGATCGTACGGAAAGATATGTTGGTATTCATTCTTTCCGCGCGCTATACGAGATTGGAATAATAGAGAATTGTGAAGGTGGTTCGATGAACCCTCTGCTAGGCTCTTACATGTGATTTGCAGAGTATCCATGTAGATGGATGTAGATGTAGATTTTTTTCCATCAGTGCTTTTTACCGTGCAACCGTGGACTTACAAAATGCCGGCCACTGACAAACTAGTTGATTATAAAACTCTACGTTGTGCACATATATAACATTAATTGTTACATGTGTTTTATTGTAGTATCGGGAAAACGTAAACAGCTTCACTATTAATACCTCACCGTAAAAAAAAAGCCTAGTGGTTTTAGAGGTGCTGCACTCTTGTAATAGATGCGTTAGGGACCCAGGGCTTTGAGAGAGCAGTCGCCAAGCTTTTTAATTCATGAAACTAAGGGAAAAATGCTTCCTGAGCGGCTGGTATTAATAAGCTTTCGGCGAGAATCCAATCTAGGCTACAATTATCCACGCCAAATGAGAAAGTTTGCAGTTGCAATGCGAATTGCCGCGTGTAGCAACGCAGGAGGAGCTTGAAGCTGCACTTGCAAATAAGCCTGTTCTGAGGAATGCTACCCAGATCCCCTTAGCTCCAGATCTCTGCCACTCTGACACAGATCTCCCAAGCCTATTACCTGGTTTATTGTACACAGAATTATGTCAGAACAACATTTGCAAGTACCATTGTCCACTTAACAACTCATTTGTTATCTACAGCTTTCACTGTTCTTCCTTTCCAGTCAGCAACCGGAACATGGAAAAATCACCTCATGCTTCTTTGCGCCTCCTAACGTGTAATAGCTGTTTACGATCAACCTTCTTGGAAAGAAAGTGCGGAGGCAGAATATATACAGTCTGTTATGGCCGTGCTGACTGAAGAGCAGTCATCTCTTGCTGTTGGCATATTACGTATCACTGTAACAGCAACATGATCTGCACACATTTACATGTTACGGTACATCAAACTCATTATCTACAGACTGATCATTTTACATATTTGAATTTTGTATTGCGTCCTTTGATGTCACGAAGCATAATGGCACTTGGTTTTACGTTTCGGCTGAGCAGTCACGGTTCTTTAATGAGGTCGGCCATCATAACACTGACCCTCGCGGCAGACGAAAGAGCTATCGTATATACGACCTCTATGCAGTCTTAATCACTAGTCGCTACTACCACGTGTTAAACCTTATCAGACTTTGAATTAGTTCAGGTTTTTCGTATTCCAGCTTGTTTCAATTTTCACAAACGTTTGCGTATATCTGTATTGCCCTGTGGAGATTCACCGACACCACTCCTGAACACGACGTCAATATGTTGACCAATGTGGCTGGTCATGTGGTGGCGGTGAATGACACTCCTCGAGGTGTTCAGATGACTAACACTGTATCAAATCTGGCAAGAGGAACAATCTAAACATTTAATAGATATTATTTTTTACCACAACGTCAGTACAGTTCAGACTCGACCCACGAAAATAATAACACAAAAAGATTTTAGGCTAACTATTGAGCCAATAGACACACCACCATAAAGATGCTAAATTCTTTGTTATGCTGTAACTAGATTCGACGATTTGTCATCTTCTGGCAAACTGCAGAGTTTAAAAATGACACCTAACAAATGCCAGTTAATTTAAAATACGCTAACGGAAACAAAACCGCAACGCCAAAAAATAATGTACAGTAATGAATTTTCGGGAATACATTCATCTAGGTAACATGTAAGAGATTAACATTGTAAGATCACAGCTTAATGTAAGAGCGAGATAAACCATTGCAAATTTCAAATACTGGTACATTAATAACCTGTGTAACCTCCAGAATGTTGAATGCAAGCATGCAAACGTACATTCATTGTGTTGTACAGGGACCGGATGTCAGTTTGTGGGATGGAGTTCCATGTCTGCTGCACTCGGTCAGTCAGTACAGGCACGATGAATGCTGTTCGTGGATGACGCTGTAGTCGTCGTCTGATGATACCCCAAATGTGCTCGACTGCGGATCGAGGAGGCCAAGGCAACATGTCGACACTTGTAGAGCGGAGTGTGTTCCAACAGCATTATGTGGGCGAGCGTTATCCTGTTGAAAAACAACACCTGGAATGCTGTTCATGAATGGCAGCACAACAGGTCGAATCACTAGACTGACGTGCAAATTTGCAGTCACGTTGCGTGGGATATCCACGGGAGTGCTCCTGCCGCCATACGAAATCGCACCCCAAACCGTAACTCCAGTTGAAGGTAGAGTGTGTCTTGTCTTATCAAGCACATAGGTTGGTTGCAGGCTGTCAACTGGCCACCTCCTCGACGGATATCGGTGGCACTGAGGTAGAACCAACTTTCATCAGGAAACTCAACAGACATCCAGTGTGCTCTCGCTTGACACCACTGAAGTCACAGATGGTCATGATTTGGGGTCAGCGAAATGCAAGTTGCAGGGTGTCTGGCTCGGAACTGCCCTTGAAATAACCGACTTTTGACAGTTCGTTGTCACTGTGGTATCAACTGCCGTTCGTATTACTGCTGCAGATGCAGTACGATGCGCCAGTCATATGCTGATCGCGATGGTCTTCCCACTCTGTAGTACCACGTGACTGTCCGGAGCCTGGTCTTCTTGTGACCTGACATTCTCGTGAGCACCGCTGCCAGTAATCATGTACAGTGGCTACATTCCTGCCAAGTCTTCCTGCAATATCGCTGAAACAACAACCAGCCTATCGTAGCCCTATTACACGACCTCGTTCAAACCCAGTGATGTATTGATGTCGTCTTTGTCGCCGTAAAGGCGTACTTGACTAACATCAACTCACCACGTCCAGTCCCAAAGGTAAGTAACAAGCCCACGAACGTTACAGCGTTTATATAAAGCAAACCTGATTTGCATCCTAATTGCGAAACTGGCGTGAAATTTGAGTAGACGTCTTATTTCAGGTGTAGAAATACATGTACCAACTTTTGTTTATATCACACAGTTCCTTCTTAGCGCCGCGATTTTTTTTTCCGCCAATGCATGTCACATATATAGTTAACATTGTCGAAGTAAATAGGCCTTGAGTATAGGACGACATCATCTAGTTAAGAACACGACTCATAAAATAAATTGTCGAAACTAATTGGACGATAATGAAGATTTTAGCACCTTTTGTTGTGGTGTACATAAAAATGTCATTTATCAAATCTGTGGAAGACTTTATAAAGAATTCTAGTATTAGGCAGAAACTGGCATTAAGTTTAGCGAAAGGTGATTAGGGTTTGATGTCCAGTGTACCACTAGATCATTAGGGATGGAGCACAAGTTCGCATTGGGGATGAATGGAAAAGGAAACCAGTCGTGTGCCTCTGAAAGGAGCCAACCATGCATTTGCCTTAACAGAGTTAGAAAGAAAACGGAAACCCAAATTGGACGCTAGGATGAGAATTTGAACCACGGCCTTCTCGAATACGAATCCGGTTTGCTACCACTACGCTACCTGACTTGGTGCGTGTGGTAGTTGGCAGCCCAAGTCCCTAAGTCTTCTCCAACGAATTGCTGCACCGGACTTCTGTGTAGTGGAAAAGTGCTGGTGAAAGGATAGCTTTTTTTATATCGACGTGAGGAGAGATAATTGTGAGCTCGCAGACACAAATTAGCTCCGTAAAGGTCGCATCGAGTGCTAGTAGCGGGACAAATCGCGAGAAAGGTCAGCTCCGAGGAGAGCGGTGGGCGAGGCGTCTGCTACGGGCTCTTGGCAGGACTGGTGGACGAGAGTCGGGTTGCGTAATTGCGCTACCTGCTTTCCACCCGCGCAGCGGTTGCTGCTGCTGCTGCTGCTGCTGCTGCTGCCACTGCCGGTGACTCATCTCCGTAGCCTGTGTGGAAACCTCCCTCACACGCCCCTGCAGTGTGACTGCGTCTGTCTGTCTCCAACGTATGTACTCTAGGTATCGCTCGACAAAGCCAACCGTAGACCCGGCTGTAGCGGGGACTAACCATGGTCACGTGACGAGGCATAGCGCCGTTCTAGGTCGACGTAGCGGGAGGTGGTGGAATTCTTTGGCTCACTCATAGTAAGCAGCTTAAAGCAAACTGTGTGCAAGATAGCTGTAGCTTCTCTGCTTTTACAGTACTGTAGAAAGCAGTACTGCGAAGTTTAACAACATATATGACAGATGTGATAGTGCAAAAAAAAAGGTAAAGTTCAAATGTGTGTGAATTCCTAAGGAACCAAACTGCTGAGGTCATCGGTCGCTAGCCTTACACACTACTTAAACTAACTTATGCCCATGCCCGAAGAAGGACTCGAACCTCCGGCGGGAGGGGCCGCAAAATCCGTGACGTGGCGCCTCAAACCGCACGGCCAATCCGCGTGGCTGCGATTGTGCAAATTACTCCACCACATTTGGTAGTTGCTCGCAGAGGAGAATAATACGCCTGAGAAGGGAAGCTTATATTAAATATGCATGAGTGAAAATTATCGCCACGTAAATTATCCACTGGAACTATATGGTTTCAGAGATCTTCCCAAAATCTCAAACATCTATGATGTATATATGTGTAAAGTTGCATTTGATTAAAGCACCAGTGCCTGGGTCTCAGGCAGGATCTCCAGTTTCGTTCGATGGTGAGGGGCAATTTCAATACAGATGGATAGCCTGTGCAGTGCTGTTGGTTTAAAGGGAACACCAAGTGGGTTGAGGCGTAAATAGGAATTTGGATTGAAGAGGGAGATGTGCTGCGGCAGACTCTACAGCTATGCGTAGTTCTTAGCCCCTCTGCCTTGTGAGCTGGAAACCCGGCTTCGAATTCCACCCTTAGTACAACTAAGAGACTTACAACAAGAGACTTAAAAACTGAGGTCATCAGTCCCCGACACTTAGAACTACTTAAACCTAACTAACCTAAGAACAGCACACACATCCATGGCCGAGGCAGGATTGGAACCTGCGACCGTAGCCGCAGCGCGGTTCCGGACTGAAGGGCCTAGAACCGCTCGGCCACAGCAGAGGACTCAGGAATATCGGTTACAGCTGTGTGCAAGATGTGCACACCTCGTTCGATAGAGTCCCAGATGTGGTCAATGAAACTGAGATCGAGTAATCTGGGTGACCACATAAGCACTTATATGACCAAACAGTGTTCTTCAAATAATTCTGACGTAATTCGGAAGCAAGTGGGTGATGGGTTGCTTGGCTGAAAATGCAGGTCGTCTGCGAAACGCTGTAGGCGAACGAATGGATGAAAATTATCGTTTCCGGCAAGAGACTATGGCAGACGTCTCGCGGACCACCTCTATATCACATGTAAGCATCCTGCACAATCCCAACTGTCTAAACGGTGACCTTATTTATTGGAAGTCGGATGCATCGCCTCGTGCTGTTTTTGACGTTCTCGTACGCTTTCGTCGATGTTCACCAAGTGTACCGTGGCGAATTTAGTCTAGGCGGCCTCTATTGGTGCGTCAAGTGTGTGTTGGCAGTGTGCATGCGGCCATAATAATCTCTCGTTCAAATGTCACTCCAGCGGCCAGCACAAGGCCTAAAAACTCTCTCTCTCTCTCTCTCTCTCTCTCTCTCTCTCTCTCTCTCCCCTCCCCATCGGAAAGGGGACATGCAGGACTCTTTCCTTCGATAGGGGTGGATATTTTGTGGCTTCCCGAGGCCTCTACACTGAGTTGGCGCTTTCGGAAACCTACTGCAGATATCTACTTGCGTCATAGTTCGACAAAGATTTTGCTCGTTCGTAATGACCTTGTTGTCGTGGAATGGTAAATAAGACATTTCTTCCCCACTAGCTCATTAGTCTACTAATATCCTCTCTTAAGTTAGATAGGTCAATTAAGTTTATGCAAAAAAATTGAATTTTCAATTTGAAGGGATTTTTTTTTTATAAGAGTCAAACAACGATAACCCAGAGCTCTTCCTGACCGAAAAAATTTAATTCTTTGGCGGCATCCGACTCTGATATCTAGAAGGTCATTAATTATCTCACAAAGTGCCACGGCTTGGATGTTTTGCCGACGGCACCACAAAGAGATGTGGGTTTGCCCCCCTCCCTCTCATTCTTTTTCCTTCTGTTTCTTTTCTTTTTCGAATCACGGGTACTTGTTTTGGTGTGCAACTCTTATCACTACTTTATGCTGAGAACAGCGAGGAGTCATATAGGTTCTTCGCTTTTCTCTAAAAATAACTTTGATTGTTATAGCAATTCAGTTCCCTGTGCAGACAATATATTGGTGACGAATGCTAGTGTCTGGTAACAAGCCAGTCTAGTGTGATAGAACAACGCAGGAAATAGTCTGTCAAACTAATTTGAGAGATTCTAAAACCGCACGGACATGTCCTGCTAGGTTCCACGTGCAGTCAACGTGGAGCTTCACTTAATAAGCAGATTTTCCGTGTCTCTCTCGCATCAAAGTATCAGTAACTGGTTCCCCGCTAAGGATGCAGTTTCTACCCAGAGCAAAGGGACACACAAGAAATAAAGGAGCGGTGTCCTAGTGAGTAGTTGTGTATAACTGAAACATTGGCTCATCCCGGAACATCTCTTGCAGACAGACAGCGAAGGTGTTCATCAGCTTTCACTTCCGTCATAATAACGTTGTTTCTTACCGCAAATCGTCGGAAATTGTCGTGTTTCTGTCATTTGTATTGTTTCGTAATGGTGAAGCTTAACGTTAGCTGCCTGCAATCTCGAGGAAAGCGAAAGTTGTAATGACGCGGCTAGGCGAAATTACCGAGATTTCCTCTTTCCGTTGCAGGGATTGCAGTTTCTTCAACTTTAACAACGTCAGACTAACTTTACTAAACTCGTGCGCCATTCTTCCGCGAACTACTTAAATATTTTCATAAAATGTATCGGATCTCATTCGGAAACGGATATTCTTTATGATCCGGTAAAATTTCTCTGCGTATAACGGGTACAACTGACGACTTTGGCAACGAAAGTCAGTCTGCGTACTGCATCGTCAATGTCATTAATTATGAGAGACAAAGTGGCTACCTGTATTTTTAAACATTAGTAATTTCTTAGGTATTTCGAAGCGTGTTATTCCGTTACTATTGTCTTTTAATTATTATCTTCTTATTCCATTTTTCTGTTTAGAAGATGCGACATCCACAAGGCAACGTCATATTGTCTACCTGCATGGGGGATACCCATCTATCCGTTGATTCTCTGTTTCCTTCACAATGTGCTGTCATTTCGCGAGAATCGTAATTTGAAGCTGGTCGAAGCTGTTCATTGAAATTGTTTTCGCCTTTTTGGGATAAATGTAACTAATGGTGTAAATTTGCGCCTCTGCTTCTCGTCGTTTATTTTTCCACAAAAAGTTGCATATCTACATACCTATTTTCGAATGGTATGTAAAGTCCAAAACTACAAACGAGGGAACTGTAGGAAATGCACGGAAAGAAGCTGACATTGGAAGATAACTGCAAACAATCCGCTGTTCATGTCAGCAAACATCACACTGAAATGACGATGCGCTCAAGGTGGCATGTTAAACGCTTGTAAGCAATGGCCGTGTCAACGTAGAGTAAACATAATAACGCACGGTAGATGTATAACGTATGTTAACTACCGGGTTCAGTAGAACCATATACATACTGGTCGTAAACCAGACACGTTAATAGCACCCGCCGTCCGCATGCGAGCGAATGCCACACGGTGTGCAGCATTTAAATAGCTCGGTCGCAAGGTTCCCACGTAGTTGAACAGCGCACAGGTAATCATGTCTTACTGGGATAGTTAGAAAAGTGATGATGTATTTTCGTCAGAACGGAATGATGGGAAGTACCTCTGGAATAAATTCCATTGCTGACTATCAGTAACTCCATTATTTCACACAGTGCGAGTGCATCATACATCTCTGTAGTCGCTTCACCAGGAGAGCACATACCAAGAGCCTTGTGTTCTTGAGATTCTGGGGAACCTTAGGAGGGAGCAAACTGGTACCATTCCACGTGTATTTGTGAGGAACGTACGTTCGCATAGAAAAACAGTGCACAGTGTTCTATCATATCACCGCCGTGCAAATATTGGAATGAATGAGATCCCTCTGGCCGGCCGAAGTGGCCGTGCGATTAAAGGCGCTGCAGTCTGGAACCCCGAGACCGCTACGGTCGCAGGTTCGAATCCTGCCTCGGGCATGGATGATTGTGATGTCCTTAGGTTAGATAGGTTTAACTAGTTCTAAGTTCTAGGGGACTAATGACCTCAGCAGTTGAGTCCCATAGTGCTCAGAGCCATTTTTTTGTAGATCCCTCTAACATTTAGCGATATCTATCCAGATTTATTAAAAGTAGATCGGCGACATAAAACTACTTTTGGGGAAGACATGTACCAGGCGGAGATTATTGGGAGGATCCTAAAGAAGTTTGATTCTTCCATCTTGCTAACGGAACTCTCGTTCGGCCGACTCATGGTTATTACGTACGAAACGTTTACGAAGGTAGATTAAACGGAAGATACAGAGAAATCCGAACAAACTCTGCACAGTTCGATACAGGTTTGTTTCACCCGCGTGTGTACCAGAAATAGTTAACAGTCGATAGTGTGAAACACTGCAAGTAGACGTTGTAGGTCGCTTAGAGTTTCTTAGAGAGCGTACGTCCCGAGAAAAAGAATATACGTCCACCGACATACATTTCGCTTAATGCACGTGCCAGTAAATTTAAGGAAAGTCGCTCCAACTCGGAGGCTTACCTATAGTCGTTCTTGCCGCGAAGAGAACGGGGAGAGCATAACATAAACTGGTACGCTGTGAATTCCCCATCAGACACTTCGGTTGCTTATGTACAGTAAATTAAAAACATAGCCGCCTCCCCGCTTTTCCCCACTCACGCAAAGTCGCTCGTAAAGCAACAATGATTAGGTCGGCCGGAAAGAGCATCTGGCCAATTTTTTCGTTCCGTTTTTCGTTTAATAAACGGATATCTTATTCCTCGAGCTCACTGTATGATTCCACTGGACGTAAGATTTAGCGAGTAGTCATTCCGAATTTATCATTTGCTCTGGGTTTGCAGTTGCATGAGAACGGACTAACGTTAAAATTTTGTAACCCTGTAAAGGGAGAAGGGAGGGTTGAATAGAAGAAACATTATAATTCTCAATTTCGTCGACAACGAGGTCGTTAAAGGTGGAGTAGCTGATTTGGAGACTTACAGATGAAGACACTGGCCAATTAGCTAATAACTGTGACTTTGCCTTTAGTTTATTTGGGGAAACGACGAAAAAACCAAGAATCCGAATGTCGGGATGAAGATTGAACACATCGGTACCGTAACATCTGCATCACGTCGCGACTTTGCAAGGCTGTGCAAGAGACTAAGCGATATTCTACATACAATTTTTTAGAGAAAAAGCATGAAAAGAAACGAGCAGCAGCGTTTATTCTATGAAAAGGTGTAAGGCCTGCATGTTTTCAGGTGCATCTCAGCTGATGCTGAAGCTTCTGACAGGCAGATTGAGGAAGACATCTTACACGATTTAGTCACATTAATGTGACCACCACCTACGTTCGTCATCAACGGGCAATATATATCACAGGGCAGGTGGCAGCACTAGCAGTGGAGGATATATAAAAAGTGTCCGGGGGACGCCATAAACAATGCCGTCGTTATGTTCAAGCGGGAACAGAGCGAATTATCTGACGACCAAAAGGATGTGATCATTGGCTTTCAGGCCAAGGGTGGAAGCATTTCCGAGACGGCGAAGTGTCGAAACCGTTCGCGTGCCGCCGTCGTTAAAAGTGTTTCGTGTATGGCAAAACTGGGCTATCCAAAACTGGCGCCGAGGCAACTATGATGCGCGATGGGCAATAGATTACTGAATAGTGGTGATCGATGGACTCGGAGATGTGTGCGGGCGAGTAGAAGACAGACGTACGACTGTTTAGTAACTGACCGCTCAGATGAAGCAAGGGACTACCAACAACGACCATTTAGCGAATGTCACTGCGTGTAGGTCTCCAGAGCAAGCTGCTGGTTCATGCACCCATGCCGACTGCTGACCATCAGTGACGAAGGCTGGAATTTGCACGCCAGTACCGCAACTGGAAAGATGGCCGGTGGCATGTACGACGTGAAACGTCTGAAAGCAAACATTCTAAAACAATCGTCGGAAGGATCCAGGCCGGAGGAGTGAACGCTGTGGTCTGGGTAATGTTTTCGTGGAAATTCTGGCTGGTGGGTACAATGGATCAGTTCAACTATGGAACTATCGTTGGGGACCGTGTTCACCCCTACATGTAGTTTGTTTTTGCTGAGCACGATGGCATCTACCAGCAGTACAGTGGAAGGTGTTAAACAGATCGCAATGTACGTGCATGGTTCGAAGAGTACCTGATTGAATTCACCGTACTCCCCCGGCCACGAAACTCCTCGGATTTAAATCCAGTCGCGAATCTGTGGGACCACTTCGATCGGACTGTTCGCGCCATGGATCCTCAAACGAGAAACATAGCGCATCCGTTGACTGCACTGGAGTCGACATGGCTCCACATCCCTGTCGGTGCCTCTCAGAACCCCATTGACTCTCCCCTCCTGCACGTCCTGCAGGGGTCCGCGCCGGAAAAAATTGTTATTCAGGCTTTAGACAAGATAAGATGGTCACATTAATGTGCCTGGACAGTGTAGTTAAAGCCACGTCCACTTTTGAATCATCAGAGATGGAACATCTGGCGAGAGGGGCGATGGCTGGGATGGACAGGAAATGACAAAATTATACCTAATGTTTGTATGCAGTGCAGTAGAAAGAATACGTGATTATAATTCGGCTGGGCCATAAGTCGAACAGAGCTTGAATGAGAGATACTGGTAATTCTTTCCCTGCTGCTTCAGTTCTGTGTCAGAGCTCATCAATGATAGTGGCTGGCCAGTAGTGGTGTGCCGGTCTTTCGGCAAGCCGTGATCAGATGTTTCAGTACTTGAGACATCTGGACAATGTGCTGGCCAGGGAAACTGTGGAACAACCTGTGCATCTTGTTGAAAGATTGCGTTAGGGAGACCTCGAAGATATGACACTGCCACCGGTGTTAACACATCAAAAATGTAACGGCTGCTGTCCAGATTACATGCTGTGCGAAGCAGAGGTGATCGTGTTGCGTACCCAGTGGCCCCCCATACCATTACGCCAGGTGACGGGCACGTATGACGATGACGAATGCAATATGGCAACGTTCATGCTCCTCAGAGCCTCCACAGGGATTTTGAACTGCAGTCTTGAATTCCGATACATGCAGGTAGTCGTATCTCCTCCTTACGACAGGCATGAGACGATCTGCTCACAAACAACCGACACTGAAATATTATTTCTGAGCGAGAAACCCAGTGTAATCTTTATTTGTATACAGAATCTACGACGGGAGTTCAACAAGTAATGCAACTCTTTTTTTTTCTCCTACAGTTTCTATTGAAAAAATGCTGAATTTCTGGTGGGACATCATGGAATATTCCCACTTGAGCCCCTATAGTTTCGTGAAGTTCCGATAGGTGGAGGCGCGTTACGTAGTCTTCACAATGGCGTCTGTAATGGAGATGAGTTCCAAGCAGGGACCTGTCATTTCGTTTATTTTGGCGAAAAACCAGACCATCGCATATATTCATAGGTGCTTGCGGTTTGTCTACGGACACCTAGCATTTAACAAAAGCACGGCGAGTCGATAAACGAGGCTTCTATCATCATCGCAACAAGGTCGCGCAAACCTGTCCGAACTCCCGCGTACCGGCCGGCCGCACACAGCTGTGGCTACCGCAATGTCGGAACGTGCGGACACTCTCATTCGTGATGTTCGAAGGATCACAATCAAACACCTCGCTACTCAACTGGGTATCGCAGTTGGTTACGCTGACATACTCGTCCACCAGTTGAGATACTCAAAGGTGTGTGCCCATTGTGTCCCTCATCGCCTGACAGAAGAGCATAAAGAGAAACGAATGACCGTCTGTGCGGAATGGCTTGCGCGTTACGAAGGTCATCGTAAAAATTTCTTGTAGAACATCGTCACACGCGATGAAACACGGGTGCATCACTTCGAACCGGAAACAAAACGCCAGTCCATGGAGTGGCACCACACCACCTTTCCTCAGAAGAAAAAGTTCAAAGGTGCACCCTCAGCCGCTAAAGTCGAAACGACGGTGTTCTGGGACTCAGAAGGCGATTTTCTATTTGATGTCCTCCCTCGTGGTGCAACGATAATCTCTGAAGTGTATTGTGCTACACTCAGGAAACTGAAGAAACAACTTCATCGTGTTCGTTGACATAAAAATGCAAATCTTCTTCTCCATGGCAACTCAAGGACTCTCAGATGTCTGCGCACCCTATAGGAGCCCACAAAACTACAATGGACTGTTCTTTCTCATCCACCCTAAAGTCCGGATCTCGTACCTTTCAATTTCTATTTGTTTCGCTGCACAACACAGGAAGCAGTACGTTGATTGGGGGGGGGTCATTAATACAGCAGTACGCTCGCTCCGACGTCGACTGTTAAATTGGTACCATGCGGGCATTTAGGCCCACTCAGTAAGATATTCCGTTGCAAAGAATGGAGATTATGTTGAAATGGTTTTGTAACCGAAAGAGTGGGGAATGAATAGTGTATTGCAGTGGTTCCCAACAGGTGGTCCGCGGACCCACAGGGGTCCGCGGGCTATTAGAATAAAAAGTATATTAAATATATTTCGTATGATAACAGATTTTTTTGTTTTGGCCGCTTCCTGCATGAGCAGAGCTTTAGCGAACGCTAAGTTCTGCGTCTAGCGTCTTCCTAGAGCCAACTGAAACTAGCACACTCTAGCACAAAACTAGAATTAGACAGAGGCTGCTGTATGCCGTTAGACTGCGCGCGCTGCCTCTTTGCAGCTGACAGCTGACAGTCACTTTACACAGAAACTCTCATTTCAGACGACAATCGCCATTGTTAATTTATTGCCATTTTCAGTTCATACTCAATTTCTATATTTTTAAGAAGTTTGTTATACTAAACACCGAGATTTGAAGACAAAGATTTTGACCACTAATCAAAAATTTAACAATAACAATGATGGCTAAATTTAAAAAGTTTTAAGCTTAATATTTTTTTTCAATGATGAATATGTAAATGTTTTTCCGAAGTACCAAAAATAGAAAACGTATAAAAAGACTCTTAATTTGGCGTTTTTAGGTACTTGATTCTGTGATATGACAAGGTACCAATCATGCTCGATGAGGGGGCTCCTCGGGAAAATTTCGTTGGGAACCCCTGGTTTATTGGAATCCTCAGTGTTGCATTACTTGCCCTGTGTAGATAGCCATGCTCCCACATGCTTTGTGCGATTGTGCTGTAATGTTAATCATCTGCATATCCAGCATGTGGTATCCTTCAGCCAATTTCACCTTTTCTGTATGTTCTCTTCATGGTGTTGCAGTTCTAATGGCGAGCACGATAGACGTCTTGTTTGTCGGTTAGAGCGATGCCCCTGTTTCCCCTGTAGAGCTGCAACACGTGTGCGCGGCTGGCCGCAGATAGAACTGTAGGAGGGAGAGTCGCCGCTAGCAGGGAGTCGATCGGTGGTCGGTGCCGCGGGCTCGCGTTTCTTGCGGCAGCGCTGGCGCCATCGCCCGCAGCCAGCTCGGGGTTAAGCAGCCGCGCCGCTCAGAGTTATTGGCTGCTTGCCGCGCCGCGCTTCGGCTTTTTGCCCGCCAGTCGCCAGTGTGTGTACGGCGCCTGCAGCTCTCGAGGCGGCGGACACAACCCAGGCGCGCGCCTGCCTTTACGCTCCCGCACACAGGACCCATTCTGTTGCCAAAATGCCCGGCCGAAGCCTGTTATCTCTAGCGCAGCCCACTTACGTTCCTGACAAGAGTTTTCGGCACGAGCTGACCGTCGTACCGTCGCCCGAATACTCAGCTGAGCATGCACGCTCCAGTAAAAACCGCAGCAGAGTGTAAAAATTCAAAATGTTCAAATGTGTGTGAATTCCTAAGGGACCAAACTGCTGGGGTCATCGGTCCCTAGACTTACACACTACTTTAAAGTAACTTATGCTAAGGCTAATTTACACTAAGACAGCACACACCCCCATGCCCTAGGGAGGACTCGAATCTCCGGCGGGAGATGCCGCGCAGTTCGTGATATGGCGCTTCTAACCACGCGGCAGTGTAAAAATTAACCATGAACTATGTTCCCAAAGCTGATACCTCACAGTGAATCATGCGGCGCGGCCTCTGAGAAAATAGCGCGCATGCCCGTTTGTTAGTTATGACTCACTTGCGTTTCAAGGTTGATCGGGTCAGTATTGTATGATAACTTGATCGCCTAATATTATTCTGCTGATTATAGAGAATTTTCGGGGATTTCTGTACGTTTACAACCTCAGTTTCGACGTATAACAGTACCTTCTTATTGTTTTTCATCTTTTTTCCCCACCTGTGGTAGTGGGAATAATAACCACATATCGCCAGTTTCTCAAGAATTCCTTTTTAATTATCTCTCTGGGTAGCATTCTTGACACCGCAGTCGTCTGTTACACAGAGGGAGGAACGTCAACGGCCTAATATAAGGGGCAGTCAGTAAGTTTCCTTTCGAAGGCCGTACAGGCCAGAATCGGTATGCCAATCAGGCAAAACCGCCATGAGTATTGAGGCAATCGTCCCACCGATGCACCAGGTTGAACGTACCCGTTCCGAAAAACACGTGTCCTGCTGCGTGAAGAAGTCAGTAAATGCGTGTTGCACGTCGTCGTCCGACGGGAATCGTTACCCTTCGAGGCCTTTTTTAAGGAACCCAAGGCGTGACAATTGCTGCATGGGAGAAAAATGGCTCTGAGCACTATGGGACTTAACATTTGAGGTCATCAGTCCCCTAGAACTTACAACTACTTAAACCTAACTAACCTAAGGACGTTACACACATTTATGTCCGAGGCAGGATTCGAATCTGCGACCGTAGCGGTCGCGCGGTTCCAGACTGAAGCGCCTAGAACCGCTCGGCCACAGGCACAGACCAGGACTATAGGATGCGTGCCCGTCTGTCTACCACTTGTAGTGGCGCGACTTCTGCATTTCGGCTGCGATGTGGGGGCCGTCCGGAACTTGGCGCGCCGTTGCGGTGTTCTTCAGACACGCTGCCCCATAAACATCACGTTTGTCCTGTTTGGACTCATTTCGTAATAACATTCCCATACTTTACGTTTCCGCATTTACCGCGCGTACGCCGGAAAGACAAAAATGCCGCACTAATCCCTTGCCTTGCTTATAGACTCGCAAAGGAGTCGCACTCCGTTGCATGTACGCTGCAGCAACTCCTTCAGACGGAAAATTTTTGGTCGCCCCCTTGTATATATAAGAACCAAGCCGGCATTTGCCTCAGCAACTATGGACAACCACCGGAAACCTACTGGTCTTTAGTCCGGCACACGTATCCAATCCGGGCCTGGTGTCCCTGTCTCTCAAAACCGAGACTCTCAACATTAATGTATTCAACATTCGGTGGCTGAGTGGGTGTCGACTGAAACACAATCGTATGAGATTCGATTGCAGATTTTTTTTCTCCCCACCTATTTTGTCACCTCTGGCAGTGACACCCATATATGAATATACCTCCTTGCTCCTGGCAAACGTCTGATTAATAAATTTAAAACGGCATTCCACATGCAATAGGGCCATGCCAGTAAAGCATTTTAGGCTTCAAGTTAACGTCACGTTGTAACATTACGAGTCAAGACAGCTGTAACGGAACTTGAATAGCGTAAAGTTATCGTTAAAAACGCACGCCGCGCGATTTGTTATGATTTGGTCGGTCATAATAGTAGTAACATGCTTTTGAATACAATTAAAATATAACGGCGATACCTGTTTAGCGTTATTGGAAATAATATGTAATAAATTAATGATTAAGGTAGCCGATCCTATAAGAAGAGGTAAAATTGGGCATATTAAGGTGTTTTGCTTTATATCGACTAAGCCGATGATACGGCGTCTTTTTTTTCCGTTTACTCTTAGAAAAAAAAAAAAGAAAACCAGTAACGAAGTGCTAATTGTGCGTTGTGAAAAATATAGGGGCGAATTTTAAATAGCTACAGTGTATAATCAGACTAACAAATGGACATTCAGTTACGCGAAATAGCGGACAGTGAAGTGTGGTCATTAAATTGAGTACACCTACAGGGCGGTCAATTCCAGGATAAGTCTATTCGCGTCTCACGAGGCACGCGGAATTGAGACCGGTTTTTTTTATTATATCACGGAGAGCGGGCTTCAATTTATAAAAAGGAGAAAAGCTGTATCATTATCATTGACTGTTGGTGTTATGCAACCAAAACTGTTCATCAAAGGGTTTCGGTGAATGAGTGGTGAATGCGAAATGAAACTGGGAACGAAGTTATGTTAAATAAAGCAGAAGAGACAAGACAGTTTGGTCGTATCTGTTATTATTCCATAAACCGTAACATGTACTCTCGTTGTACGAAGCCTTTATAGACGATCGTATGACAATTTGCTTTGAAGGGATCTCGTTACGGGTTAAGTTTTGGGGACCTGGTCAACAGGGGATAGTTCGTAGATCTTAAGCACTGCAGCTATTCTGGAATCAGGTGCTACCGTGACCGTTGTGTGTTGTCTATCTCATGCTCTAAGATCGACGCGCCTTTCCTCTTGGTATAACGGTGTCTCACGGTAACCACGACAACGCCGACGGCGAAGGAAGATACGGTAGAAGTCCAGCACAAGTTTGCTTCTACAGCTGTGTCCGTTAAGTCAAAGAAAGTCATAAAACTGGCGTTAATTCTAAAATTTGTCGGAATTGTTTAGACTTACTCTCGAAGACATGGCATAATAGTAATAAAACATGAAAATACCATTATAGTCAAGCAATTTGTTCTCCAACCTTAAGAAAATTTGAAATGTATATAATTAGTGTATTCATTATACTGATGTGGCACCAGTAAGCTGTGTTATTCTCGAGAGTGGCAGGACACCGTTGTGAGCTCACAGCCAGAATAGACGTGCCCTTGGCGATGTGCAGCGTCCGAGACTAATTGCGCGACTCACTGCGGAAACGTCTTTTGGTAGCCCTGTATTACATCTCTGCTCTGCTACACTACCAGTCATTTTAAAGAAGGGTCGTCAGCCTCGCTTCGAATCGCGAGGAGGGGTTAACCTCCTCACGACTCCAAAGCCAATTAAAGCCCTGTACAATCCAACTATTTTCAGGGAAGATTTCGAAAACAAACATTGGATTGGAATATGCACACCACAAATAGGTCATAAAGCGTCTCCAACTGCTCAATGGCTATTCTCACCGATAACCACCACAACAAAACAGGAATACAGTCAGGGCAAAGTCACACAAAAACATCACTCTCGATTTTTGCTTGGAAACAAATGAAATTTACTGGCATTAAATAACCCTAGCCAAGTCCGCACTCGGCCGGAGTGGCCGAGCGGTTCTAGGCGCTACAGTCTGGAACCGCGCGACCGCTACGGTCGCAGGTTCGAATCCTGCCTCGGGCATGGATGTGTGTGATGTCCTTAGGTTAGTTACGTTTAAGTAGTTCTAAGTTCTAGGGGACTGATGACCACAGCAGTTAAGTCCCATAGTGCTCAGAGCCATTTGAACCAAGTCCGTCATTTTTATGCAACACCACCTCCTTCTAGGTAATGCCTTCACGCTCTCCTCTGGAGTGTCTCCCATCACCGAACATGCCCGTGCTGGCTAATCCGCAACACTCGCCGAGAAAAACAGGAAAGTGCCTAAGCAGAATTCCACATCCTTACCTGGCAACGCACTTCATATTCTTTGTTTTCTTTACTGTACTAAGTAACTTGCGTGACCACGAAGGATCGCCTAACCCGACTCCAGAAATACGAACTGTATACCATCTGTAACTCAGAGGGTGCGCACGACTTGGACATCTCATGTGGGCTATCGGCCCGACTTCTCGATTTCCGGAGCTCCACAAACCCTCCAGCAAATTATTTACTTAGTCCTGTCACCCAGTCAGCATCAGGAGTTAAATGTAGGCATTTTCATTGGCCATTGCGTGCTGCTGCTTACAGCGCTGCTGTAAGGTGTTGCCTCTTGGTAGGGCTTTAAGACCTGTTTCTGCAACGACCATCATGGGGAAAGTTCTCTCTTTGTGAGCCAGCCATTTAGTCTCTGTCCACAACCCATTTGGGAGGATTGGGGAAAGACCGGCCCATCCGCTCCATGCTGAAGAAAGCTTCCTTCCCTTAGAACTTGACTTTGTCGTAAGACAAAGGCACGGCCAGGAAATGAGACGTTCTGTTGCTGATCCTTCTCCTGCTTGATCTAAGCAGTGGTACGTTACACGGTTAACGACGGACTCTTTCAGCGACTCCAGCAGATAGCATGGAAGAACATGGCGAACGTCGAATTTAGTCATATAGAAATAGTTTGTCTTGTAAGAACAAAGCCTTAGTCTACCTGAAATAAGCTCGCAGATCCGTAGTTTGGAAGCATTAATACGATGTTAATGAAGTAGACCAATCTCGAAAATGCCCTCTAGGCTTTGTGTTGACAACTAGCATAGCACTTCCACGGTGAGCTTGTAGCCATTGAGAAACTACTTCAGACAACTGGAACTAATTTCAGATGTAGTCCAGAAGTGGCACTTTCCCTGTAAATTTTCGCGTTATTGCCAGTACCCAAGGAATCCCATATTCTTTATATTATAGTTTGTCTTATCAATCATTGGCATATGTCGGTTCCATAGAGTGACTCATAATTTAAGTGTCCGACTATTGAACTGCGAAATTCAGAGTCTACTCTCTGTTGTCGCTAAGATTGGAAATGAAGACTTTAGGAGCGATCTGTAGGGTCGCTTCTGGTCTTAGCTCCCAGAATTGCATCGTTGAGTTGCCTTAAGATCACTGGTGGTGGAGCCACCGGTCTACGCTGGGCCTGTTAGTCAATCTTGGCTACATCTTCAACAGTTACATGTATAGTAAAGTATACACACGCTATCTGTAACGGTTATCTTCGGTGTTTACTGGTTGTAGTTGGACTGTTTGACGTGAAAATAAAATGTAACATCCAGTGTGGCATAAGGAAGGCATCTGGAAAACGTACCGCCGGAATAGCGTCTTATAAACCGTGCAGCTGTTTATTTATCGGAGATGATTCCCTCTGTTTGAAGTCGCCAGAATAAGCCTTTTAAGTTTTAAATCGGCCGCACAGCCATCGTCCAGACATCTGACACGTTTGTGCGCAGCTAACCCAGATAAACACCGTGCCGAAGGAACGGATGTTGCGGTAGGTGATGCATCCGCCGAGTTTCTCTCTCTCTCTCTCTCTCTCTCTCTCTCTCTCTCTCTCTCTCTCTCCGCCCTTTCCCTCTCTCTGACCGGTTTCGACAGATCTACGCTATCAGCATCGGATTGTCTGACATACTGTTGTCTGTTGTAATTGTATGCTATTTTATATGTGACATGCTGATGTTCCCAGCCACTTTTCATTTGACGCAACATCATCATTGTGTGATTTCTTAAAGTATTGTTAAAGCATGTAAAACTAATAATGTTACAAGATCCGATGATGGCTGCGTAGGACTGTCGAAAGCGGTCATAGTAATAAAAAGAATTGCCAGCGATTTTGGCTAACTTGATTTTTCAAAAATAATTATTTTTTCTCCTCATCTCAAATACATCGTAACGTATTTTACGGCATATATGGTGCATTTAAATAGACTGCTTAGTGATCAGAGTGGTAGTGGGACTCAGTTGATGAGAGAGACTTACCAGCTTGATACAGTAGACCGAAAGACGCAAAATTGGAGTGAGTGATCGAAAGTAACTCTGTAGGTTAATGTACCAGAAATAAAATATTTCCACACTTTCTTGGAGTTCACGCTGCGTTTAATAGTTGTGACAAGCTAAAACGGTGTGTCGGGCCGATGGTCAGTCCCAGATACTTGCTTTTCGCGAGTGCTACTCTTGCTACACTCCTGGAAATGGAAAAAAGAACACATTGACACCGGTGTGTCAGACCCACCATACTTGCTCCGGACACTGCGAGAGGGCTGTACAAGCAATGATCACACGCACGGCACAGCGGACACACCAGGAACCGCGGTGTTGGCCGTCGAATGGCGCTAGCTGCGCAGCATTTGTGCACCGCCGCCGTCAGTGTCAGCCAGTTTGCCGTGGCATACGGAGCTCCATCGCAGTCTTTAACACTGGTAGCATGCCGCGACAGCGTGGACGTGAACCGTATGTGCAGTTGACGGACTTTGAGCGAGGGCGTATAGTGGGCATGCGGGAGGCCGGGTGGACGTACCGCCGAATTGCTCAACACGTGGGGCGTGAGGTCTCCACAGTACATCGATGTTGTCGCCAGTGGTCGGCGGAAGGTGCACGTGCCCGTCGACCTGGGACCAGACCGCAGCGACGCACGGATGCACGCCAAGACCGTAGGATCCTACGCAGTGCCGTAGGGGACCGCACCGCCACTTCCCAGCAAATTAGGGACACTGTTGCTCCTGGGGTATCGGCGAGGACCATTCGCAACCGTCTCCATGAAGCTGGGCTACGGTCCCGCACACCGTTAGGCCGTCTTCCGCTCACGCCCCAACATCGTGGAGCCCGCCTCCAGTGGTGTCGCGACAGGCGTGAATGGAGGGACGAATGAAGACGCGTCGTCTTCAGCGATGAGAGTCGCTTCTGCCTTGGTGCCAATGATGGTCGTATGCGTGTTTGGCGCCGTGCAGGTGAGCGCCACAATCAGAACTGCATACGACCGAGGCACACAGGGCCAACACCCGGCATCATGGTGTGGGGAGCGATCTCCTACACTGGCCGTACACCACTGGTGATCGTCGAGGGGACACTGAATAGTGCACGGTACATCCAAACCGTCATCGAACCCATCGTTCTACCATTCCTAGACCGGCAAGGGAACTTGCTGTTCCAACAGGACAATGCACGTCCGCATGTATCCCGTGCCACCTAACGTGCTCTAGAAGGTGTAAGTCAACTACCCTGGCCAGCAAGATCTCCGGATCTGTCCCCCATTGAGCATGTTTGGGACTGGATGAAGCGTCGTCTCACGCGGTCTGCACGTCCAGCACTAACGCTGGTCCAACTGAGGCGCCAGGTGGAAATGGCATGGCAAGCCGTTCCACAGGACTACATCCAGCATCTCTACGATCGTCTCCATGGGAGAATAGCAGCCTGCATTGCTGCGAAAGGTGGATATACACTGTACTAGTGCCGACATTGTGCATGCTCTGTTGCCTGTGTCTATGTGCCTGTGGTTCTGTCAGTGTGATCATGTGATGTATCTGACCCCAGGAATGTGTCAATAAAGTTTCCCCTTCCTGGGACAATGAATTCACGGTGTTCTTATTTCAATTTCCAGGAGTGTATTTGAACAAGATCAGGATCTTCTACATCTAGATCTAAGCGGGTACTCTGCAAATCACACTTAGTGCCTGACAGAGGGTTACAATAATTCCCTATTATTCCATTCTCGAACAGCGCACGGGAAAAACGAACAGCTATATCTTTCCGTGCGAGCACTGATTTCCCTATTTTATTTTGATAATCATTCCGCCCCATGTAGGTCGGCATCAACAAAATTTTTTCGCATGCATCGGAAAAATTTGGTGAGAATCTCCCGCCGCAACGAAAAACTCATTTGTTTTAATGATGCCCACCCAAAATACTGTATCATGTCCGTGACACTCTCTCGCCTATTTCTTGACAGTGCAAAATGTACTGCTCTTCTTTGAACTGTCTCGATGTACTCCTTTAATCCTATGTGGTAAGGATCCCAAAAGGCGACGGACAAAGCGTAGTGTAGACAGTCTCTTTAGTAGGTCTGTTACATCTCTTAACTGTTCCGCCAATAAATCGCAGTCTTTGGTTTGCCTTCTCCACTAGTTTTCTGTGCGCTCTTTCCAATTTAAGTTGTTCGTAATTGTAATTCCTGGGTATTTTAACACTCATGTAGATGACTTCACATTTTTCATTACTTAGAGTCAACTGCCAATTTTCGCACCGTACAGATATCTTTCCTAAATCATTGTGCAATTTGTTTTGAACTTCTGATGACTTTACTAGACGATAATCTGCAAGCAACCTAAGACGGGTGCTGAGGTTATCTTCTAAATCGTTTATGTAGACGATGGCCTATAACACTACCTTGGGAACGCCAGAAATCACTTCCATTTTACTCGATGACTTACCGTCAGTTACTACGAACCACGAATTCAGACGATATTCCATAAGCACGTAATTTGATTACAAGCCGCTTGTGAGGTACAGTGTCAAAAGCCTTCTGGAAATCTATAAATACGGAAACAATTTGAAATCACTTGTCAATAGGACTCAACACTTGGACTAGAAGAAAAGTCGCTGAAGGTGATGTCGTGCTTTTATCAAACGCACTCGTGTTGATCTTCTGTTGCCGTAGTCCAACAACGTCAAATTTCACCACACTGTCCTAACAGATACATTCATCTTGCGTCCCACACTGGTTTCTACAATTATTTCACGCAGAGTTGCTTGTCTGTTAGCATTGACAACTCTGTGCAGACATCGTTCTCTCGGTCGTTAAGTGAAGGCCGCTGCATTTTCCGTGATGAGAGGTAATGCCTGAAATTTGGTATTCTCTGCACACTCTTGACACTTTGGATCTCAGAATATTTGAATCCCAAACGATTTCAGAATGTCTATCTCCAATTACCATTCCGCGTTCAGAATGTGTTAATCCCCGTCGTGCGGCCTTAAACTCTCACCAGAAACTTTGACTAGCACCGCTACCCTTTCATGCCTCGTGTTACGCGATACAACTGCCATCTGTATATGTCCATATCGCTATCCCATGACTTTTCTCACTGCAATGTGTATCTCACGAAAAGACCGTGAATGTAAAAACAGAGATCATCGAACGCGTATGGAGGCTCACCAACAGTGGTTTTTCTCGTGCCCTGTTCGCAATTATAACAAGAAAGGGGTTCAAATGGCTCTAAGCACTATTGGACTTAACATCTGAGGTCATCAGTTCCCTACTAGACTAAGAACTACTTAAACCTAACTAACCTAAGGATATCACACACATCCATGCCCGAGGCAGGATTCGAACCTACGACCGTAGCAGCAGCGCGGTTCCGGACTGTAGCGCCTAGAACCGCTCGGCCACACAGGCCGGCTCAAGAAAGGGGGAAACGACTTGTAAGACGTACCCTCTGCCGCGCGTCTCAGGGCGGCTAGTACTGTGTAAAAAATGTGCGTGGAAACCAGAAGTCCTAGTAAATGCAAAGCATGCTCTTAAAAGGTGAGATGGTTAAAAATATAAAAAGGAAGGAGGGGGTAGAACGTACCCTGACGATTCGCCTGCGGGCCACGAGCAGAGACGGAAAGGCGCACACAGGGTTGTGTGGGTGCTGGCGGCCGCGGTCGCAGCGATAAGGGCTATCTGCGCAGCGCGGGGGCAGCTGACCCCTAGCCGCACTTCCTCCCTACCGACGCCGGCCCAAATGTTTGATCCGCCTATCTGTGTTGGCTCTGGCTTCTGGCAGGCCACGCGCTCCGGGCGTCACTCGGCAAACAGCGGCGCGACTACCGCTTGAGAGCCCAAATAGCCAGAGGCTAATGCGGTACTGTAGCACGGAAGCGTACAGCATTAACCGAGAGGAAATAACCAAGCCCTCAGACACCTACCTTCTTAATTTCCCTACTTATCTGCCACCAGCATATACAAACATTTCGTGTTACTATAGTGTTTTCTTTGTTGACAGAGATCTGAAAAAACGCTAATGAAACAAGGCAAAAAAAGTTAGCAGTTAACAGATCACATACAAATGAAAGAACATTTTCGATAACAACCTGCGAACTTGTACACCTGTCACATTTGTGGCACGCACGCGCCACAACAGCAACGAAGTAAACTATTGCGCCGGCCGAGGTGGCCGAGTGGTTCTAGGCGCTACAGTCTGGAACCGCGTGACTGCTACGGTCGCAGGTTCGAATCCTGCCTCGGGCATGGGTGTGTGTGATGTCCTTGGGTTATTTAGGTTTAAATAGTTCTAAGTTCTAGGGGACTGATGACCTCAGAAGTTAAGTCCCATACTGCTCAGAGCCATTTGAACTATAAACTATTGCAGAGTAAAGACCTTACTTTTCCTATCATGCGTGCAGCAGTAAGAATGTGTGAAAGGGATTGTGAGAATTAAAAATGTGTGTTAGTTGCAAGTGAAGTACAGTTCTGTAATCGTTACTATTCTTAAAGGCCACTCACTAAACTAGTTAATTTTAAATGGGGAAAAGAGAATTATTTACGGTGTGTTACATGGTATCGATGTAAGAGCCATCTATTGGCAGTAACACGCTATATATAGGTTATCTTTGCAATACCACCTGTTACTTGTACATTACAGGTCGTGCAAAGTGGATTTTCGCTGTTTAGAAAATGTCCACCTTACGTAAACAGATATGGTACTGGGTACTGTTCTTTTGTGATGCAAAAAAGCATATGTGTGAGCGATATATATATAATGTGGACGTGGCGATTAGCACAAGGTGCTTTATGTTTTTAAATAATTTAGTTATGACAAAGCTTTTATAACATACTGATTTTTATCCACATAGCAACTTGACATGAAGTCCAGCGTAAAATGAACACGTTTCAAAACAAAAAGATTTTTGAGGTACTTAAATATACAGTTCCACTTCTGTTTTTTGTAATGCCAAACTAGAACTTTTATCTCAAATATCATGTCTTAACTAATGTCATGAGACGTATTCTACGTGTGTGCACTTTGTTACACACCTGAAGATGACGGCAAAGTCTGTCGAAGCTGGTTGTCTTAAATGAGAAATATTTATGCAATCTAGGCTGTTGAATGTTTTTAGCAAGTAAAGCTGATCGCTCCATCAGTATTCTCAAAATGAGAAAATTCAATCATCTTAGCAAAACCTCCAGCTTTTGATAATCAACTCCTGCCGTCTTCGTCAGTCGCTCCTGATGATGATGATGATGATGATGATGATGATGATGATGATCGCTGCGAGCCTGAGGCTTTACCCAGATCTCCCGTCGCAAGAAAATTCGTTCTGCAATCAAAAGAACATTTTTTTTAATGACATGAAGAAATTTGTGTCCACCAGATAATTCATGTTTTTCTTTGTCTACAGAGAGACCAGTAGCAGCATAGGCCAATCAGATTAAAAAGAAACTGCTAAAGCAAGAATAAATCCAGTTGTTCAGACACTTAACGATCTTGCGAAACACAGAATTACGCTGCATAATTCACTAACGTTTACGGCATAATATGCACATCTCACTGGTTCTCGATCGGCCTTGCGCTTTTCACAGAAATCATCGTAGCGTTTGTCACGAACGGTTTAGGCAGACCATAGAAAACTTAAATATAGATTTTCGGACGGGAATTCGAATGGCTGTCCTCGCGAATGGTGGTCGAAACCAGCATGCCACCTTGCTAGGGATTGAAGGTTGACACAGCTACTACGTTTTGACGATGCAATTGAGATATTCGATCTACTGCAAATGATTAAATATTAAAAAATTGTCACCCAAACTCTTGTTGTTTATAGCCCTGTAACTGCATGAAATCCTCTTGCAGTTATAAAAGTCGGTAAAACGCGATTCTGTTTTAGGTGCGTCACGACAATGCCTTGAAAATGCTGTTCTAGTTCCATAATGCAAACTTAAGACATCCGATGCCATAAGGAAATATCACTTGAAGATACCCAAAGACCGAGACCTTCAGAACAAACTTCACGATGCCAGAAAATACACCACTTCTGAGGCTTTTAACTACCTTTGGTTAAAATACCTGTTTTTTCTTCATGGGTTTTTTTCAGGTGTTTATTATGTCCTCTGCAGAAGAGGAAGAACCAAGTTAGCATTTAGAAAGTTCCCGGTTCCTCTTGACAGCTTGCCCAAGGTGAACATATTGATAAACGTCAGCATTTCGTTTCGTAGTATGGCAGGGTTGCTCGGTACGTCTTCCGTCCTTGCCATTTCAGAACCTCTGCGTCACAGCGGCAAGTGGCCTTAAAGTTGTGAACGGCTGAGAGGTTAGCTAAATAACAAGCGCACCAAAAGTTAGAATAGTAGCGTAACATTTTAGTGTCGCTGAAGCCGCTCGTGTCAAGGGAAGCGATTTGCATCGTATTAATTTCGCCATTGTTTCTCTGTTCCTGTGTCCGAGAAACTGCCCAAAGCCAAAAAAATTCTTGTAACGTTAAATATGTTACCAACGAGGCGGTAGGTGCTCAGAGGTTTCAACGGAATTCTCCGCAGAGTACGAAAATAGGAAATATGGCATATTTCACAAGATTGATGAGTGGCACTTGAGATTAAGTAAGAATGCAGCTGGGATATCGCCTCTGCAGATTTTTTAACTGTGATTCGAAGGGCGTCGTGGATCGCTTTTTTTCTGCTGGTATCATTGTTCATCTGTCATATTAAAGAACGAAGTACGAAGGAAAAATAGTGCGAAATGCTACAGAGCATAGGGTTAGGGGTAAACAGGTATAATGATATGTATAAAAATGAAAGTTACAAACCTCGGAAATGAGAATATTAATTTCTATCGGAGGGCGCAAAAAGATGTTAGGCGTGAGACAACGAATACCTCGGAAAACGTACGACGCAGTTAGAAATTTAGATCGTGAAACAAGGAGGCAGCTCAGAAAGATGTGGAACTTTTAAGGAAGGGGACATTGACACAGCAGATGGTTGAAAAAGAGGGAAACCCTACCTCAAAAGCAACTCTCATAAGTTGTAGAAAGCCTCTTAATAATTGCGCATTTTATTTTCATTATTACTGTCACTAATGCTATTATTATTATTATTATTATTATTATTATTAAGTAGAGTGCTACATGAGGAGAGTAGATAGGGAGAGAACCCAGGAAGCAGGGGACAAGCGAGCAGTATTAGCGCGCAAGTCATGTCTTATCTAGATTACATTGTTACGGACTGGACAGTACATAGTCGCCTCGCATGGAGATACGTATCTCATCAAGTAATTATCTGCTGTTGACACTATGATATACTCCAGCCGACGATCAAAGAGCACATGGCGTCCTGTAATGTCAGTTTCGTAATATCCACAATGCACTCGTGACTTTAATTTGACAAAACATTTTAGAGCTGTGAGATTTGTACTCCGTGGAAAGGACTGAGACGTGATATCACCTATCTTACAAGGACTCACTGGCCCTACATGAGGACACTTTTTCATACCTGTCGTAAAGTTTCGCGAAGAGAAACCCTACAGAGTAAACCTCCACCATAAAGACGTCGGGCACGCGAGTATACGAGGTTAACGATTCGGCATTACAGAAGCGTCCAATTCCACCCGTTTGCTTTGACACTTGACGTCATCAGTATGGCGGAAACGGCTAGTTCCAGGTTATGCAATATGGCGACAATGAAGTCACTAACATACGCACGCCAACAAACATGAACAAAAATAAAAACGACACAATGTCTCACTCCTAAATTGAAATGAAACTAACGGACAACAGCGGAAAATTGGGTTTAGGGCGGGGACGAGCTAAATATACATAATAAAAACACCGCAACATCCTAAAACAAATAAAATAAAACATTTAAATTACAACATTCTGCTACACCAACAAAACCACGGTAATCAGACATTTCCCTTGACCTATATAGCTCAACAGCAACTGTCGGTACAAAAGAACCAACACCCACAACCCCGTAAAGTAGAATCGGACATTATCCTTGATCTATATAGCTCTGACATTTCTCTTGACCTATATAGCTCAATCGCAGATATTAATACCAAAAAACCAACAACTGCGACTCCGAAAAGTGGAACCGAAACCCCAGCAACTCAAAAACCCGAATACCCAATATTAACTGCAAGAATTACAACGCAACCGACGTGCCATAAATATACAACAGACAAAACATCAGTTACTATAGAATAAAACAAAACACGCACGTTATCGCGCGAACTACCTAAACTGAAAACACCGTTGGCACGATGACAACCAAAACTCAAATGAACCCATTACCACACGTTAAACTCAGCACGTCCACATCAGAGGGCACCATCAAATATAACAACATGACATCCACAAACACAACCGACTTAAAAAAAAAAAAAAAAAAAAAACACGCCGTAGTGACGTCACACACATCTATAACCTCACGGGTCAATGCAAACGGGTGGAATCGAAAGCTTCTGTTGATCTGATTCTGTACGCTACATAACATTGCGGTAACAAAACGGCAGTACACGCATTCACACAGACGTCTTACAAAATTATACACTGACAAAGATAATAGATGACTTTGGAAGAAAATTATAACTCGATATCTGCAGAGAGAGAGAGAGAGAGAGAGAGAGAGAGAGAGAGAGAGAGAGAGAGAGAGAGAGACCCCCCACATTGAATCTCAGTCACACCGTAGTGGTTTAGGTATTCCGTCGCTGACTTCAATTGGACGGCCGTATGGATTCTTAAGGACAGGGCCCTCACCCAACCAGGCACATAATCCGTCTTGATGAGCCCACGGAACAAGTGTAGTCGTTGTTGGTAGGAATGGGGTTCAAATTCGTGTCCTGAAGTCTATATTTAGGTTCCCTGAGTCGTTTCAGACGTATGGCAAGGAGCTCTACCGTTACGAGGATTTCGTATGTTAAACTGTTTATACATAAACAGGGTGTCTCATTTATCTTGACTATTCCAAACCACTTTTTTGCTAAGAAGCAAAATAAGAAATGTATCAATCAAATGATGTTTAACTGCCAGGGGGACATTAACCAGCATGAGTATCTTTCTTGTAACTTAATTCGTTTCCAAGATATGAAAAGCTGTAATTTTTTTTCAATAGCGCCCTTTGTTTTTCATTCGGTAGCCTCCTTTATTTCCTCAAGGCCTGATCAAAAACGTAGCACAGCGTGTCATTGACGTAAAGACCACTTTATTAAAAACGTAATACAAAATTCACTTAGAATCTCTTCTACTTAATACACAGCTTGCACACCTGGGTAATGTAACTCGTCTAATTGCTGGAACTGACAGTAGACAAATGGAAATGCAGATTGGTCACTCTCTCATACGTATTCGGTTGGAGGTTTGTGCTCATACAGTGTACATCAACGCAGAGATGGTATAGGTGCTACTCATCTATGGAGATTTAAATTATTATAACAGTGAGTGCAGTAACGTTTCCTTATGTATAATACGGATACATGTAGGACATTACTGTAGTACGTTCTCCGCCGCATTCCCTTTGCATCATCTCTTCGTTAGTGTACCCACTTAAACCTTCAACCGAAGACGATTGGCTGAATGACATGTTCATTTTCCTTGTGTTTCCGTTTGTTTCCTGTCAACTCTAAACGGACGAGTTACGATAACCCGGTTACCTGCACAGCGTGATGATACAGGAAAGTAACTCTGTTTTGTGTTAAGTTATACATGCCGTCATGTTTGCGTATATGTGCACTACGATATGTTTTTGAACATTCTTGGAGAAAGGAAGGAAGTACCGAATAAAAAAATACGCGTGCTGTTTTAAAAAAAGATATATTTCTGTTCCTGTCTTGGTGACCAACGAAGTTACAAGAGAGGCAATAATGCTGGTTAGTGCTCCCGCAATAGCTCATCATTAGTTGCTTGATCCATTTTTTGTGTTGCTTCTCGACGAAGTTATTTGGGGTAGTCAAGCTAAATGGTACAACCTGTATGTCATCTGTAACTACACTTCCTTTGGTGATATGTTTATTGCCAATCTTTTTTCAATTTTTATGATAATACTTTTACGTGTTGTCATACACGTGTGATTAGTAAATAATCACACTGGGATATTGTGCTAGTGTCATCGTTAGTCATGTGAAACATCCGTCTAATGTCGGGCAGGAGTCGAAAGAGATATGCGATATTTGTATTAGAGATGTACAGGAGCTTTTTGCGAGAAAAAATTAGTGAATAAATTATGAAAGTTGAGTAATACGTATTCCAAAGTGAACTTGATGAATGCTGGATATTATAAAGAGTATTTTATATATAAGGTTTACAAATACAGTGCGTACAGTACACAGTAATGTATGACCTTCGTTTTCAAATGAACATTGAAACCGTACTCGTCGTTCCAGAGATCGAAGAGGAGTCGTGCCGTTGTATGCACGTCAACGGGCACATTATTAATTCGTAGGATAATTCCGTAGCTGCGCCCGCGGCGTAGTAAGAAATACAGCCGAACGAGACGAGCAGCTCGGTCAATAAATCTTATCTCGGCGAGTTCGTTGTGTTCGACTGACAGATGTCGTATTCCAAGACGTACCTTTCGAGGTTTCGTTGGGTGATTCAGCATTTTCAATCATGACACCGGCACATTTCTGCCAATTTATGGTTATTATTTACGAAGACTGTTAGCGAATATTCGTAGTAACAGTGCCTATTTTTATAGACGTTAGGCTATCTGCGTCTTGTTGAACTGCATGCCAGCTGAGTTGTTCGTATATAATGCGCCGATGGGCTTCTCGCTACCCATGTCCATCCACGCTTACACCGCTCTGCTACCAGCCAGTATACATGGGGCGACACAGGTTTGCTGGCTGCACCTGATGTTTCGGCTGTACGGCACTCCCTTGACGTTGTGAAACCTTCCTTAGACAGACCTCAGACTTATTGGATTCTTTAGTCTCTGCCTTGCTCTCTCTGGACTCATACCCGCACTTTCGTATTTGAGCATCATTGCTCGTTGTTGTTGTTGGTGGTGGTGGTGGTGGTGGTGGTGGTGGTGGTGGTGTCTTGAGTCCGAAGGATTTCTCCATACTACTATATATTGGACAAGCCTCATCATCTCCGAATAACTACTGCAACATACATCCATTTGCACCTGCTTTGTATTCATTCCTTGGTCTTCCTCTACGATTATTCCCTCCCACACTTCCCTTCCACTACCAAATGCACTGTGCCTTGCCGTCAAGATGTATCTTACAAAGCGATCCCTTCTTTTAAATGGTTGAAATGGCTCTGAGCACTATCGGACTTAACATCTGAGGTCATCAGTCCCTAGAACTTAAAATGTTCAAATGTGTGTGAAATCTTATGGGACTTAAGTGCTAAGGTCATCAGTCCCTAAGCTTACACACTACTTAACCTAAATTATCCTAACGACAAACACACACACACACACACACACACACACACACACACACACACATGCCCGAGGGAGGACTCGAACCTCCGCCGGAACCAGCCGCACAGTCCATGATTGCAGCGCTTTAGACCGCTCGGCTAATCCCGCGCGGCCCCCATAACTTACAACTACTTAAACCTAACTAACCTAAGGGCATCACACACATACATGCCCCAGGCATGATTCGAACCTGCGACCGTAGCGGTCGCGCGGTACCAGACTACAACGCCTTGAACCGCTTGGTCACAGCGGCCGGCTCCCTTCTTTTAGTCAAGTTGCGCTATAAAGTTCATTTTGCCCCTCTTCGACAAAGTGCTTTCTCATAAGTTGTTCGATCTACGCTTCTTATCTTCACGATTCTTCTGTAGCACCACGTTTCAAAAGCTTCAGTTCTTGTCTGAACTGCTAAAACTGCAATTGAAACAAATGCCTGCAGAAAAGACTTCCAAACAGTATAAATTTCTATTCGAAGGTAGAATATATATTTTTTCAGAAACACTTTTCGTGTTATTGCCAGTCTGAATTTTATTTAACATGTTGTTGTTTATGATTATTAAATTACAACCTTCTGTTTGTTTATACTCGAGCCATTTATTAATCTCGTGCGTACAACAATCGCTGAGTTGTCTCGTCCGTTGCTGAGCAACAGTTATTGCCCTGCTGGGCTGGACTGCGAATCGCAATACCATTTTATCCGCGCCCCGTCCGATGACAGAAGTGCTGAAGCCGCATGGACTGCAGCCGCCTGTGGCCTGTTACTGGAACATAAACGACACACGGGACATAGCATGGTGTACGTAAGTTACAGCTGAAACTAAGGTGATACAATTTTGTCACATCTCTTAGCACTGCAGGGGCAAAGGGAAAGATGTATTCCCTTCTAACAAGCAGGTAGGCCTATATAATGTTGGGCGCCAAGAGAGAGTTGCGATACTATCCGTCGACAAGTGATAATAATAATAATAATAATAATAATAATAATGATAATAATAATAATAATGACTGTTGCCACGGCACTTACTGGTGCGCATTTTGAATTTCATTTCTTTATAGCGCTGTTTCTATTATTTTTTCGTTGTTTTGGAGCTTTATTTTTAATCTGTTGGGTAGGGTAAACAAAATACTATTTCTTCAGTTTCAGATGGAAATACAATATTTAATCGAGTTATCAGCCTAATTTAGGGTTCCATACCTCAATCGGTAAAAAAGAACCTGTTGTAGGCTCACTTTGTTGCCCGTCTGTCTAACCGACTGGAAGATCCCTTTTTCCCACGAACGGGTAGACTTACCAAGCTGCAATTTATGTCACACACTGGGGTCTACGGTCTCTAGGCGGTGTAAAAAACTGAAGCTTCTAAGTCAATGTAATCAGAAGATACAGCCATTTGTCACACATTTTGAAACTCGTAAACTCATTCATAAAACCCCATAGGTAAACTCATTCATAAAACCCCATAGGGTAATTTCCGTTCGCCTATAATATTTGAAATATGGCAGCGAGAAAGGTTTCATAGTTCAAGTAAAGGAAAAAAATCCGAAAATTGTTGATTTATTATTGCAACACGCGAAAACTACTTTTTTGTCGTTCTCGAAAGTCTTGGAATTTTCGAAAGTCTAGGAATTCCTGGGAATGCTACCTTACAGTAAAGATATCGATAACTGACAAAAATCGTCGAAGCTCTTAATTCCCGGGATAGAAGAACTATTTATACATGTAATTAAGTTCGTGCAGAACTCTCGATGCGGGAGTCCTACTCACAAGACAGTATCAAGTCAGAACAGCTTTAAATTGGTCCACAGAAACAACCCAAGCCACAGCGTATGAGCGTCGCACGAGATTTTGGTTAAAACCGTCCTTCAATATTTAAGAACCTGTTTTTCGTGTTTTCCTAAATGTAAAATTTACTTTCATGTAAATTTTATCTCAAAATATTTTGAATTTTGAGAGCATGAAATAAATACTTTTTTTGTGTGGTCTACTAACGGAAGTACTGTGCTTCTAAGGTTTAATTTTATATAGAACTGTAAAAATAAGTAAATTCTTCTTAACGTTTACAGAGGTCTTGCTTCTTTCATTACACCCTCAGGAAAGTCTAGTTTAATAATATTGACGAAACAGCTGTCTACGTCGGTGGCGTAAGACAGTAAGAGGATAGTGAAGATTTCAAGCGTCGCGTATGAGCTGTAGCTTATGTGGTTTTGTAGGCTACTCTGAAGTTATTTCCCTGCTTGATACATCACACTGCCCCACATTGCCTACACCACTGTGGAACGCTGTAAAGAACCGATTACATTCTGTGCATTCGTAACCGTGTATCGCTATACCAACTTGAGCTACATACTTAATGATATTTTCTAATACTAGCTTTGATTTGTTTACGATACATATTTTATTTTTACTTCATACTGCGCATCGAGCTATGCTATATAGCCAAAGAGCTTTTTTACGGTACTCGATTCGTTTTTTTTTTTTTGCTGAAAAGTATATGGCTTCAAAACTGCGTGTCGCAGTCTCCAGTTAACTAAAATGTATTTTCCGATACTAGAAAAGATTTGTTTACAATAAATAATTTATTAAACTTCCTGGCAGATTAAAACTGTGTGCCGGACCGACGCTCGAACTCAGGACCTATGCCTTTAGCGGGCAAGTGCTCTACCAACTGAGTTACCCAAGCACGACTCACGCCCTGTCCTCACAGCTTTACTTCTGCCAGTACCTCGTCTCCTACCTTCCAAACTTTACAGAAGCTCTCCTGCATGCCAGGAGGAAGGTAGGGGAAGAGATGCTGGCAGAAGTAAAGGTGTGAGGACGGGGCGTGAGTCGTGCTTGGGTAGCTCAGTTGGTAGAGTACTTGCCCGCGAAAGGCAAAGGTCCTGAGTTCGAGACTCGGTCCGGCACACAGTTTTAATCTGCCAGGAAGTTTCATACCAGCGCACACTCCGCTGCAGAGTGATAATCTCATTCTGAATAATTTATTAGTTTACCCTGTGTGTCTTGATATCTATAAGAGCTGTAGAACGTGTTTTTAGGATATTCGATCCATTTTGTGTCAAAGATGTATTCCTCTTATTTACATATAATTATCATAGTTCTAATTCGAACTATTTTTTTCCCCGAAATAGTAAATTCTCGTATTCGAAACCGTCTGTTTTGCGTATGAAGTATCACCCATGATGTGACGTCACTGCTCATAGCTGGTTGTTATCCAGGGGTGGCATCTTGGATTCATATTCCGATGATGTTTATTGTAGTTATTGTTTTGGACGTGCATCCAGAGTGTAACCGTAAGCCGCAGCACAGCCGCATATTTAGTACGAGTGTCAAAATCTCGTCTGCACTCCGTCGACTTAAATTGTGAGTACGGCGGGCCGAGCGAGAAGCGGCGGTTTGCCTGCTAGAAGCACGCCTCCCCGCCGGGTCGGCGTCCGCGTTATTCACCAGCCTATTTATTTGCCGGCAGTCGTGCGCGTCGCCTCCTCCACGGCGTGCCCATCTCGCGGCACTGACTGCTTCCCGCCAAGTGCGGCGATGCGTCTGCTGCTCGCAGGAATGCCGTCTCGACGGCCGAAATTGCAAGGCGCCAGTAGGCGGTACCATGTGGTAAAAGTACTAGGAACGTTGGCAACATACACTACTGGCCATTAAAATTGCTGCACCAAGAAGAAATGCAGATGATAAACGGGTATTCATTGGACAAATATATTATACTAGAACTGACATGTGATTACATTTTCACGCAATTTGGGTGCATAGATCCTGAGAAATCAGTACCCAGAACACCTCTGGCCGTAATAACGGCCTTGATACGCCTGGGCATTGAGTCAAACAGAACTTGGATGGCGTGAACAGGTACAGCTGCCCATTCAGCTTCGACATGATACCACAGTTCGTCACGAGTAGGGACTGGCGTACTGTGACGAGCCAGTAGCTCGGCCACAATTGACCAGACGTTTTCAATTGGTGAGAGATCTGGAGAATGTGCTAGCCAGGGCAGCAGTCGAACATTTTCTGTATCCAGAAATGCCCGTACAGGACTTGCAACATGCGGTCGTGCATTATCCTGCTGCAATGTAAGGTTTCGCAGGGATCGAATGAAGGGTAGAGCCACGGGTCGTAACACATCTGAAATTTAACGTCCACTGTTCAGAGTGCCGTCAATGCGAACAAGAGGTGACCGAGACGTGCAACCAATGGCAACCCATACCATCACGCCGGGTGATACGGCAGTATGGCGATGACCAATACACGCTTCGAATGTGCGTTCACCGCGATGTCGCCAAACACGGATGTGACCATCGTGATGCTGTAAACAGAACCTGAAACGTTATGGTACGCATTTCTCCTCCTTACACGCGGCATAACAACAACGTTTCACCAGGCAACACCGGTCAACTGCTGTTTGTGTATGAGAAATCGGTTGGAAGCTTTCCCCATGTCAGCACGCTGTCGGTGCCGCCACCGGCACCAACCTTGTGTGAATGCTATGAAAAGCTAATCATTTGCATATCACAGCATCTTCTTCCTGTCGGTTAAATTTCGCGTCTGTAGCAAGTCATCTTCGTGGTGTAGCAATTTTAATGGCCAGTAGTGTACTTTCGGAATATTATACACTCCTCAAAAAAAGTTTCGCATCACCCCAGTTCCCATAACTCGTGAAGATAAACGTTGACTGTGGATATTGTATCACGGACACAGTCCCTTTGACTGTTCAGAGATGTCACTAGACCCGCTCAAAGATGTAAACAACCATGCATGAGCAGCGCCTATTAGACTGAGGGGGCCGACAGCCAATCAGTTCCAGTCATTCTACCAAGGCCGTGGTACACGGCACTTGTTGCTGTATTGCAACCATGCCTAGACAGTCAATACCGTGGTTCGATCGCGTCCGCATTGTTACTTTGTGCCAGGAAGGGCTGTCAACAAGGGAAGTGTCCAGGCGTCTCGGAGTGAACCAAAGCGATGTTGTTCGGATATGGAGGAGATACAGAGAGACAGGAACGGTCGATGACATGCCTCGCTCAGGCCGCCCCAAGGATACTACTGCAGTGAATGACCGCTACCTACGGATTATGGCTCGGAGGAACGCTGACAGCAACGCCACCATGTTGAATAATGCTTTTCGTGCAGCCACAGAACGTCGTGTCATCGAACGTGGTTGGAATAGATTGAACAGGGCTGCTTACGGACGACGTGACCCACCAACCACTCTGAGGGATTTACCCCGAATCGCCGTCGAGGAGTGGGACAATCTGGACCAACAGTGACTTGATGAACTTGTGGGTAGTATGCCACGACGAATACAGGCATGCATCAATGCAAGAGGGTGTGCTATTGGGTATTAGAGGTACCGGTGTGTACAGTAGTCTGGACCACCACCTCTGAAGGTCTCGCTGTAAGATAGAACAACATGCAATGTGTGGTATTCATGAGCAATAAAAAAGGCGGAAATGAGGTTTATGTTGATCTCTATTCCAATTTTCTGTACAGGTTCCGGAACTCTCGGAACCGAGGTGATGTCTCGGAACCGCAGTGATGCAAAACCTTTTTTTGATGTGTGTACTACCTATTAAGTCAGTCGATCTGACATACGCTTTTGTGTCGCTGCGAGACGGTGTTTGAAAGCGAAAACTGTTACAACAAAATACTGTCAATGCTTATTCTACTTCGATGCTACCTTTTTGCTAACGTTGTTGCGGCTAGCAACTGTGTGAGGTACGTAAACATCTAGATTATGTTCGGAAAGGTGGTTTCTGAGAATTTCTTGTCATGGATAAGCTATTCATTCAGAAGGCAGTATTTCATGAACCAAGGGATCTCTCCCCAACTGAGAACGTTTGGAACGGTGTGGGCAATGCCCTCGAACCATCTCGGGATTTGAAGGACTGGGACACCAGTTGGAAAGAATTTGGCACGATATCCCTCAGGAGGACGTCCGACAATTCTGTCAATCAATACCAAGTGAATAACTGCTTGTGTAGGGACCGGAGGTGCACCAATGCGTTATTGACTTGTTAAATTGTTGAAGCTCTTTCAGCTGAATAAAACATCGATTTTTTCTGAAATTGTAGTCATTTGTTTTTCGTACATGTACATCAGATCTACAGAATTCCGTCGCATTCGGATAATTCCTTCGTGGTGCGTCTTAGATTGTAGTGTATTTTTCGGTAATTGTCAAGTTTCATTCGTTCGTCATGGTGTACTTACTATTTTGGATGTTATCATATGTATCTGGTTGATTGAACTCGTTATATCGCAAATCCTTTGAAAATGGTTTAACGTCGGAACACGTAAGGTATAATAAAGTCAATAAAATAATGTGGGTAGGACAAATAGTGTTTTTGTAGTGCAACTAAATGACCGCGATATCTGATAGAGCGTTTATGCAACATATATGTGGCTTTATCTGTGTCACAAGTGAGGGAACTTGCGTATTGGTCAACAAGAAGCGGGCACCCGGTGTTCCGCCGTGCGTCACGCAGCAGGCGGATATCCGCGTGATAAGACCGTGCCGGCTGCACTCCGCTCCGGTGTTCGGTGCCTGCACACCGCGCGTACCTCGGGACCCAGCGGCCCCTCTGCGCTCAGCTTAGTTCATCCTCCGTCATTGGGTACTCGTGTACTGCCCCCTCACGCTGTCACCTCACTGTCGGGCAGAACGGTCGTGCGTCTGTAGGAATACGAACGGTGAAGGTTAGGATTGGTAAGCAACAAACTTACATCTCTGGTGTGGCGAACGTCACGCCACACACATACCGATGGAAGATTGTGGTACACATTAGTTTAAAAATAGGACATCGATCACTGACGCACCGTTTCCTTCTCCGATGAGATCATCCAATAGGTGAAGAATACTGTGAAATACAACTTTCGATAAATATATTGCATGCATTTCATATGATGACATTAGGGCAAACCTCTCTATGGCTGGCGACCTGTCATTTTAACATTTCGTGAAGTGTCAGGTCTCCAGCCTAAAGTGTTAGGGAGAGAAAGTCAGTAACTCCGAGTGGATGGTTTGGCTCTTGTTCTTAAGTAGTCAGTCACCCACATAAGAGGCAGTGTGACATTAAAAAAAATTAGGAAGACACGAACCACATATTTGCGTTAACACAGCCAGACATTCTGAAGAAATTACCAACATTTGTTCCTGGGGAATCGTCGCAGAACAGACATTGTTCAAACCACGAAATTTGAACTGTGAAACGTATCTCCTCTATTGAACAAGGACTCATACCTCTTAAAGTATGGAGTTTAGAGCCCATGATTACTATACATATTGTCTTGTTTTGGTCCATACTACCACTTCTGAAAAGTGTCTATCCTACAGTCTTAGCAACAACGGTACTGGTACATGTATTCCACTGCCAGAGGCATCAGAACGATTTTCGCTTGTAACTTTCGACTCGTTCGTTTCCGGTCCAGGGCCCTTTTCCTCAAATTGATACATTTATGCTTCTCCGTCATCCCCGAAAGTTTGTTACATCATCACGGAATCATCCTATACAGGCAGGAGAAAAATTGTCACGAAATTTTAACCTTGGATAGCTGATGCCAGTAGGAACCAAAATTATTAATGTTGTGTAGGTCGACAACGCACCATTCTTAAACTACTGAAACTTGGCGCCACGCGCTCCGATTGGCCGCGGGATTGCTCTGTTGCTGGATGCTCTGGACAACACATGACCGCGAATGCTTTGCGTTCCGGAGATCGCCATGTATCCAAGGCGGCCAGCACGCTCGGTGGTAGCGCGCCAGCCTTCCACTCTGGGGGCGAATCCGCCGGGATCCCGACACATCCATTGTAGTTTCATGATAAGACGTAACGGGAACAAACCCGTCAACAGCTGTTAGTTCGCGCACAGAAAGTCTTTTGCAAATTGTGTTGGCCCTGAAAAGAGCTGCTTTTTTTTTTAAGTATTACATTGTTTACTTAAAGCAGGTGCTCGAACTGGCGACCCTCTGACACGACACAAGCTTGGTAACGTCGAACGGTTATTTGCCAAACTGTTCCAAAGATTCGTGGCATTGCCCTGATATCATTGACGACTTGTTGAATGCAATCCGTTAATTCCTCCTTGTTTCTAGGTGGTTCGGGTCGGGGTGGGTGAACTAGAACCTTGAACAATACCACAGGAAAAAGTCCGGTAGCGTGAGGTCTGGTGATGGCGGGGGCCATGTCCTATTCGACATGTGTGCATATCGCGTTGGGGCAGTGACTGGGACGACGAACGCACCTTGGTTGCTGAGGGTTGGCTTGTTTGGGGCAAGAGACCAAACAACGAGATCATCGGTCTCATCAGATTAGGGAAGGACGGGGGAAGGAAGTCGGCCGTGCCCTTTTAAAGGAACCATGCCGGCATTTGCCCGGAGCGATTTAGGGAAATCACGGAAAACCTTAATCAGGATGGCCATACGCGGGATTGAACCGTCGTCCTCCCGAATGCGAGTCCAGTGTGCTAACCACTGCGCCACCTCACACGATACCGACAAATGGCAACAGGGCAATACCACGGCCAATAGCTTAAAAATGATGCGTTGTCGACCTACACAACATTAGTAATTTTGTTCCCTACTGGCATCGACTGAGTTGTTGTTGTGGTGTTCAGTCCTGAGACTGGTTTGATGCAGCTCTCCATGCTACTCTATCCTGTGCAAGCTTCTTCATCTTCAACTATCCAGGGTTAAAATTTCATGACACGCTTATAACTTCGACGCTCTTGAACGTCGTTGGATGACATTTCCGGACACTGGTACCTATTCACATTCTCTTCCTCAGGACACCTTCTACAACCCCCTCGAAGTTTGTCGGCATAGTGTTTAAATCACCTAAAACTTTCACCGAAAATATTGCGGAAATGGAAGGTGCTATTGATGTGCGGTTTTCACAGAATGATTGGTAGTCAGGGGCTTATATTGTAAGCCAATCAACAGATTGTAATAATATTTACAAACGCGTATTTTTTGTGCAAATATACACTTTTTTTTTTAAATGCAACAGTGCCTATTGGCAAACTAAAAGTAGTGTCAATTAGAATGTCAGTGGTGTCTGTTGCAGGAATTTAGTACGAGTCGTTTGCAAGATAACGTTTTGTGTAAAGTTTCCACACTAACACTGGTTTGTGCTATTCGACCTGGATAGTTGCTATGTACGATGTTGTTATGTTTCCTTACGGTGTGCTTGTGTGCTCCTTGAGTGCATTGCAACTTGGTAGCCAGCCAGTGTGTGACTTCCAAACAATGGTCGTAAGTGGACGATGGGATTTACCAATGCAGTACAAGCCGACGTGGTCATGATGTATGGAGAGTGTAGGAAGAAGGCGGCTCGTTCATGTACGGTGTATAGGACAAGATATCACAATAGACGTCAACCATCTCGGCGACTGTTTACCACCTTCTTCAAACAGTTACGTGAAAGTGTTAGTGTAGCACCTAGACAACGTCACAGAAAGGAAACAAGTGACGACAGAAGAGGGAGAAATTAATGTACTTGCGGCTGTTACAGTTGGTCTGCACATTAGCTCCCGCGCAATCGCACGAGGAAGTAGCATGAGTCAGGCAAGTGTCCTCTGCGTTTTGCATCGACGTACGTTACATACCTATCACATATCTCTCCATCAAGAGCTTCAGGGAAACTATTATGAGGACCGTGTTAACTTCTGTACATAGGCATTAAGACAGGATACTCTAGATTTATCATGTATCTTGTTTAGTGATGAAGCCACATTTACCAGCCATGGGCAGGTAAACCGCCGAAACATGCTCTGTGGGTCTGTTGACTATCCCCGTTGGCTTCGTCAGGTGGGACGTCAGCGTTCATGGATTGTAAATATGTGGTCTGGGACAGTGAGCCATCAGCTGATAGAACTGTTTCTCATAGACAGAACACTGAACGAGCATAAGTATCACATCCTAACAGAGAATCTTCCATGGATGCAGTAAGACGTTTCTCTGCAGACTTGGAGGAACCTCTAGCGCCGGCATGATTATTCTCCAGCCCATAGTGTACGAAGTAGTATAGCATGTCTCCACGAACTGTTTCCAAATCGTTGGATTGGACGCAGAGGACACAGTACTTTGGCCGGCCCGTTCACCGAATTTGACGCCTGTAGGTATTTTCTGTGGAGATAGCCGAAAACCGCTGTCTACAAGGACATATCAAGGAAACCCGATGATGTGCAACGACATACTACTGCAGTGTGCTCGGAATCTCCGCTGAAATGCTAGCACGTGTGCGGCAGTTGTTCCGTGTTAGTCTGGAAGCGTGTTTTACCGCTCCCGGTGGTCATTTTGAACACAACTTGTGACGGTCAGTTGTCTCGTTACTGGTCAGAATCCACGTAACTAATGTGTCCACTCGTGTTGTTCTTTGATGTGTACTACCACAGATATTGTAAAAGTGTCAGTATGGGAACTTTTCAAAATACGATATCTCGTGAACGACTCGCACTAGAATCCGGCAAGAAACACCACTGACATTCTAATTTGTCCTAATTTTTGAAATTCTAATTTGTCCTTATTTTTAGTTTGTTAATGTCAACAGGAAAGTTCCGTTTAAAAAAAAAGTATGTTTGCACAAAATACAATTTCTAAGTATTATTACTGTCTGTTTAGTGGCTAAATTTACGGGCTCCAGACTACCAATCCATTCTGTGACCTCCGCACATCAGTAGCACTTTCCATTTCCGCAATGTTTGCGGTGCAAGATTTAGGTGATTCGCGGTGTGTGTGTGTGTGTGTGTGTGTGTGTGTGTGTGTGTGTGTGTGTAAAGCAAGTAAAATTATGGCGTGTGGAGAAAAGATAGAAGTAACAAAACTCATACAAATCGTTAATACGTATATATGCAGACTGCAGAACACCACGTTTACAAGGCTATGAAGTTATTGAAACACCGGTGCTTTCAACAGTTTTATTATTGTCTTTTTTTTTTATTTTTCCTCCTGCAGGTGACTGACAAGGGCATTCCTAAAATATAATTCCATTCATAGCAGATGACACATTCTGTGATTGGTGTGCATTCATGCTGGCCATTTGGTTTAGTGTTGTGTTCGCACGTCAACTAGACTCATCAGGCGACGGCAGATCCGCACAGGCCTGCACACGCAGTTGCTGCCTGTTTCAGCAGAGGGAAGCCAGCCAGCTAGGTCCCCTGCGTTGCCCACGCCGCCATCCCCGCGCTGTGTTTACGACTGCTGCGGCTGCGGCGCCGGCAGCACAAAGGCCCGGGTTATCTGCTGCCCGCCCATAAAACGTCCACTAATATTTTTATGTCCACTGTAATTGCCCCTCCTGTATCTCCCGCCGCGCGCATTTCATATTGGTCCTCGCTTCACTGCTGCTTCATGATGTAAATGTTAATTACGTCGCTTATCGACAAGCAACCGAAGCCCGTGAACGACGCCGTTATGCTCCGGTTAATACAGTTAGCCTCCGTCGGAAGCTGGAAAAATGGATATCCGTAATACAGGGTGATCAAAAAGTCATTTCCTGACTAAAAAATTACAAGGAACCGTGCTACAATAGATACATCAATCGATTTGTTGGAAATGGTAGCTTAACTCGTAATGTTGTTTATGTACACGCTTTCAGATGTGTTCCGTTTGTTGCCCGTCGAATGTCTACGCTATATTCAATTTCTCCCCTTGTCTTTGCGAACACATCTTTCCGTCACATGCTGTGCAGCTTTTTGTATTCGTTTCGCAAGACTTTGCTAACGTAACTCCACAAAAAGTCAAGAGGAGTCATTTCTGGTTGAACGTCGTGGCCATAATGCTTGACTGTCTCTGCCGATCCATCTGTTCGGAAAGTTTTCATCCAAGAACTGGCGAGCAAATAGCGCTCACAAGAGAAACTCCCCCATTGCACCCCCCCTCCCCCCTCAGATATAGTGGTAAGATGGCCCATTGGATAGCCCGTCAAAAACTGAACACAGATCAAGCATTCAAGCATGAGAACAGGAAGAAGGTGTGAAAAGAACTGTCGCAGGAGGGGTTGTGATCTTTATTCCCCTACGTTCCGTCTGCCTGATGCGACGATTGCTTTTTCTTTTTTTGCGTTGTCATTGATGACTGGCGGTTCAACTGAACTTTTCTGTTTATGTAAGCAGACTGGAGCACGTGTTGCGATGTTAGAATGTAGTCTTCAAACCGCAGCCTGATATACGACATGTATCGCACATTGACATCGGAAAATCTCATACTGTGCCATCTATGCTGCACTTTTGCTCTCCACAGTACGAGAATCTAAATATCGCAGTGGAACAGCGATTGTGGTGTTTCAAAAAAATGTTTGACTGATGGTAACAGTTCACCTCGTCTTGAATTAGAGTAGACTCGCGTCGGCTTATTTCGAGACGCAGCCTATTGGGCTGCAGGATTAAAGACACGGTCAGTCCCTCAGCCTACAAGGTTTTATACGTTTAAGCATCCAAACTCTTGCTATTTTTGCTGTGTGGGACAGGCCACGAGGTAATTTTAGTTCATTTAATGCACCGGAAGTAAGTGATGTCTCTGTAAAAAAAATACGGCAATATTTATTCACAGGGAGAACTTGCTGCAAATATCCTTTCTTTTGCTCAACTGGAGTATGTGCGCTTGCTTCGTTTTCGCGACATACTCTACTCTTACGTTGTCAGAAACAGTGATTCTCCCATTTACGTGTCAGCAAAGCTAATTGTTGTTATACATGCGTTAAAGTTTTCTATTAACTACACTTACCATCAGAATCGTGTCCACGCGACGTTGTACGTAACTTAGGCGCCATTAATATTTCTTAAATTGCTAGAGATGTTGGGTGAGCGAGAATACACAAAAGGAATAGTCTTCTTGCAGCTGTTTAACATTTGTAGTTTGGCCCAGAACAACGCCTTTGATCTTTTTACTTGACAGTCCGGGGTGGATACAGCGTTCCGTTCTGGGGGAGGCGATTCACAGTTCGTTACTGTCCACTCCTCACAATTCTGATATAACATTTCGTCACTACAGCTACTGATGTGCCACAAATGCCTAAGATTTTAATAATATTAGTAATAAAATACAAAAATATTATAGTAATAATTTATTTACGTAAGATCTTCATACTTCACCTTAGCATAAGTTCCCAGAAACTGCAGTTCAGAGAAGTAAATGAATTACAGCGTTTGACAAGCTTTTACTCGAAAATTAAGAGTATGTGTGTCGTGCAATTTATTTAACATCTATAATAACAACAAACTGTCACAACTTGGACAACATCATAATTTACACAATATATACTGGAAGCGTGCATTCATCATTGTCATTATTTCTCTTAGCACTAAGATTGTGAACACAAGTTAGCAGACTAAACTATTCGAGCGTATATATGTTGGGAATGGTGTCTCTTTTCGTCTGCAACTGTGGGAGGCTGTCTCATTTTCATGGTGGAATAGATTCTCTTTTTGTCTTGCCTTACACAACTACTGTAGCTTGTTGGCGGTTCCGCCTGTGTTTTCAGGAACGTTGTCTGACTTCGTGTTGGCAGCTGGTATGATGAACCTGTGAGTGGATGCCTTTACCGGGCTTGAATGCCACTTGCATCCGGTTGGGGCACAAGTCTATCCACCTCAGGCAATTAACTAAAAAGTACCCTACGTTAAATGTAGCTTCAAATTTTCTAGGATTTCTTGCCTCTGTAATTATCATATTACTTTATTCGCCGAGAGTTAACTGAGAAATTTAGAATTCGTGTAAGTGAAAATATGAATCCTTGTAGTTAAATGTTTTGAGAGAGGGAGCGTCATTACCATCCAATTCCCACCCACGCGCTCACGGATCCGCAGCAGGCATCGCGATTGTACTGCCGGCAAACTTAGGTCAGTCCGTCTGTCTTAGCGAAAGGATTCACCACATCATATAACAAAATTAATACCACTGTACTCTTCTTTTCAAGATCTCGATTCCCTCGTTTTAACGAGCTCCTGAATTCCATCCTTCTTTTTTAAATACGTACGATTCCATTATTACCTTCCACAAAAAATTCTTAAAAGTCTAATGTGCAAAGTTGTACCGAGGTGATTCTGCGCCCCTGGCAAAATTGCCAAAGCTTTCTGCAAGCTTTTGTACACAGATTAACCAAATGTTAAAATTTGGTAAGTAGGTTTAATAAAAATGAAGCGCAGCTGAACCGACTGTCGAGTGACATTTGATATGAGATCTACAAGGGCTAGATCTTCAGCAGAGTGATAAGCAAAGAAATTTAAGGCTTTGGGTATGTTACGGTATATCTGTCTTTCATTCACGCTAGAATAACAGCAGCTTACAGCAACTTAGATGCATCCATTCTCGCTATGTTGGACGGTGGATCAACAGTCGATATGCACGAAGGGCGTTCAGTAAGTAATGCAACACTTTTTTTTCTCAGCCAATTTCAGTTAAAAAAAATGCGGATAATTTTCTTTTTTTGAGACGAGATGGAATATTTCCATTTCAGCCCCTATAGTTTCATGAAGTTCGATAGCTGGCGACGCTACACGTAGTCTTTAAAATTGCCCCTGTAACGCAAGTGCTTTCCAAGCCAAGAGCTGCCATTGGGTTTCTGTTGACGCTCTCACTGATCATTCTCTAACCGTCTGTTTTTCCGAGCTGTATTTTTCGGTCACCCTCTTTCTGTGACGACGCCCTTGGTGGCGGTTTGCCTCACCCCTTCACGAACTAACTCTCGTGCCTACAATAATCGTGATATCGTGATTTTCTCTCTCTCTCTCGTATGCGTAAATTAAGGTCTTTCCTACGACTTTCCAAACGAGGTTGCGCCGCTCAACTGAAGAACGCGTTGTTGCAGGTGAACCTGCGCTCCGTGGGCCGCAAGAGGTTCGCACACCTGTCCGAGTCCCTGGACGAGATCCACGTGGACGCGAACGTGCCGTGGGGCGAGGACACGTTGTTCACGCTGGAGTTCCGCGCCGACGAGGGCGGCCGCTACGCGCTCCACACGTGCACAAACCGCTACCTGTCCCGCGAGGGCAAGCTGGTCGAGACGCTCAACCCCAACTGCCTCTTCTCGGCCGAGTACCACCAGGGCCAGCTGGCGCTGCGAGACTGCACCGGCGCCTACCTCGCACCCATCGGCTCCAAGGCGGTCCTCAAGTCGCGCTCCAACACCGTCACCAAGGACGAGCTCTTCTCACTAGAGGACTCGCTGCCGCAGGCCTCTTTCGTCGCCGGACTCAACGCCAGATACGTCTCCGTCAAGCAAGGTAAGTTCCATCCTACCGTTGCCGCTTACGGCTTACTTCGGCAATAACGGTTGTTGCAATTGCGCATAGCTGGACAAGTGTTCAATATTATACGAAATTTGGTCTTAAACCAAGATCCTCAGTAAAAATATAGCAAGAATGTACAGGAACTTTCGTGGAAGGGAAAGGAATCGGACAGGTATGTATCTCTCTTTTTTTTCAGTTTGTGTATTGAACACATAACAACAAATGTTCTAACAGATACGGAAACAAAAACTGGACGGAGGCGCATTTTAGTCAACATATACGCATCACCCAACATTTATGGCAGGTAGTGGAGAAAACATTACAAATACGAGTAGAAGGTGAAAAAGTTGTTCTACGGCTACATTTGAAGAAAACAAAAAATGTTGACAACAGAAATGAAGACTCATGTGATAAACGGAGAAATCACTGTGAAAATTGGTAAATATATATCTTGTAGAATGTATGATAACAAAAAGCAACTCCTGACTGAGAAAATACAAAGGCACAACTTGTGAAAACTGCTACAATTAAATTAAGCTAAAAGAAACTGTCGTTACTGACTAAAATAAAAATGGCTGAAACTCTGATTTTTTTTTCCATGGTTGTGTGTGGATGTGAGTTGCGGATAATGAAAGAAGTGGATCTCAAGAAAATCGATTCTTTTGAAATGTGGATTTGGAGAACGATCCTGAGGACTTTTGTTTTTTCACAGTAATCCGGATGAAATTAAGGTACTATGGGCATACAATGAGAGCGGAAGACTCATCAGAAAAAGCTGTAACGCTCGGAAGAATAGGACAAATACGAAGAAGAAAACGAAGTAGAAGTTGTATAGAGGACAGCAAAGAAAGACCTGAAATGGTCCCGGAAGAACGGGGACCAAAACAACGTCCAGGAGTGCATGGAGGGACATAGTTAACCATGTCACTAGGAGTCTGAGACAACTAATGGATCATAACACACACTTTCTAAAAGTAATTATATTCCACAGAGAATTTTTTCTGGTTGAGAATTATGTTATTCTTTCATATTTTAGTCTTTATTCATATATAATTTCTATTTGACGAGAGCACTTTTGCTCAGACGTTTTAAATCACGGTGCGATTACATGTATTCTACCTAACTTTTTATTCTGATGAAGATTGCCCTATTGCAGTCGAAACCGTGGTCAGTTGACAAAAATTTTGTGCAACCGAAATGACTGTATATACGTCCCGTAATTAAATAGCGTACGGCTACTGAATCACAGACAATAAAATGTTTAAAATTTGAAGTGATAGCCGTTCATTTCCAAGCGCTTTATGTAATGTTTCTGCTTCAATTCGGCTTCGTAGGTCTCCACCAGGGAACTGAGCTTGTTAACAGCAACCTTGAGCTCCCGACGTCCACTGAGCCGTTGTTTCAAATTCGAGGAGAGGTAATAGTCTCTGAGTGCCGAAATGCGTTAACCGTGGGGTGGATGATCGAACAGTTCGTAACGGAAATGCCGAATCTCCGAATCTTATTGTTGGTACGGAGGGTACCGTTGTGTGAACGCGCGGTTTCGTGAAGGTCTCAGTTTGGTCAGCGTTTCGCAGTACACTCTTCTACTGATTACGGTTTTGATTTTGCATCTGTGTACGATATCCATGTCCCGTCATCCGTAATACTGTTGGAAAACAAATTATCTCCATCTTGTCAATAGCAATCTAGCAGTGCTCGTCCTCTTGACGTTCTTTGCGTTATTCGTTGGTCGGTAACAATTTCGGTGGTAACACAGTTTGCTATCTTCGCGCTTTCCCGTGACGATCGTGTAATTGGTGGTGCGTCCGACATAAAGAAATTAATCAGCTGTAGCACCAGTCGCCATTCAGGTTGAAGATTTCGATCCTGTTGTGGCACAATCGTATCGGTATGGATACTGGTCCTGTTATCCATATCGTCATCATGCACATCAATATGGTCACGTGTAAAATCTAGACACCATTGTTTAAACTTTCCTTCACTCAACACTGTAGGTCCCATAAGCTGGGCACAACTCCTGATGAATTTGAGCAGCTGCACAAAAAATCCAATTACGGAACTCACTCAGCAACTGCGGAAAAAATATTTTCGAAGCCATTTTCGTTTGTTTTCACCCTTAGTCAGATTACTGCTTAATCGAAGCAACTACTTCTGTATCTTCGTAAACAATCACTAGATGGCTATACATGCAAGCAACTTCGTTCTGAGCTTCTAACATTCAAATATAAGCAAACGGCTCTTACCTTCCGTGTACACCTCATACAAAGACAGATTGGCCTTTGTTCGCACCATTCATTTGTTATCTACTTCAGACAAGGGCGGGTTTGATTGTTACATATGTTATCGAGTCACATCCTGTCAGCCCCATGAAGTGAGGTCCACAGAGCGAAGCTCATGTGTGTCAATCGACTTGTGTTGGCGAAGTAGTCCGTACGGAGGGGACTGACAGCTGATATGTGCTCGCTTAGAGTATGGATATCATGGGTAACGGAAGCGATTTATCTGAGTTTTTAAAATGAATGAAAAGGGCTTTTAACTATGGGGACAGTACTTCTTAAGTGGCGAACATCATGATTGGCGCCGTAGAGACCCGTTCTGCCAAGACGGCGACTGTCAGCCGGCTGCAGTAGCGAAATAGCTCACCGTTTATCCAGAGAAACCACGCAGTAACACTAGCGTGTCTTCAGTGGAACGAACGCACTTTGCTTTTCGAACTATCAAGGAAGTTTTTCCTTTTTTGTTGTCTTGTTCTACCAAGGACCTACGAAGAATTCAGTTAATGTTAAATGAAATCTTTCTTCGTTACACCAACGGAGATTATAAATGCAGGTGAGTCATGCGCAACGCATAAACACGAAGAGGTGTGCAGTTTAGTCGTTAAATTTTCTCGTCTATACCATACTTTAACAGAATGAACTCCTGTGGCGTATTCGTACGGTACTAGGAGAGAAGCAATTTACACCTCTGTATGATCTACGGAAGCCATTACATCATCTGAATAAATGGTTACTATATGTTTGTTACACTAGGATTATTTTGTGTTTATTTGACTTTTCTGTTGTTTACTGGACTACAAGACAGCTTATCAGTTGCACATGTAAGTACGAATCCACGTAATTGGAGGGCCACTTTGTTTGTGCTGTGAGTGAAACCCTACATGCTCTTTTAGAAGGATGCTGGCACCAGAACGCAGTCACAGGCTAGCGAGTGAGACACTCTAAAGTTAGCTACGCTTCCTAGAAGTCGTCATTGCGGTTAACGACTGCAGTAGACAGCTTCATGCTCACGTCCTGCAACGTTAAAGAAAGACGACGTCGGTATCCGTGAGTGAAGGTAGAGCATTTGAAGTTTCTGCAAATCTCTGCGGATGCAACATTTCTTGCGTTTGAATGGTTAGGATTAAGCTTACGTAGAAATGTTGATTCAGAGCTGCTATAAGCGAGATCTAGGCAGTGAACATAAATTGTAGTGGACTCTCTTAACATCCCAAAACTGCCTAGTTCACGGTAGGAGACATTTCATATAAAAACCCAATAGCGCAATATTTCATATGACCTACTAAGATATCACGGTTATCGAATTCTAACTTCTACCTGTATTTCATAATCAACAGTCGCTACGTATTAGCAACATCGGCCGTAGCCAGTGTGCCACACATTCTTTGTGGTGTTCGTGACACGGAAGGAATGTAGAGTGTTCATGTAGTGTACAGCAAAGTCACAAACGGAGAACAGCTCAGTAGAGGGGTAGGGGAAAGAATTACCCTTGTGGTGTTGTGGGAACTGTGCTTAGCCTGAAGCGGCTTAGAAAACAACAGAAAATATATGTGAGCGTAGGTTTCCGCGGTCGTTGTCACAATCAATAAAGTTCTTCTGGGTAGGTGACCGTATTGACGATGTATGAAATTCTCCGGTGTTTCGGTCACTGTTGCAAATGGCCTTCCTCTGTGTGTATTTGTAACTGCGACTGTGGCCGACCCGTCAAAAACTTTTACACATTGAAAGTGCGGTCACGTACGCAGAAGAATTTTATTGAACAGAAATTGTGATGTGTAGGTTTTAGAATATGATGCCTAACTTGTGTTCGTGATGGCGATGAGAGAAGGTGAATCTGCGTGCAAACGCTTCTCTCAGCAAGCAGCACATGAACAGCCGTGTTTAATGTCTTCGTCCCATTAACGACGTCAATTAGCCGTCATAAGCCCTCATTCCACGAGTCACTGCGGAGAGTTCTAAGAGTCGGTTCAAGACATTAGAGTATGGTCTTGCAAAGAGGAATTTTTTACCATCACGTCACCCGCTGCCAATAATCGAACCAGTTATTTTCCTATTGGACGCCTTGTCACTAGCGCGCGTTTGTGTCCTTGGCCAGTGACAGGTATTTCCGTAATCAGATGCTCCCTCCAGATGTGTTTTTCCTTAATCCCGTAAATTGGCGCCGACTTGCTGCGGAAATCGCTACGCTTCGTGCAGAAAGAATTGCACTCCCTAGGAGAAACAGTTTTCGCAGCCATAAAGTTGAAATTGATTTTTCTCTTTGCTCATAAATTTGATAAATGCTAATTTAATGGAGGAATATGTGAGTACAAAAGTAGCGTGAGGCTAAACAGAGATTTTCGGGGTGAATAAAATCAGAAGAGAGCGATGTTGCAGGTTTACATCTCTCTACAGTGATCCACACAACTCTTGATTTATGATGATTTTGTACCCGTAATGTATTTCAGTTTGCGACGGCACAGTAAGACTCCTGTTCGGATCCTACCGCAGGCTGCCGCCGGCGCGGCTAAGAGCTACTGCCGGTTTCCCACCTCTGGGAAAACTCCCACGGCTTGCAGAATTCACCGCGGAAATGGGGACGCTACAGGAAGCGGCAGCGTCGTTAAAAAAGTGGCGGAAGTGCAGGGCCAGCGCAGTAGAAGCTAAACGTTCCATATTGTCTACGTTTCAAGTTCCTTCCCGTGAAGGTCGACTCCCTGGATTTTCGGACTTATTACGGTTGCGCCACGAGGTGTCCGCTGTCAGGGGGTGGGGCACGGTAAAGCAAAGTGCCTTGGCGAAAGCGTTACACAGATACAGAAGTCCCAGAGGCAAATCATGTCACTGCACTATAGTAGTTGTGTGTTAAGTGGAACAGTGTTGGCAAATCAGTGTTGGTAATCCAGGCTGCTGTTGTACGTGCCTGCTGACACGCATAAAAGAAACTGCGATTTCTCCTGGCGCGGGGATCATAACCCGCACGCCCTTCCTCTTGTACATATGTAGATACGATATTTGTACTTGCATGTGTCCGGTAGATACGTATGAAATTGTTCTCATTGTGCGAGCGATGATGATAAATATTCAGTTGGGTACAGTCCATCCTGCAGCGCTTACCTTCTAAAGTGCGTAACACGTTATTTTACCTAATTCGTATGTGTTAAGGTATATTGTGCAAGAAATTTAAAACGGCGTCCCTTCTGTTCGCAAAGCTTCTCATTCGTTTTCAGTACAATCACAAAAGCTGAAATTCAGGGAATGCTGCAGCTGGCATTAAAAGGATACAGATTAGATTTTCAACTTCTCTCTCATTACTGAAATTCGAAAAGTTTGTAGAGGCACGTATTCATAAACCTAGGACACGTCGATTGGTTCAGAAATTTTTACGTTCCGGTTGTATAATTTGGCCAATTATAAGTCAGAGAGACTAAATTACAAGTAGCGTATTTGTCATTTTTGTTTGCTACATACTAAAATTCCATGGCTGTGTCTGTCAACAGATTTTCTTGCAATACGAACTTCCGAAACGTAATAGAGGGCAGACCCATACGTTAGCTGGTTCGAAACCAACGCACACTGCCTCTTCCCCCCACCCCCATTTTTTCATTACTATTACGACGGTGACGACACGTACTACCACTACACCACCACCACTACACCATCTAACAACCCTACCACAACAAAGGTCAAAAATTAATTATAATTGTGGTGTTGCTCAAGCTGCTAAATACTGCATTTTCGGGCAACAACAAAGTTATATTATGTGGCAGGTGTCATTAGAGCACATTTAATAAAGTCATTTCGTGAAATAATGGATAAACTAGGCACTCATCTTTTCATGTTTCCCACGCTGGTCTCGTTGTGAAGTTATGGCCCAATCGTCGAAAATCTTGGTGGTGGTGATGATTCCAAGCTCGGATGCAAAGAGGCCTAGGTGTTATTCTGCGATATTCAAAAGTTTTATAGATGTGTTTCATAAACCATTCTTGAAGATTAAACCTTTGAAAGTTAGCACAGTGGTGATGTAAAAAAAAGTAATCAACACTCCGAATTTAAATTACACTTCTTTTTTATTACTTTTGTTGCAGTATCACGTGACACACAAAACATCACTTCACAATACAAAACATACTTGAAAACATCTTCCTCACTGTTAAAGTTCACGTTTTATAAGCTGACTACAATATGCGTCTTTTCAACATGACGTCCAAGACTTGACTTGACTCTCTAATAACTGCTTACGCGCCCAAAAATCAGAGTTACAAGTACGGCAAGCATCATAGTGACAAAAGAAAGAATACACATAAGAATAATATCATTGCAATATAAACATATCGATGTATCAAAGTACCTCTACATCAATGAAATCAAATCTGAATGTTCTCACATCAGTATGTTAGCTATTCTACAGAAACACAGTAGAATATTGCTGGTATCGAGAGGTTGAGGTGAGCTGCCGCAATGGTTACGTAATTCAAGGACCATTACAACCACCACCACCACCACCACCTTTCTCTTTCCTTTATTGGTCTTCGTTAATAAATACCATTGAAATGATATGTTAATTCAACCAATTGTTTCAAACTCTGCTGAAATAAGGACAGTGCAGAAGTCATGACGATGTAACTCAACAGTACAATTCCGCAGTTTAGAGATTCTATAAGAATAGGCCTTATGTTGACACACAAACTAACTTATAGTAGGAGTCTCATTGTTAAAGAAAATATTGTCTCAGGTATTTAGAGGCCACATAACTAAATTTAGTTTGAATTTGTTGTTCGGCAATAGTATCAGTCGTATCTTACTTTCAGTGAGGTATGTGAATGTCTCTGGAGGAATGACAGTCCATTCCTCCTCAGGAGCCTAAACCGTGGAAGGTAGTGATGATGGAAGCTGGGGTCCAGAGCGAAGTCGATGTTCTAACGCATGCCAAAGGTATTCCATTGGTTTCAGGTCGGGACTCCGAGCAGGCCAGTCCGTTTCAGGAATGTTGTTCCCCACGAACCATTGCCTCACAGATGCTGCTTTATAACAAAGTGCATTATTGAACTGATACAACCAATCAACATCTCCGAACTGTTCCTTTGCTGCACGCAGTACACATTGCTGTAAGATGTATTCATATCCTTCTGAATTTAGCGTTTCTTTAAGTTAAATATGGGGAGCAAACCCTAACCACGGAAGACTCACCCATGCAGTAACACCGCGTCCTCCGTACTTTACGATTGGTACTACAAACGATGGCAGGTAACGCTTTCCTAGGCATTCGCCAAACTCAGACCGTTCCATCGGTTTCCTACAGTGTCTAGCGTGATTCATCACATCTGATCGTCCGTTTCCAATCATTCACCGTCCAGTGGCGTCGCTTAGCACTGACTAGAGCAATGTATGGCTCTTGAGGCGTTCCTCGACCATTGTCCTCCATTCCACACGCACTGTCATTGGGATAACTGGAATGCTGGTGGCACTTGGGAATTCATGATTCCTTCCACTGATTCCATGCGATTTTTTTCAGCTTTCCTTCGCAGTGTTCGACGAACATGTCCGTCAGTATTTGATGTCTTGCCTGGTCGTGGTGTAGCTGTGGGTGGCTCTCAGCGTTTCCATTTTACAATCACGTAACCACCAACAGTCGACTTTGGCAGCTTTAGAAGGGTTGAAATGCCCCAAATGGATTCGTTACCTACGAGACATCCATTGGCTAATCGACATTCCAAGACAGTGACCTCTCTTGACCGAACCATTCTGGTGTTACTGCATCTCCACTGAGAGCTCGATACTCCGCCTCCTTTTATACTGGTGGATACAGCTCTCGTGACGTCTAGTGGTCTGTTCCGCATTACATAGTGGTGTCCAGATACTTTCGATCAGCTAGCGTATACATATTGTAAATACGTAGTAATGGCTCTGTGAAACACAAAAGCTGTGGGAGCACATACGAAGTTTCTTTTACATCAGTAAGAAATCTGATGTGGAGTCAACATTCTGTCTGATACTCGGTAATAAGCGATAGTATGGACCGTATCGAATGCTCCCTGGAAGTCAAGTAAGATGGCATTCTCCCGGGCGCCGTTGTATATTGCAATCTGGATACCATGAACGAAAGGTTCATCTGTGCAAGAGTTAGCTTACGAAGCTCATCACGCCAAAACGTGCGGTCTAACGCACGACTTTCCGGGCGGGAAGGAGCGCCGGCGGATTTGTGTCGAGGTCCGATGAGCCGGCCAGTCTGTGGATGGTTTTTAGGCGGTTTTCCATCTGCCATCTGCCTCGGCAAATGCGGGTTGGTTCCCCTTATTCCGCCTCAGCTACACTATGTCGACGATTTCTACGCAAACAAGTTCTCCACGAACGCGTACACCACCATTACTCTACCAAGCAAACATAGGGGTTACACTCGTCTGGTGTGAGACGTTCGCTGAGGGGGTCCACCGGGGGCCGAACCGCACAATAACCATGGGTTCGGTGTGGGGCGGCGAAGGGGTGAAGTGGACTGCGGTAGTCGTCGTGGGGTTGTGGACCACTGCGGCTGCGGCGGGGACGGAGCCTCTCCGTCGATTCTAGGTCCCCGGTTAAATAACATGACATAACATTGTTCTTCCACATATGATCCTTAAATAAAATCCAAAGAAGCACTGCGAAATATTTAGCTCTCCAGTGGAGTGTGCATAGTTTTGAGACCGAGATTAAAACCGTGTGGCGGACTGGGACTCGAACCCAGAACCTTGTACAGGAGGAGAGGTACGGGCGGAAGTGAAGCTCTGAGGCGTGCCTGGATAGCTAATTGGTACAAGCAATGCCCGCGAAGGCAAGGTTCCAGGTTAGAGTCCCGATCCGTCACACAGCACACAGTTGTAATCTGCCAGGAGGTATCAAATAATGTTGGCTTAGTAAAGACTGAAAATGTAACTGAGACAAAGAGACTGCACTTCATGAAATGGCGAAACTTACATTCCGGGAGGAGTTCGGCGCCTATTACTACTAGTTACGTAGATGAACATGTCGATTATGACGTTCCTGATCTTGCAAAGACCGTATATCTCAGTGGGAGTAGGTATAACAGGTGGAGAGGTGAGACGAATAAATGTACCTTACCGACACACGCTATTGAGGCTTACTGAGGGCAGACAAATAGTTGGTGACCAAGTTATATCATCTCCTAACCTGTTACCAAAAGCCTAAATTCGGTTATAGCACTTTACTCAATTTTTTCTTCTTTTTTTCTCTTCAGTTATAGCGTAAATCGGCTGTAAGCTCCTCACGAATTTCCGTTAGTTGTTAAGTGAAATGTACTTATACCTATCGTGTAAAATGTGAGGCGTCTGAATGGGCCTGAAGATCCTGATCCGGCTAATACCGAAAAAATAAATAAACACAAATCGAGACTTGCTCTGCGCAGCTTGAAATCTGCACCTCCCCCGTGCTGTTTTGAGACAGTGCTTCGCTGAGTGTTGACACGCCACTTAGTATGTGCGTGTTGGCTGGTACAGAGGTGCGCCGCTTGGCAAGTGCCACCCGATCCCCTGTAGCGTCGCGGCACGTCACGTCACGTCACGTAACGCAGAGCCGGCGTCGCCTTCCACCCACCAAGGCCACGGCGTCGCGGTCGTGACTCACCGACGCCCAGGGGTTCCCTTTTTGGCCGTACTCTTCATAGCACTGCATTGGAGAACTCTGCGCGATAACTACTCAATCTGTTGCTTTTTCACACACCACTCATTCGAGGCCGGGGATGCAAATGCTGCCGAGTGCAGATTCCGCGCACTCGAGCTCGAGAGCCTGTTGGAGACTAATATGTTTGCAGTACTCTCAAGTGTACGAAAAACACAATACTACTTTTTAAGTCAGAAGATACTTGAAGCAAGAGTAATTGCTTATTTTATAAAGCCAACAGAGAGCGTTTGTGCGGACTTTAAGCAGTGAACGAAGCAGCTGGTCGTTCGCTAGGGCAATATAAAGTAGCAAAGTACTGTCACTGTTACCGACATTTGACCCGAGTCTTAAATAGCACCCAAGTCACTAAACTCTGGTAAAATAAATTCTCTGTAGTCTGCGAGGTATGCCCTTTTCTTATGTGAACAAAATTGACAAGTTAACTGCGGCTGCCGCACTTTTTTCAGTGGGCATATCAGAACATTACACGATACAGATTTCACCTTCTCCTTTTTATAAACTTCTCTCCCCTCTGAAGATGCAGCCGCGCAACTTAGGTTTTCCGGTTCAGATACTGCTCGCACAATCTTTGCCACCGACAAAATTACCTTTTACATAGAGAAACTGATGCATAGAGAAATTTCCTTTCGTTGGTTTACAGGTAATAGGTTAACAAAAAGCTGTTTGGTGGATGTTGATCCAATATCCAGCTTCATTTCTTGGTCTGTACGATTTTATAAATCTCCTTTAAGATTACTGATTGATTTTTAGTCTGTGTCAAGTTTAGAGAATAAATGGGTACTGCTCGCACACAGTGGATGACCGACGTATGCGTAATTGGAAGAAAGAGCGTGGTAACGATGGCGACATGTGATAACAATTGTTGAAATAGATCATCTTTGTACATAGGAAGAAAAAAAAACACCACCATGAGTGAATATTCAATAAACTGATAGCAGTGGCGCGCACTTGACAAAGCCTAGTGAAATTAAAGGTAGAAGAATCAGAATAGCTACATTACCACAAAAAAGGTTTATGAGGGCTTTTCGGAAAGTAAGGTCCGATCGGTGGCGATATGGAAACCACAGTGAAAATAAAAAAAATGTTTTTTTTAGAGCAGTTAGCTACACCTTCCAGGTACCCCGACTTAAGACACCTGTCGTAGCTTTGTACCAACTTTCCAATACCCTCGTCATAGAAGGTAGCCGCTTGCCCTTTCTGCCAATTTTCTTCGCTGATCTGCAGCACCTTGTCTGTGCGAAAATGTTTTCTTCATAGACAGCGATTCTTGTGAACTGAGGTGGAACTCAGAGGAAGCCAATTCTGGGCTGTATGGCAGGTGATCAAACACTTCCCAGATCAGCCATTCCAAATGACGCTGTACCTCACAGCTGTTATCAAAAGACAGGCAAGGGCGGACGATATGTATGTTTTTCTATGAAAACAACTTTCGCAATACAAACAACATGCTAGGAAGCGTTGTCTTGTTGCGGTACTGTTTCAGGAGAATGCTAAAGAAATGGTACGTGGTACGACTTTGCTTTTGGAAATGACCAGATTTTACAATGATATTGTGAACAGCCGTTGTCTGGCGGATAGCGATATCCCGGGAGCACGTCACAATCACTTACCATTCGCCATTTCAATTTGCCATGCAAATAAGTTTCATGACAGCAGTCGCTGACATCCTTAATGAATTTAATGAGTCATTTTACAAAAACACCATAGACTGTACACACAAAAGATACATGTACAACCTCAGCTGTTTTTTTTGCGGAATACCTTTCATTAAATGAGATCCAGGTGTCACTTTAAGATAGATAAGAGGGAATTCTTGTGCAAGATGACCTGTCGTCCAGAAATTGTATTCATTGGCCAATTGTATCCTACAGAATCTTGGTCCAAGTGTACATTTTGGAGAGTTGTGCGGTACAAACCGCCGTTCCCCTCTAGTGGCTGCTATACCAACAGCGGCGTGTACCTGAGAGGCTGTCGTAGCTGAAGTGAAGTGATATTATTCAGACACCACACTACTGTCACTGAATTTTAATGAAGGCTCATATCACACGATGCTGAATAAGTTTACGTTGTCTTCGCAGCTCACCGCTAAAGTCCCATTCCTGACATTTTGCCGACTCGACGTACAGGGCTTAAGGCCACACTGATCCATTAGTTCCTAGTCACTAGGTATCTGTTAAACGCGTGAGTCGAAACAGCTAGGCAAGTACTATCTCAGGAAAACATCGAACACTTATTTACTTCGATGATGTCTCTTAATGGTGCTTAATTTCAGCTCTAAATAACTGTTGTTGTTGTTGTTGTTGTTGTTGTTGTGGTCTTCAGTCCTGAGACTGGTTTGATGCAGCTCTCCATGCTGCTCTATCCTGCACAAGCTTCTTCATCTCCCAGTACCTACTGCAACCTACATCCTTCTGAATCGGCTTGGTGTATTCACCTCTTGGTCTCCCTCTACGATTTTTACCCTCCACGCTGCCCTCCAATACTGAATTGGTGATCCCTTGATGCCTCAGAACATGTCCTACCAACCGATCCCTTCTTCTGGTCAAGTTGTGCCACAAACTCCTCTTCTCTCCAATTCTATTCAATACCTCCTCATTAGTTATGTGACCTACCCATCTAATCTTCAGCATTCTTCTGTAGCACCACATTTCGAAAGCTTCTATTCTCTTCTTGTCCAAACTAGTTATCGTCCATGTTTCACTTCCATACATGGCTACACTCCATACAAATACTTTCAGAAACGACTTCCTGACAATTAAATCTATACTCGATGTTAACAAATTTCTCTTCTTCAGAAACGCTTTCCTTGCCATTGCCAGTCTACATTTTATATCTTCTCTACTTCGACCATCATCAGTTATTTTGCTCCCCAAATAGCAAAACTCCTTTACTACTTTAAGTGTCTCATTTCCTAATCTAATACCCTCAACAACACCCGATTTAATTCGACTACATTCCATTATCCTCGTTTTGCTTTAGTTGATGTTCATCTAATATCCTCCCTTCAAGACACTATCCATTCCATCCAACTGCTCTTCCAAGACCTTTGCTGTCTCTGACAGAATTACAATGTCATCGGCGAACCTCAAAGTTTTTATTTCTTCTCCATGGATTTTAATACCTACTCCGAATTTTTCTTTTGTTTTCTTCACTGCTTGCTCAATATACAGATTGAATAACATCGGGGATAGGCTACAACCCTGTCTAACTCCCTTCCCAACCACTGCTTCCCTTTCATGCCCCTCAACTCTTATAACTGCCATTTGGTTTGTATACAAATTGTAAATAGCCTTTCGCTCCCTATATTTTACCCCTGCCACCTTCAGAATTTCAAAGAGAGCATTCCAGACAACATTGTCAAACGCTTTTTCTAAGTCTACAAATGCCTTTCCTTAATCTAGCTTCTAAGATAAGTCGTAGGGTCAGTATTGCCTCACGTGTTCCAATATTTCTACGGAATCCAAACTGATCTTCCCAGAGGTCGGCTTCTACCAGTTTTTCCATTCGTCTGTAAAGAATTCGTGTTAGTATTTTGCAGCTGTGATTTATTAAAATGATAGTTCAGTAATTTTCATGTCTGTCAACACCTGCTTTCTTTGGGATTGGAATTATTATATTCTTCTTGAAGTCTGAGGGTATTTCACCTGTCTCATACATATTGCTCACCAGATGGTAGAGTTTTGTCAGGACTGGCTCTCCCAAGGCCGTCAGTAGCTCTGACGGAATGTTGTCTACTCCCGGGGCCTTGTTTCGACTCAGGTCTTTCAGTGCTCTGTCAAACTCTTCACGCAGTATCATATCTCCCATTTCATCTTCATCTACATCGTCTTCCATCTCCATAGTATTGCCCTCAAGTACATCGCCCTTGTATTGGCCCTCTATATACTCCTTCCGCCTTTCTGCTTTCCCTTCTTTGCTTAGAACTGGGTTTCCATCTGAGCTCTTGATGTTCATACATGTGGTTCTCTTTTCTCCAAAGGTCTCTTTAATTTTCCTGTAGGCAGTATCTATCTTACCCCTAGTGAGATAAGCCTCTACATCCTTACATTTGCCCTCTAGCCATCCCTGCTTAGCCATTTTGCACCATTTGAGACGTTTGTATTCCTTGTTGCCTGCTTCATTTACTGCATTTTTATATTTTCTCCTTTCATCAATTAAATTCAATATTTCTTCTTTTACCCAAGGATTTCTACTAGCCCTCGTCTTTTTACCTACTTGATCCTCTGCTGCCTTCACTACTTCATCCCTCAGAGCTACCCATTCTTCTTCTACTGTACTTCTTTACACCATTCCTGTCAATTGTTCCCTTATGCTCTCCCTGAAACTCTGTACAACCTCTGGTTCTTTCAGTTTATCCAGGTCCCATCTCCTTAAATTCCCACCTTTTTGCAGTTTCTTCAGTTTTAATTTACTGTTCATAACCAAAAGATTGTGCTCAGAGTCCACATCTGCCCCTGGAAATGTCTTACAATTTAAAACCTGGATCCTAAATCTCTGTCTTACCATTATATAATCTATCTGATACCTTTTTGTATCTCCAGGCTTCTTCCATGTATACAGCCTTCTTTTATGACTCTTGAACCAAGTGTTAGCTATGATTAAGTTGTGCTCTGTGCAAAATTCTACCAGGCGGCTTCCTCTTTCATTTCTTAGCCCCAATCCATATTCACCTACTACGTTTCCTTCTCTCCCTTTTCCTACTACCGAATTCCAGTCACCCATGAGTATTAAATGTTGAGATTGTTCTTTATCCTAGAATGCTTCAGTCATCAAATTTTTATTTACAATATATTGGGAATTGACTCATCTGTACTAACGTCAACGGACGCGCTCCGAAGTCGGGGTGGGAGAATAGCAAAGGTGGCTCTTTTGGGAATTCCGTGAAATCCTTGGTGTCTTATGTGCGTAAAGATGGTTTCCTCTAACACACCAACAGTGAAAGCCACAGCACATCTTCTTTGACTTACATTCTGTGTTTCATATTTGATCCTCGTTTATCAGTAGTTTATTTCTAAGTTAGGCTGACCATAGAAGTCCAAGACCACGGATTAATTGGTCTTCGGTTCGATCCACAGTCAGTTCCAGAATTTTTATCTCTGACTTATTACTTCTTTCACTTCTGGCAACGTTTGTTGATGTAAAAAACGCCAAGATGTGCCGTGGTTCGTAGTCCACGTTAAGCTGTATGACAGGCTGGGTAAGTCAGTTCAGAAGTCTGAGGAAGGCAACGGCGTACCACCTACTGTAGGACCACGCGTGCTAGTAAAGCACTTTCAGGCTGATGACAGCTTTACCAGAAGTCCAGTCTGTACGCAAAGGTCTATCTGTGCAGATATTTGCGCAGAGTCGGCCGGTGTGGCCGTGCGGTTCTAGGCCCTTCAGTTTGGAACCGCGTGACTGCTACGGTCGCAGGTTCGAATTCTGCCCCGGGCATGGATGTATGTGATGCCCTTAGGTTAGTTAGGTTTAAGTAGTTCTAAGTTCTAGGGGACTGATGACTTCAGATGTTAAGTCCCATAGTGCTCAGAGCCATTTGAACCGTTTTGAAGCATTGGCGCAGCTCTCTGTACATGTAAGAAGTCACTGTTTTAGTGTGTTGCTTGCCCGCCATACGTCGGTCTAGGAAAGACTTTCAGGAGCAAGCGGTTATCCTCTGGCAACGGATTTTTCGGTTCAGGACATTCCTTAGTAATGCAAGAAATTCTTTTGTGATCTGTTGACGCAACTATAACATCGTATCAGTGAGGGAAATAATGTCTAAATGGTTAAGATAGGACCTCCTTAACGGATGGCAGTTTTCACATATTAATTTTCTTCGCGAGATACACGGCGAACCCGACAACTGGCAAAATTATTTGAGAATGGATCTGGAGATAGAAATATCAACTGACAGTCGTAACTCCTCTCATATCGCAGCAAAATGCTTCTTTGAGAAGAGTAATTCCACTCATATGAATATCGAAACGAGCGGCATTGCTATGCCTTAGAATAGGAAAAAGTGGCAGTAGTTTAGATTTTTCGACAGCGATACCCAAGCAAGCACTGAGCGAAATAACAGCTGAAACCTACCATTCTATATACATTGTCCTGCAGAAAAGTTTCATGAAGACAAAGGATCTCAATTACGTAACATGTTATTTGTGGTAAATTAAAAATAATATTTTTACATTTTTAGAAGTGTTTTGAACTCTATATATTGTAATAAATTATAGGAACGGCCAATGAAGCATCTTTTACTTTGTTTCTGATTTACGGTTCACTCCCTGAAATCGATCAGCAACATGTTACAAACTTTTGCGCCAGGCTATAAAACTTGATTCTGAACTCCATTTAGGGATTCATGGTTCGTAAGGAGAGTTTTAAGATTGTAATAGTGAATCGTACAGTTTACCTTTGTCTTATTCTTCTGATGTACCACATTCTCCATTACGGAGTAATTGTGTTGACACACAAGTGTAAGAATACCAATGTTCCTGAAGACACTGCTGCAAGGTGTTCCTTCACCAATATATAACAATATTCTGACAGCACTCGTCTGTAAAAGTATGCTAGCAAACCCTTGTTCAGGTTAAACTAATGAGAGATTTTTAAGCGCAAAGGAGAGAGAGAGCCGATCATATCTCGAAGTTCCGTGAGGAAATGAGGTGGTACATTGTCTCGCTGTTGGTAAACCATCCCATCTCGGTCACTTCCATATATTTGTGCAATTAAAAAATTTTCAAGCGTATCCAGATACACAGTACCAGTGACAGTTTTCTGAATGAAGAAGGAAGAGCTGTAAACTTTCAGTTTACTAAGGACACAAAACACATTAACTTTGGGGCTGTCACGAACTTGTTCCAGGTTTGCGTGTGGATTTTTCCTACCCCATATTCTGCCGTTCGCTCACAAAACCTGACAACGACCGTGAGAGCGTTGTGGTGACCACATGCCCCTCCGTATCCGCATCCGGTGAAGTCTACGGGGTGAGGATGACATGGCGGCCGGTCGGTTCCGTTGGACCTTCGTGGCCTGTGTGGACAGTGTCTGTATATTCTGCAGTTGTGGGTGTTCACCATGCCGCTAATATGACATGACATGTTGTCGCATCACTGACGATTGTGTTCGGGATTGTCTCGTCCCTCCCTATCCGATGCAACATTTCCGCGCAGAATTCCCCTAGAGCAATCTTATCTGTATCACTAATGTGCTGTGCCATTGTGAGTTTGTATGGTTTCAAGTGTAAACGTCACTGCGGGCTAAGGTATCCATAACATAATCATAAACACGCGGGCGAGCTGGTCATTTATCATGTCGCAGTGAATAACCCGTTTCAACAAAGTTCTTGTGCCAAGAGTAAATTGTAGGCGTACTTGGAGGTTCATTAGCGTATTCTGTGCGAAATGCACGCCGTACAGTCATTGCAGAGTTCCTTTCATGAAACGAAAACACACAGCTAGCACGCTCCGCACTAGCGAAGGTAACCATTTTAACTGTGCACTATACTGGCTCTGCTGGTGGTGGAATGGGGTACTGATGGACTACGTGGACCAAACTTGAGGTTATTTGCTCCAAAATGATAGGTCTACCGAGTCTTTAAAGTATCTCAGTAAATTTCTATATCATGTCAAAGTTGCAAAGACCTTTTCGATTCACCCTGTAATATAATGTCGCGGAATGTGACGTAAGAAGGAAGCCTATCGTTGGAGCGGGAAGCGACCCCTCTAGCTTTTCGTCGCAGAACTGCCGCCCGTCTGTAAGGTAGGGGGGGAAGAGCGGATGCGGCGGCTCAGTATTCGCTGTGCGCTCTGCCGTACGTCAAGGGGGACCCGGCGGGGCAGCGCAGCGCCTGCCGAATACAGAGGCGGTTCCTCCCTCCCGGCGTCGCGGGGCGGCTTCCGGCCGCGCCGGCTCACGCTAATTACCTCGTAAATCCGCCGCCGCTACCTTCTGCCACCACTCAGACCGTGCTCTCAGGTTTCTACCTCAGATGGCCGCTGGGCAGATTTAGGGCCTGTCCAGCGGCAGAAACACCGCGTTTGCGTCATCCTGGGTGCTTTTAGTATCAGCACCCTAAAAGGAACCATGTGTTTCTCAGACATTTACGATGAAGCTGCGTCACCAAATGGATGTTCCGTTCACTGGCTTGCTAAGCTGGAACGGGACATGGTACAGTTCTCCAGACGAGTGGGAGATCCTGTACCTGAAGTTATGCGTATAGTGAACATTCTTCAATGCACGGTATTTATACTTGGAGCAAAATAACAAAGTGATTGTTATTTACTTGTATAGAGGACGGCTAGCAAAACAACAAGCAGAGAAATAACTTGGTCACGCCTTCTTCTCAAAGGCGTACCTTCGGTTAGTTAATAATTTGTTCATTCCATATATACACTACTGGCCATTTAAATTGCTACACCACGGAGATGACATGCTACAGACGCGAAATTTAACCGACAGGAAGAAGTTGCTGTGATATGCAAATGATTAGCTTTTCAGAGCATTCACACAAGGTTGGCGCCGGTGGCGACACCTACAACGTGCTGACATGAGGAAAGTTTCCAACCGATTTCTCATACATAAACAGCAGTTGACCAGCGTTGCCTGGTGAAAAGAAGTTGTGATGCCTCGTGTAAGGAGGAGAAATGCGTACCATAACGTTTCCGACTTTGATAAACGTCGGATTGTAGCCTATCGCGATTGCGGTTTATCGTATCGCGACATTGCTGTTCGCGTTAGTCGAGATCCAATGACTGTTAGCAGAATATGGAATCGGTGGGTTCAGGAGGGTAATACGGAACGCCGTGCTGGATCCCAACGGCCTCGTATCACTAGCAGTCGAGATGACGGGCATCTAACCACATGGCTGTAACGGATCGTGCAGCCACGTCTCGATCCCTGAGTCAACGGATGGGGACGTTTGCAAGACGACCACCATCTGCCCGAACAGTTCGACGACGTTTCCAGCAGCACGGACTATCAGCTCGGAGACCATGGCTGCGGTTACCCTTGACGCTGAGTCACAGACAGGGGCGCCTGCGATGGTGTACTCAACGACGAACCTGGGTGCACGAATGACAAAACGTCATTTTTTCGGATGAATCCAGGTTCTGTTTACAGCATCAAGATGGTCGCATCCGTGTTTGGCGACATCGCGGTGAACGCACATTGGAAGCGTGTATTCGTCATTGCCATACTGGCGTATCACCCGGCATGATGATATGGGGTGCCATTGGTTACACATCTCGGTCACCTCTTGTTCGTATTGACGGCACTTTGAACAGTGGACGTTAGATTTCAGATGTGTTACGACCCGTGGCTCTACCCTTCATTCGATCCCTGCGAAACCTACATTTCAGCAGAATAATGGACGACCGCATGTTGCAGGTCCTGTACGGGCCTTTCTAGATACAGAAAATGTTCGATTGCTGCCCTGGCCAGCACATTCTACAGATCTCTCACCAATTGAAAACGCTTGGTTAATGGTGGCCGAGCAACTGGCTCGTCACAATACGCCAGCCACTACTCTCGATGAACTGTGGTATCGTGTTGAGGCTGCATGGGCAGCTGTACCTGTCCACGCCATCCGAGCTCTGTTTGACTCACAATGCCCAGGCGTATCAAGGCCGTTATTACGGCCAGAGGTGGTTGTTCTGGTTACTGATTTCTCAGGATCTATGCACCCAAATTGCGTGAAAATGTAATCACATGTCAGTTCTAGCATAATATATTTGTCCAATGAATATCCGTTTATCATTTGCATTTCTTCTTGGTGTAGCAATTTTATTGGCCAGTAGTGTAGTTACAATATTTAGGGGAAAATGCAGTCCCAAGTGTGTCTGAGCACTGGTTTTATTCAGCATTCCAAGTCACTGTATTATTTCCCACCCTGTTGGCTACAAAACCCTATCTTTGAAAATAATCTCAGTTCAATGCGACGGCCTTACACCGCTTTACTGGGAGGGCCTGTACGCCCGCGTGGTACCGCTCTTCTGGTCGACGTTCGGAGCCAACGTCTTTCTGTATCAATAACCTCCCCGACATCCACGTAATGCTTCCCACGGTGCGTCCCAAACAGATGGAAGTCGAAAGATGCGACATCCGGGCTGTATGCTGGATGAAGAACAACAGTCAGTTGAAGTTTTGTGAGCTGCTCTTGGATGGGCAGACTTATGTGAGGCCTTGGGTTGACACGGAGAAGGAGAATTTCGTTAGCATTTTTGTGGCGACGAACACGCTGAAGTCGTTTCTTCAATTTCCTGAGGGTTTTTGTGGCGACGAACACGCTGAAGTCGTTTCTTCAATTTCCTGAGGGTCGATCGTTCCACCATGAGGGAGGACATCAAGCTGAATAACCGCTCCAGAGTCCCAGAAGACCGTCGCCAAGGCTTCTTCAGTAGAAGAGATGTGTTTCAAAGTAGCGAAGATGATGAACAAGTGCTCATAACTCTTTAAGATACGCATTAGGGCACATGTTTGTAAGGACTCTTTTTTGTCCATTCTGCCACCTCTGAAAATTTGTCTGTGGATTTCTGGTTCACCGTATAGTAAGAGTACTTGACCATCAACATGGACGAAGTAAACAACCCAGTTGCTGATCAGCTGCGACCAGTAAGAACAGTCCGAAGCCATTTGTAAGCCATACCCACTTAACGGGGTATTACATTGTTTAATGTTGCTATCTGACATACACGTGACGAGGTTTTGAGGCGTTTGCATTTGGGTGTAAAAAACATACAAATTATCTTCAGAATGTCATGGCACAGTGAAGTTAGGGATTAGCTATTCTAATGGTCTCGTCTACCTCCTAAAAACTGAAAATGTGATGTGTCAGAAGAGGTTCCTCCCTAATCTGTCTCACGATCGAATGAGAATACGAGCAGGTAACATACATGACAGAGGAAAGAACGGCGTTATGTCCCACTTAGGTGTCATGAACATTCTATAGAGTTTCGACAAGCTTGGTTGCGCTATTTGTACGCCGCTGCGCACGTATTACAGAAGCAACCAGGTTCACAACCCTGTTTGAAAATCTCTCCAGGTCAATATCTGGATCTTTCCGTAAATATGCTACGGCCATTTCTACATCTACATCTACATCTACATCCATACTCCGCAAGCCACCTGACGGTGTGTGGCGGAGGGTACCTTGAGTACCTCTATCGGTTCTCCCTTCTATTCCAGTCTCGTATTGTTAGCGGAAAGGAGGATTGTCGGTATGCCTCTGTGTGGGCTCTAATCTCTCTGATTTTATCCTCATGGTCTCTTCGCGAGATATACGTAGGAGGGAGCAAAATACTGCTTGACTCCTCGGTGAAGGTATGTTCTCGAAACTTCAACAAATGCCTGTACCGAGCTACTGAGCGTCTCTCGTGCAGAGTCTTGCACTAGAGTTTATCTATCATCTCCGTAACACTTTCGCGATTACTAAATGATCCTGTAACGAAGCGCACTGCTCTCCATTGGATCTTCTCTATTTCTTCTATCAACCCTATCTGGTTCGGATCCCACACTGGTGAGCAGTATTCAAGCAGTGGGCGAACAAGTGTACTGTAACGTACTTCCTTTGTTTTCGGATTGCATTTCCTTAGGATTCTTCCAGTGAATCTGTCTGGCATCTGCTTTACCGACGAACAGCTTTATATGATCATTCCATTTTAAATCACTCCTAATGCGTACACCCAGATAATTTATGGAATTAACTGCTTCCAGTTGCTGACCTACAATATTGTAGCTAAATGATAAAGGATCTTTCTTTGTATGTATTCGCAGCACATTACACTTGTCTACATTGAGATTCAATTGCCATTCCCTGCACCATGCGTCAATTCGCTGCAGATCCTCCTGCATTTCAGTACAATTTTTCATTGTTACAACCTCTCGATATACCACAGCATCATCCGCAAAAAGCCTCAGTGAATTTCCGATGTTATCTACAAGGTCATTTATGTATATTGTGAATAGCAACGGCCATTATCCTCGCTGATTCTGTCTCCAACTGTGCTTTTATTCTGCCACTTATTACCTAGAAGCACAGAACTGTATTTCCTTCGTAGATAATTTCAAAACGTAATAAATATTAGGCTTAGAACAGTTCCACTAGACCTGGGTATAAACAGTCAGAAGTAAAATTGCAAAATTCGGAGAATCAGTAGATTTCGGAACCGAGAAGGGGAAAGCATTCCATTAATGAAGTAAGACAGAAATTCTTCTCCCCTGTAACAATAATCTCGAATCCCCTTACAGAATAATCTATTCTACAGTTACTGGATGCAGTTAGTCTTCAAATAAATGATCAGTTGCAGAGCTTTCTGAAAGACCATAGCAACAACTCTGTTCGGACCACCTTATTTAGGCTTCCTGAGGATTTCGGAACTGATTTTCGACGAATTCTGGGACCAAAGGCGCTTCTCTCCCGCATCGTTGTTCAAACTGTGCGGATGCTACATTCTGATGACGTTGCTCCAGACGGTATCTTAATCGTTAACAACGATCGTTATTTTTTGTAGTGCGTGCCAGACAGGTATAGAAACGCACAAACTTAGTTGCAGTTGCCCGTCTGAAGCTGCCGGCTTGTTGGACAGTGTGCACCGCTGACTGCCTGTTATGTACACTGGCTCGGCCGGTGGATACCTCGTTCGTCATCGTTATCCAGCCCGCTCCGCTGGTTCCGGCTGCTTCTAATGCATTATTGATCCTCCTGACAGCCAGCGACTAACGGCTCGTGTCCGACTGACACGTGCCCCCGCGCCTTCGGGCGGTGCGCGTAATTAGCCGCAGTAAAAAACACAGCGGTCGCCAGCACGAAGACTGCTACGCTTCTCTCATCATTTATGTATAGTCCGTACGGTTAGAGAAGTATCCTGACAGTTAAAGTAGGTTTGATGCGGCTGCTACGCTTCTAATGCATTATTGATCCTCCTGACAGCCAGCGACTAACGGCTCGTGTCCGACTGACACGTGCCCCCGCGCCTTCGGGCGGTGCGCGTAATTAGCCGCAGTAAAAAACACAGCGGTCGCCAGCACGAAGACTGCTACGCTTCTCTCATCATTTATGTATAGTCCGTACGGTTAGAGAAGTATCCTGACAGTTAAAGTAGGTTTGATGCGGCTGCTACGCGGAATTATCACTACCAGTCACATAAAGCGATGTTGTTCGCGTCTCTGTGGCAACGCCTCAGTGTTTCCACATCTCTATAGCGGACTCTAAAGGTGGCAGCGGTAAAATACAGGGAGCGAAAGGCTATTTACAATTTGTACAGAAACCAGATGGCAGTTACAAGAGTCGAGGGGCACGAAGGGGAAGCAGTGCTCGGGAAGGGAGTGAGGCAGGGTTGTAGCCTCTCCCCGATGTTATTCAATCTGTATATTGAGCAAGGAGTAAAGGAAACAAAAGAAAAATTCGGAGTAGGTATTAAAATCCATGGAGAAGAAATAAAAACTTTGTGGTTCGCCGATGATATTGTAATTCTGTCAGAGACTGCAAAGGACCTGGAAGAGCAGTTGAACGGAATGGACAGTGTCTTGAAAGGAGGATATAAGATGAACATCAACAAAAGCAAAACTAGGATAATGGAATGTAGTTGAATTAAGTCGGGTGATGCTGAGGGAATTAGATTAGGAAATGAGACACTTAAAGTAGTAAAGGAGTTTTGCTATTTGAGGAGTAAAATAACTGAAGATTGTCGAAGTAGAGAGGATATAAAATGTAGACTGGCAATGGCAAGGGAAGCGTTTCTGAAGAAGAAAAATTTGTTAACATCGAGTATAGATTTAAGTGTCAGGAAGTCGTTTCTGAAAGTATTTGTATGCAGTGTAGCCATGTATGGAAGTCAAACATCGACGATAAATAGTTTAGACGAGAAGAGAAGCTTTCGAAATGTGGTGCTTTTTTATTGTCGTGCCCTGTCAAATATACCGTGTGATGAAAAAAAACAAAGAACAGATTTCAGTTTATTAGAGACAAACTATAAAAGATAGAAACTTATTGCGTATGGCACTGGACAGAGGAAGGCTCAAAGGTTTGGCACAGCTGCGCTGTTGATGTTTCTAAGAACATGGAGCGACTGCAGCACAAGAAAAATCGTTTTGTGTATTGGGATTTGCGCGAAGTCAATCCATTGTTCAAATGCAACTTGCATTCCGCCGTCATTTCAGCGAGAACCCGCCTCTGCACAAGCAGATCTTGGAATCTGGGTGCGTATGCAAAGGGGAGAGCACTGGTCGACGACGCACGTGTGATACAAATGTCTAGCGTATCCGAGGTGCGTTCACACTGAGCTCTCGGAAGTCCACAAGACGGGCAGGCCAAGAACTTAAATTTCCTCACACCGGTGTGGCATGTTCTGAAACGACGCCTTACAGGTTGCAGTAAATTAATGCAGCAATTCCGTCCCGGCGACCATAACTGAAGGTACGAATTTTGCATTTAAAGTCTCGAGGATGTGGCAGAGGATACTTTTCCATACGTCTCATATTTTCGGACGAATCTGTCGAGTAAAGTAAATGTAAGAATTTAGGTGTCACAAAGTCCTGACGTCGTCGTCGAACATGAGAGACTCACCGAAACTGAATGTGTTTTGTACGGTTTCTGTTCACAATGTTTATGGAGCTTTCTTTCTTTGCGGAGGTAACTGTGACAGGCGCGTTATACCTGGACATGCTACAAAAATTAGTTGTTTCCTCAACTTCACGAAGATTCCAATGATACCATTTTTATGCATGACGCCGCCCCGTCTCACTTTCTGCTTGAGGTATGGCGTTGTCTTTACACAACCAGCTCACAGCGTTGGATTGGAAGAGGGAGAGAAGATCTTCTTCATTGCATTTGGCCTCCTTAGTCACCAGACCTCACACCTTGCGACTTTTTTTCTGTGTTGGTACGCGAGAGACAGTCTGTCCCACCTGTTGCAACTACTCATCGAGAGGTGAGAAACATAATTGTTGAAGTTGTCAATTCAGGGACTTGTTTATTCGTGAATGGTTTGAAACAGAATACCGTTTCGTTGTTTCTCGAGCAATGCATGGTGCTCATGCGGAGTATATGTGCGAACATAAAACTTCGAATATTCCTCTATCCAGTGACATGCGCAATGTGTTTCTTTCATAGTTTGTCCGTAATGAGCAGTTGAAAACTGTACTTTCTTTTTGAATAACCCTGTTTGGCCCGTTCGACTTTTCTTAGACTTTTCAGAAATGAAGCAGAGAGCGCACAACCAAGGCTCGTTCTAAGCTAATGACGTAAATATCCGGTCAAAATTTTCGGGATTTTAAGGCGGTTATCAGAGACACACCAAAATTAGATGGATGAAATTAGAACAAACACGATATATGTGACAAAAAATATTTTAAATCCAGGACATATGAATTTAGCGTCAAAGTAAACCACTTTCACTGTATGACATTAACTGATGTTCCAGCCCGGGAAAAGCAGCAGACTAGAGAGAATTTGTCTAGAAAGTATGTAAAGGTGGAGGACAGTAAAATCTTTGATTAATGACAAAATTCCACAAAATTCGTAAACAAAAAAGACGTCTTTGCCTTTAAAAAGCTTTCGGCACATCGAAAATGGACACCTTATTTCAAACCGTAGCATAATGAGGAATTATTTTGGGGAGTTACTGAAATTTGTAAGACTATTATTTTGCAATTCCAGGCCATAATGTAGCTTTAGAAAATGCGTGTTAGCTTTGCTGTATTGAATTTTACACATTTATTTTTGTCAATCATCATCCAGAGAAAAGCAAAAAGCAATACGACATTTACATTTCTTGTACCGACGAATGATCTATTACAGGACATGTTACGATACCCATCGGCAGCTATCATTGAAATATTGCGCCGTATTCACCTAATATTTTCTACAGTACATTAGTGGTGTAAACTGTAGCCTTAAAAAAAGGTGATAATGTCAACGTCGAAGGGGTGCTCCAATAGACAGAGGAACGCAAAAAAAAATGCAAACCGACACAGTCAAAAAGTAGTAGTTGTTGTGTAGTTCAAAATCATCGTGTCAAGACTTCTACGAAATGATTTCGAAAGAAAATAACGTTCTTCACAAAGTGGGTTGAAATGAGAAATATTAGTATTCAATTACAGATTATTGTTTCCAGAAGAAATAGAACTGTTTGTTTTGTTTACTGAAGAATTTTTAGTTTACTTTGACAAAATTATTTCTGGAAGAACACTGACCAATTACGAAGACTGAGCTACTACTAAGAGAGCTACAAAAGTGGGCGGTAGATGAAAAAGTTTAACTACCGTGATGTAAATGGCTCGATGGAGTTAATTCCGTCAGTCTCGAATGTAATTTCATTGTTTCTATAGGAAGCGATCATGCTCTTGGCTATGTGGAACATGTGAACAGGGTCACTCAGTTAGTGGTTGAAAAAGTTGGTGGATTTTACTATGGGTCACTAACTGAAGCGCAGCTTTGGTGTTTCACATACGCAGAGCACATCGATCGCCAGAATAAAGAAGATCGAACCTGGAATATTCGCCTTGTAAACTGATACTTAATGATGGATCTCTCGGGTCCCTCGTTATTGGCTTAACGAAATACCCTTAGAAATAAATGGCCATTACCCATCTGTGACTAGCACATTGGCAAAATACATACACGGAACTAGTTTGGGATTCCCCAAGTACAGAAGTATTGTTTAATGAAGCGCGGTACCATTAATTACCTTCTCACTTAGTCCGAACTTGACGTGTCTCTGTTAAGAGGTGTGTCACAAACTGGACAGTAAGAGCATCGCCGTGCTTGTTGGTCTGCTGTCGCGTGAGGTGGCGCAATAGTTGGAACATAGGACCCTCATTGAGGACGACACGGTTCAAACACATCCGGAGTACATGGATTTAGAATTTTCATCGTTTTCCTAAATAGATATTTTTGAGTCCTTTTATGGCACTAGCACCCCAAGGAATTTCCCCCAGAATAAAAATCAGCCACCATCACACATACGGCATAAGCTAGATCTATTTTTTAACGTGAACAGCGGCTGTCGATTCGAAACCGGTAACGGTGCTATTTGTACATCGTATATCTCATTCTTAATTGTGGCTGTATGGCGTCGTGGACATTCCCACGGTGGACTCTGCGGCGTTTCCTACGGCGGATGTTTTAGTGGCGGCTTTTCCGACCGTCAAAAGAAGCTGCAATAGTTGGGGAGGCTCTAGTAGGAAATACGATCGCGCAAAACTTTTACTGTTAGCCGTGGCTTTCCCAACGGTTTTGTAATAAGTACTTACCATCATGTTTTATACAGGATTAGGATTCCCTTTGGACTTATTATGTAGGCACGTTTAAGGGCTTTTTTATTTTTAGTCTAATTAAAAAACGAAAGATTAAATTGCGGCGAATGATATGAGTTCTAATGACATTGGTATTCTGGCTCTTTTTTTCCGAATATGTCACGATTTCCCAGACTGTGGTTAGACAAGAGCCTAAGAGTACAACTTAAAATTGCTGTGAATGAAACGACCGGAAATTCCACGTAGCCGCCTGGTTGCTGTTCCTACTTTATTGTGGGAATTAACCTGTTTTCACGCAGCTACTGTCCCAACAAGTCAGTTATCGACAAAATAGCATTTTCGATAGCGTCTTTAAGCATGACAAAAATATGTGCTTCATTCTAATCAGAGCTGCAATCGTGTTTTGTTCTTGATAAAGGGGAAAAAATGCGTCCGGAACACTTCCCTACGTGAGAATTGGCGGGCACAATGCATTGCAGAACGTTAAGACGTGGCAACACGGTGGCAGCCGTAAATGCCATGGTCCCATTGGTGTATCAATAGCTGGAGCAGTCTGGTCCGCTAACTGTCAAACACCAGCTTCTTTAAATCGGAATGGCGGGCAGACCACTGCCCAGTATGTGCATGCGCGTGGCCTTAAAAATGATGGAATGTCTGATAAGTAGCTCGGCGTAAGGAAATTTCGTCGTGGACTGTTGGGACTGTGGACTGTGTTCCAGAGAGTCCGACCTCGGCTCAGCGTGTACAGTTAGGGCCAGGGGCTGGCATCAAACACTGTGCCGCCTAGCGGGACAGCTGATACGGCGGCCATTAGCTCGCCATTGCCAGCGCCGCCGACTCTTTGATCTGGGATCGGCTGCCGCTGCCTCGGCTGCAGGAACGTCGACCTTGATCCTCATCTGTTCCGCAAAGGCAAACATCTCAGATGGTCTGCAGCCGGAGCCGTGATGCTGGCCGATTTGCCGTCGGTAGAGCAATTCTACCACACTTTGATTAGAGAGAGATTGGTCCAGATTGCGGTAGCCACCAAGTCATTTCTTGGTACACACGTCGCTCCCGAGGCAGACCGCTGCTGCTGGCGTACCACTGGCAATCGTTTAGACAGTTTCTTTGCGGCCAACCGCAACAATTCTACTTTTTATCGTAAACAGAGATCCGGGAGCTTCTAAAAATACCACCTGATTTCCGGTTCGTTGTGCCTGTTAATTTGTAGACGTTTTTGTTTCAACCATTGCTTGAGAACAGCATTCTCAGATGCCTGATGAATCAATCTGATTCTCTAGCGTTCCAACGTCGATGTCGCGTTTTATGCCCCACTTAGTATATGTCCGTGTAGTGGACAGTTCTTGCTGTTAACGACTGCGGTTTTAGCCAGCCTGTCACTTGCGAGTGGAAAGAAGAAAATAATTGGAGGCATCTGACATTGAAAGACCGTTAAGTTTTACTGAAAGTCGGGCGATCATACTCATTCTGGTCATTGAGTATTGTCTGCGTGAATAATTGTCCGACATGTGTGTGTTATCCCGTGGATAACAAGAATGAGAATGCATTGCGGTGTTGGTTTTATATTGTTACGGGCAGCGATGGGGGGTGAGGGGGGGGGGGGGGGCAGGCAGAAGAGGAATTAGTAAAACCCATCGCCGACACGTAGCCTTGTTTCTGTGACTGCACGTCGCAAGTGTCACCTGTGGGGAGGGAATGTGTTACAAAGAATTAATCAGTGAACAGTGGTAATGGAATTATACTACTACCAATTTCCGTTGATTTCACTGTGGGTACTTCGTAAAACATTATTACTGGAAAAACATACTTCTTTCGTCCTTACTCTTGTTTTACAATTTTTTTTTTTTTGCGACATGGGTTCCATATTCTTACCAGTTTGTTCAAATGGCTCTGAGCACTATGGGACTTAACTTCTGAGGTCATCAGTCCCCTAGAACCTAGAACTACTTAAACCTAACTAACCTAAGGACATCACACACATCCATGCCCGAGGCAGGATTCGAACCTGCGACCGTAGCGGTCGCGCGGTTCCAGACTGTAGCGCCTAGAACCGCTCGGCCACTCCGGCCGGCAGCAGTTTATCTAGCAAAACCGAGAATGATAACGATGTGCATAATGGCATATACAGGAACCACAACGAATTTACAATTATCTAAAAAGTTAATTGTTATTACTAAATATACAAACTTGCGACAGTGGCAGAACCTGCCACTGCTTGTACGTAATACTGGATGTCAGAAAGCACCAGAAGAACCACTGGATGAGCAAACTAACTTCAGTAACTCTTCTTTTCTTGATATACTGACAAAGCTGACTGATCACCTAATCCAGTTTTGTTAGATTTGCCAGCTATTTTAGTGTTCTGTGATAGCGAGGGTGTTACTTTGTAAGTTTGGTAAAAGCAATTAATTTGATTATTGCAAATCTTGGCTGTTTCTGTTTGTATCATTACGCATAACAATATCTTTGTCAGTTGAGTTAGACGACGAGCTAATAACCCGAAATCTAGGTTGCAAAAATAAGTAAGTTGTGAAACAAGTGGCAAGTGGCAAGAAAGTGATTTTTCCATGTAATTCGACTGCCACCTATGGGTAATCTGGGGAAACGCCTCTGTAAACTTTAACCGCCAATCTCGACGAAATAATGTATCATTCCTCTTGAAACAGCTTTGTCTTCTGGGGGAGGGGGGTGGGCGCAAAAGCTTTCACGGCATCGTTTTAAGTAATATTTAGAGATGATTCAGAAACCTTTGAGTTGACTTCGGACTCAAAACAAACAAGCATCCGAAAAGAGGCAGGCTGCAGGGACACCCCAGGGGGCGCAGACAGCTTTACTGCTGCCGGCCGTCCGCTGTTCCTGGTACTCAAGGGGGAGCCACAGGCTCACACGTGCCTCCCACACTAGTTACTCTGGGAGCGTCCGAGACTGACTATGTGTACAGACGGAGCTCCTACTTTTCTACGAGCACATTAGAGTTGAAGTCATAAGAGTGACTGATCTCTTATGAAGCAGATAACGAATATCGAGAAAAAACAAAGCTGTTTATTAATACATGGCTCGGTTGTTAATTGGGTGTCGAAGTACATATGTAGAGGTTCGGCGCTGAATCCTGTCAGATCTAGAATTTTTTCTGTCCATCATTTCTTTCGCTTATGGAAGTGATTAGTGTAAGTGAAAAATTGCAAGCTACACTGTAGTTCGGAGTCCATGTTAAATAAACTGTAGGTCCAAAACACTAGAATTACGTTTAAGAACAAACGTGTTAATCTTAACACTTCAAGTATCATGTTCCTCATATAATATTGCTTTGGATATTGTAGAGAATACCATGCCTGTAATGTTTCGGGCACAGCTTATTAATGAGGATGCCATTACGGGTATGGCAGTCGTCAGTAAGCTGTTAAAAGTTCGTTTACAACCGCAGTTGCACACGCACGTTGCATTTCCCTTGAGGCGTATAACGTTTAGAAAAATGCGCTCGTCCTGTCAAAGCGCTGACACAAGCCACGTGTGCGTTGCTTACGTCGGCATATCGATTCATCGAGCGCTCCGCTATTCGTCTTGCTTGCACGCTAACACTTGTTATCTGGCAACGCCTGAAAAAAGCCATAACTAGTTACACTTCCTGTTCCAAGTGTACTAAAATTATTTAAAACTATAACCCCGTACGCCTGCACCCTTGGCACTAACCCGCATAGCGTCACGGATGCGCTCTGTTTACTAGATATCGGCGCAATACAATTGTCAGATCACACAGTTGTTTCCCGGGTGTATGCTATAGAAGCTGACGTTGATCTTTCTTGCTTCGCGCCGGTCATTCGACAAAGCGATCCTCTCATCCCATTAATATTGCCCTTTTGTCTTTTCGCACTTACCTTCGTAGTTAATCGTAATATAATAAATGTTCGGATAGTACGAAAGAGACGAAGCTGTTGGAACATTTTTTAGACAGGAGAACACGTGTTAGTTGACGTAATATTTCGAAGCCATCGTGATGTAACCGTTAACGACAAATTGTGCATTAGCGTTGGAGATCTGATGATAGCCAGATTGGAGCATCAGATTTTCAATCTGACTAACTTCACAGCCACGCCCATTCGAAAAAGGAAGGAGAAGTTATTCTGAACGTATCGATTGTATGGACTCTGAAAGGGCCGCTAATGCAGGCTGCGCGGGTGTGTCAGTGACTGTCGTTTTTTATGTATGTTATATTCTTTAACAGCAATAATAATAATACAAAAATTGTAAGTATCAACTAAAGAGATAATTAAGTTTGCCTTATGATCTGACTTGTAAACTTATCCCTTTTTGTAGCGATGGAATCCAATTCTTTACATGAAAATTTCAGTCTGAATCGAAGAAAGATCGTCGATTTGGTGAGCAAGTGGAGCTCATGAGCCTTGAAGTTTCCTCTCAGCGCAACTACCTCAATGGGGACTCCTGGTCATCAGTGCCATTTCACCGCCTCGATCTTGTCAGTGGTGATCGTTGGGCTTTCATTTGACTTACCTGCTGATGATGATGGAGACTTTTCAAGCTGTTGAACCAAAACGAAATTTTGTTACGATTGGCAACTCTCCTGGTTACGTAAAACTGTCTTGAGACTAAAGGTGTGAAACTGCTCGCTTTAATGCTGTATTATTTGCCATTGCGAGTGTGCGACTGTTTTTCGACCTTGAACTGGAATTCCAAGCTGTAACAAGCGTCATGAAAATCTATCAAACCAGTGGCACTGGATGTACATTTTATTACAGACGTTCCGTTGGTCTGCAGCCGAAAATGTGTACGAGGTCTTACGAAAAAAAAGTTAGACTGATGCAGTAAATTTTTATACTTACCTATTATTCCCGGCTAGTGGCAGCCACCTACCAAGCTCGAGCCATCTGGGTCCAGATATGTCCGTCAGTATTCGTTCCTTCCTCCGCTCAAAACAATTACACGTGTCGTTTGCCAACTGAAGACGCTAAAAACAACATCTATAGGAAACTACATGCCCACTGCTACCCAGTGCAACGATTTTGATCCCAGATTAAGGGCATACTTTAAATTTGAGCTAGGCAAACACTCGAAAAATAATAGTACTCACATACACCACTTCAAACAAACCCACAGCAAAAAAAATTTTTGTTGCTCTGGAAAACTTCACACTAAAATGTGTACCACAGCCTCTAGGCTTGAACATGGTATCTATCTAGCAAGAAAAAGAATCAACAAGTTTCTTCAGGGATGCCATATTGAGCTGAAGCCACTCCATACTGATTAACTGCCGTAGAGCTACCAAACTGTGCGGGTGATGACTGCTCGTTTTCTCTGGGATCAAGATCGGGTGTTCGGCGGACCAGTCGAGGCTGCGATAGGACGCGTGAGCGTTCAGCAAACTAGAAACGTATGAATGCGGCCCTGTAAACAGGTATGTTATCATCCTGGAAGACGTGAATGCCTATAGCATAATCAACATGAGGATTTAGACGAAAGGGCAACACTTGATCACCGAGAATTTTAAACCAATCAGCCTTGTTCATGTTAATGGTAAGTGCGTATAACTAGATCCAAGTGATTGTATAAGAAACACGCTCAAAACATCACAGAATCACCCTTCCACACAGTACGGGTTAAACGCCACACTGTGCCTTCGATGCAGTCAGTGCCTTGAATCATTCTTAAAGAGACAAAATTGAGAATGCACTATACGTTTCCAGTCACCTGCAGTCCAGTTTCTTTGTTGTTTGGATAGTTCAGGCCGTGCAGCTGTGTCACTGTGAGCAACGGCCATATGCGACGCACTCGACTGCAAATGTCCCTTGCATGTAGTTCTCTCAGTGTTGTTCGTTTGGAAACCCGTCGTGGCGTACCGTGGGGTTGTAATTACATTGGCGGTGTACAGAGTGCTGCCGTGCTAGCTGTATACATCGCACACCGTTGAACAATCGTAGCTATGTTCACTAATCGGTGCTATCGCGGAGTATGCTGAAAAGAAAGTTTCACTTTCCGCCAGCAGGTGAAATATGGCGCTGTAAGTTGTCAACTGTTGTGTGGGTGCAGGAAAAGAGGAGGAACGATCAGAAACACGATAACGGTGATTATGGTACATTCATTAGGGTATGGTCACAAGTTGCAACATGTGGTGAATGTGGTCTCCTGACTCAGCAACAATGCTGCTTCCGTAACATTGCATGGTCGATAGTTGCTCGCAGCATATCCGCTGCAATAAGAGCAATGTGTCATCGTATGCTGTCCTTCATATCAGGCAGAGTCCGGGAACATCGCTGATAGACACGATCTTTCAGATATCCCCACAACTAGAGGTCACATGAATTTAGGGTGGAGGATCTGGAAAGCCACACACCATGAAATTGGCTAGAGATAATGTGGTAGTTACCGTAAGTTTCTCGAAGCAAATCTTTCACCTGGCAAGCGACACTTAGTGTCGCCCCATCTTGAATGAAAATAGTGGTATGGACACAGTTGCGTTCTTACAAAGCTGGATTCGCGTGTTGCACAAGGAGGTCCTTGTAACAAGCAGATGTTACTGTACACCTAACATGTTCGCAAGATGTCACCTCTTCGAAGAAGAGTGCGGTGGGTGGCGGAGTAGAAACCCATATGCGACAGTTTGTGTAATCACGGTACCGTGCAGAGTAAAATGTATATCGTTCGCCCAAGAATATTCCATTGCCAGAAGTCCTCCATTTCCATGGGGGCCAAAATGTGAACGGCAAACTCACGCAGTTTTAGAATATCTTGGGGCTTCATTTGGTGCACACTCTGAATCTTGTGGGGGATACCATTGTAAAATGCACTGCAAAATCTTTTGTACTGCTGACCAGGGGAGAGACAATCCCTGCGACACAGCTCGAGCATTGGCTGCCGAATTTAAGACACGTGATGCACGATCGGCTATAGCTAGAGCAACTGCCACGGGAATCGGCCGCCATCCTCTCCCTGCTGCACCGCTGAATTCACCTGTTTCTTACCCCGTTTATTGGTAAGGGAGCTCTTCACAGCTGTTTCTGTCGGCTATATTACCGCAATTCAGTGCTGCTATTGCTGTCGACAATTTTAGCAGCAGTGCACGGTCTTGCTTCTCAGTAGCCACTGCGGAAAACCTCAATCTTCTTAGCCACTTACACAGTCACTGCACAAAAGAAATCAACACGCCTCGCCAAGCACCAAACAGCATACTGATGTCAAAACAGGAAACATTTCACATTACTGCTTACAGCGCCATATTTTCACCTAGTGGCAGAAAGTGGAACTATTACTTTTTCTTCACGCACCGCGAACACACCGATTAATGAACATACTTACGATGTTTAAGCGTCCTGGTATGTATACAGCCCGCACTGCAGCAGTCGGAACACCGTCAGTTTAGTTGTAACCACATGCGATACCACATGCAGAAAGTCCTGTCAGGTTTGAAACCGATTGTCATTCACAAGACGTTGCAGCCATCATCCGGTTCCTGTCGGTTAGCGTCTTTTTACGACAACCATTCGTCCGCCTTGTTACTTGGCTGCGAATCGTACATGTATTCCTTGTTGACACTGGTCAGTCCACACTGCGGTGGCCTTGCGGTTCTAGGCGCTGCAGTCCGGAACCGTGGGACTGCTACGGTCGCAGGTTCGAATCCTGCCTCGGGCATGGATGTGTGTGATGTCCTTAGGTTTAAGTAGTTCTAAGTTCTAGGGGACTGATGACCTAAGATGTTAAGTCCCATAGTGCTCAGAGCCATTTGAACCACACTGATACGCTTAACAATTCGGACAAATTTCATTTACGATGTGGTGGACGGCACATCCAGACAGGATGGCTTAATTTTATCCTTCTGCCATATCTCGACGTCAACCTATCGTAATTCGCTATTTCCATACAATTGACGATCACGCCGCTTCACTGTTACGTCTTACTTCAGAGGTGGCTGTAGCGCTCCAAAGCTACCAGTTTCTTTGTAAGGGGAGGCTAATATTTTGTTCTGTGAACTTAGTTCTTAGTGATGCGGGCACTATAACGCTGCATGGTAACCGTGGGGGTTGTGTCCTTATAAAAAGTAGTTCCAAGAAAGAAAAGAGTAGATTTGCAGGAAAGTGTGTCTAGTATCGCGTATTTCGCATCTCCACTGAAACTGAAACAGCAACACAAATTCCGTTCATGTCTTTCTTCGTCTTCGCCAAAGCTACTGTCAGTTTTTCTGGACACCGTGCGATATAGGCAGATGCGAACCACGTGGTGTAAATGAAAGCTCAGATTGGTTAATGGATGTGACGGAAATCCCGTGGCTTTGCGTGGATGATGGCTGAGCCATGGCGGACCATTCTAGACTGCCGCCGCCGCCTCTTCATTGTGGGCCGTTCCTGGAATGCTAGTGGTCGGTCGGCCACTCTTAATGAAGTCCTGGCTGCGACGGCGCGCCGGCGTCCTTGCCTCATCTCGCGCCCTAATTACTTGCGCCATTTAATCTCGCCGTTGTCACTCGCTAGTCGCCAGCTGCCAGTTTTTGTGGCTGCCGCCCGTTGCCGCAGTCGGATTGTTTCAGCGTTTCGCTTCTGGCCTCCCCCCCCCCCCCTCTCTCTCTCTCTCTCTCTCTCTCTCTCCCTCTCCCTCCCTCCCTCCCTCCCTCCCTCCCTCCCTCGTATTCTGGCCACGTCCATCGTGCCTGCCTGGCCTGCGGCTTGCGCCCCCGCTCCTATCTCACTGTCAAAACTTGTCTTCCGCTGTTGCTTTTTGTTCCTCTGCGGAGTACTGTACTGGCAGCGAGACCCTGCCCCACTGGGTGTATCTCACGCTGGGACCACGCGCCGAGTCAACAATGTAAAAACTGTATCGACCAGTACTGTTTTTCCGCGACTGCATATTCTTACTACCTGTTTACCGTCTCCATGTATAGGACCTGTTTCCCTGTAGTACATTGTGGTGTTTCACCCGGACGGCCACGTTTGGAGTAATGCTGTTGAGACGCAATTAACGAAATGTGCTCACTTCAATCTGATAGCGCACTGACAACAAACATCAGTTACAAACCAATTTCTCAGTCTATAAAAATGTCTGAAACAAGGTCAGGTTATCACATCACCTGGCCGCTCCAATTCTGCAAACCAATTCTTGGATTTATTCCTGCATGGAAATAGTCCTTCGCGCCTTGGTTAAGAGTTCAACGTGGTGCATAGGTCAGAAATTCTCTTTAAGCGTTCAGAAACGTAAATCTGTGCACTTCATTAAGCGAAACCATATAGTATTCTATAACTACAGTATCAACGAGTCACAACTGGAATTGATCAACTCATAAGAATACCTCGGTGCAACAATTTGCAGGGATATGAAATGGAACGATTACACAGTCTCAGTCGTAGATAAAGCAGGTAGCAGACTTCGGTTTGTTGGTAGAATACTGAGAAAAAGCAATCAGTCTACAAAGGAGATTTCTTACAAAACACTCGTGCGACCCATCGTAGACAACTGCTAAAGTGTGTGGGTGTACAGAAAGAAATACAGCACGAATGGTTACCGATTTTTTGATCCATGGGAGACCTTAATGAAAATGCTGCAGAAACTTAATCAAAAACTATCCCGGGAAAAACTGTTTACTAAGTTTCAAGAACCAACTTTATAAATAACTCAGTTAGCATAGCTCCCTAGGGGTCGTGAGGGCAAGAATAGTTTCAATGCGCACAGAGGCATTTGAGCAATCGTTTTTCCTGCGCTCCGTAGGTGAATCGAACGGGAAGAAGCCGTAAGAACTAATACAATGAGAGGTACGCTATGCTACGTACTTCAGAGGTTCGCAGAGCATAGATGTATAAATGTGTACGTAGAAATTCGATGCGAGATTATACTACAGCTGGCCGTTACAACTTCAGATTAAAATGTCGAATTTATTTACTCTTTGCTCAGCCAGGGAATTCCTGTATTTAATTCAGTCTTGTATTTTTGCCCGTGATCAATTTGAATGTTCTGCGTATGCGTTCCTGTTACTGGAGATGCTTTTATTTCTTGTTAGAAAAATACTTTCGTGGAGTTCCCTAGTCAACAGAAGTGTGTAAAGAAAATTATAAGCTTATTGTTTTAGAAAAGACAATCCAGACATTTATGACAACAGCCGCCTGAAGTTCTGTGTTGTATGGCGCTACATTCAGCATGTCCTGGGGCTGCGAGCCGCGCGGAGTGGCCGCGCGGTTTAAGGCGCCATGTCACGGATTGCGCGGTCCCTTCCGCCGGAGGTTTGATTCCTCCCTCGGGCATGGGTGTGTGTGTTGTTCTTATCATAAGTTAGTTTGTTTAAGTAGTGTGTAAGTCTAGGGATCGCTGACCTCAGCAGTTTGGTCCCTTAGGAATTCACGCACATTTGAACATTTGGGGCTGCGAGCTATTTGTTGAGTGTCCCCTGTCGCTCCCAGCAGGTATTTTAGAGTGATGGAAACATGAACAGCGTGACATCTCGTGAGACTAAGGCTACAGTAACACGAGAGCAGCTGTAAAGTAGGAACGAGGAAAAAAGTGGTGGTAGTATTTTGTTGGAACATTTTTAGTTTAGTGATTCTCATTTCATTGTTCTCTTAAACTGCAAGCTTCATCAAGTTAGCACAACAGAAACTGTACAAGCAATCGCCTGACGTCCACGGGAAGAAAAGTAAATGAATATAGTGCCAAATGATTTCCTTACCGGCTGTATAATTTTAGAAGTTACTTCTGTGGTGATCCTATAATGCATCAGTATATGATTTAGATGTATTAAGCTTTCACATCTCTATTCTCCATGAGTGTTTTTCGGTAAGTATGAAGAGAGCTGGTGTATTGCATGTTTTTCATGTTTCAGTCTCCATCTCATGAACAAAGAGTTTTCCTCTTCATTCGATTTTTCCAACACATCTGTCGTTGAATTTTTTATTTTTAGACAACATTTGAAAATGAACAGTTTCAAAGCAGAAAAAAAACGGAAATCAGTATGTCAGTGCTTGACTTGGTGCGGCGATGAGTCACGTCGCAAAGGTTCGAATCCGGTGATTAAAGAAAGTTAATGGCTGACGCTGTTGAAATCTGCTTACAGTTTTTGTATATGTTTTCATCGTTGTTACTCAAATTCTGGACTATTTCTAAAATATAACCCATTAACTTCGACTCGCAAGAGGTTTCTTTCCCCAGTTGCTAATTTACAACGTTATTACGGGAAGTGTCCAGCCCAGCTGAAGGCTCCTCGTTACCTTAAGTTGCGGTCTGGTTAGAATATATTGCATGGGGGGGGGGGGGGGGGGGGGCACTGCATCAGCTTAAAACCTGTGCATTGTCGCTATCCACGTTCGTTCGCGTAAGAACATTCATTGCGATGTCAACACGTCGGGAGCTACAGTGCCTTCTCGATTGCAGTTTGCGAAATAGTGATGGAATATATTCAGAATTACAGAACAACATATGTACATTTTTGAAGGAACTTACCTTAAGTGAAGTCTTGATAATGGTGCTATAATCTGGAATTGTACATTAGCGAAATGGAAACGTAATTGAAAAGATAGTAGACAGATTATATTAAGTTCTGTTTTAGAGATTGAGTGCTCCTGTGTGACCGAGGGATGCTTAGCGCACCCTGAAAAATTATCAGAGAACTTATGTTGGGATCGTAGGAATGATCAGTACCTAAGGCGACACTTGGAGAGAAACTCCGTTTCTTTCGTTGCGTAAGTATTGGGTTGGTGCATAATTCTTAGCGTTTTTGTTTTGCATGTTAGTATTCCGGTTGCTATGGGATTTATTTATCGATTTTCATTTATTTGTAATTCACTGTTGTTATTTGAGTTTACATATCGTCTTTTTGTCATTTGGAGATAGTGAGTGCGGCGGTGGATGCTAGAAAAAGGAGTGCCAAGTGGAGAAATCGGAACACTTAAGACATATTCTTCTGTTTGAGATCAATAGAGGAGTGACAGCGGCGGAGGCAATCAGAAAGATTTTCACCGTTTTGGGGTATAATGCTATCGGAGAGAGCACGGGAAGAAAATGGTTTTCTTGTCTTGAGGAGGATGGTGCTGACATTAGTGACTTTCATGTTCAGGAAGACCTTCAGGGTTTGATGAAGATCGTTTACACTTGGTGAAGATAGTTTAAACGCGTTAATCCACAATGATCCACGTCACTTTACTCGATAACTGGCAAATGTAGTGAAGTGTAATCATTCCATCAACGTGCAACATTTGCATGCGATGGGGAAAGTTCAAAAATCGGGTATATGGGTAGCGCATGATCCAAGCCAAAATCACAAAAATCGACAGGTGGTCATATGTGCATCTGTGCTTGCTCGTCATCAATTGCATCCTGAACAACATTCCTGTCATGTATCGTTACTGGTGACGAGAAATGGTCTCTTTATGCTGACGTAAAGAAAGCACTGGTTCATCCCAAACAAAGCAGCACCTCCAACTGCAGCTATCCACAACCATTACTGCTGTCATTTGTCAACAACTAAAACTCGGAAGCCTACGTGAAGTGATGCTACTCCACAATAACGCTCGCCCGCATGTCGTTAGACTTAAAAAAATCTAAATAGGAGTTAGGTTGGGGAGTCATTTCGCATCCACCTTATTCACCAGATCTTGCGCCCTCAGATTTTCACCCTTTCGCTCTCTATCGAACAACCTTCAAGAAACTTTCTTTACGGATGAAAATGTGCTCCGACCATAGCACGACGAGTTCTCCGCTTCAAAACCATGTGATTTCTACAGTCGCGGATTCGAAAAGCTACCACAGCGTTGGCAGACAGTTGTAAATAGTGAAGAAGAATGTGTTATTTGTGACTAAAGTCTCTTTTATGCGTATCTGTTGTGTTTATATTAAACTTACAAAAGCGCTACGTACTTACGCACTAGCCTAATAGTTTCGTGAGGTTTGCAGCCATTCGGCGTCTCCCCCGTGCTGAAAATCTGGCGACTTGTTTGGCGGCGGCAGACGGCAGGTTTTTGCCGCCATGCAGACAGGCGGTCTGCAGCCGCGGCCCCTCCGCACGTGCGTCGCACGCGTCTCCCCCGCAATGGCAGCCGCCACAAAAACCCACCAGGGGCTTCACGCACTCTCACCGTTGGGGCGTCCACGTCTCAGGACACGCCGGGGCCGTGGAAACGCCTCGACTGCACAATACACGCCACAACACTCTGTCCCTCAAATTGTGGTCACTGCTGGAGTACGTGTTACGTATTTGTGTTGATGACAGATGATACGGAGAGAAACATGATTTCAGTTGGTGCTTATTGTTTCGCTATGCTACTGTAGGTAGGAAATTAAGGAGGTGTGGCCTGGATAAACTGAAAGAACCAGAGCTTGTTGAGACTTTCAGAGAGAGAATTGGGAAACGATTGAAAAGAACAGAGAAAAGGAATACATTAGAAGAAGATGAAATAGTGAAGGCAGCAAAGGATAAATTAGGTAAAAATAAGAGACCTAGTAGAAATTCTTCGGTAACTCAAGGGAATTTGATAGGAAGAGCAAACTAGCTAAGCAGGAATAGCTAGAGGACAAATTTAAGGACTTAGAAGAATGTATCACTAGGGAAAATGCAGATATAGCCTACATTAAAATTAAAGAGGCCTTAGAAGTAAAGAGAACTACTCATATGAATATCAAGAGCTCAGCTGGAAAACCAGTCCTATGCAAAGAAAGGAAAGGTGACAGGTGGAAGGAGTACACAGAGCGTCCATAAAAGGGAGATGAAATTGAAAGCAATATTATAGAAAGGGAAGTGGACGTAGATTAAGATGAGATGGGAGATATACTGCGAGAAGAATTTGACAGAGCACTAAAAGTTCTTATTTGAAACAAGGCCCTTTGAGTAGAAGACAGTCCGTCACAATTACAGACGGCCTTGGGAGAGCCAGCCATGACAAAACTCTTCCATCTGCTGTGCGATATGTATGAGACAGGATAAATACCACAGACATCAGAAACAATATAATAATGCCAATTCCAAAGAAAGGAGGTGCCGACAGGTGTGAATATTACCGAACTATTAGTTCAGTAATTCACAGTTGCAAAATACTAACACGGTTTCTTCATAGTAGAATGTAAAAACTGGTAGAAGCCGACATCGGGAAAGATCAGTTTGGATTCCGGAGAAATGTAGGAACACGCGAGGCGTTACTGACCCTACGACTTCTCATAGAAGACAGGTTAAGGAAAGGCAAACATACGTTTATAACATTTGTAGACTTGGAAAAAACTTTTGACACTGTTGACTGGAGCAATCCTTTTGAAATTCTGAGGGTAGCAGAGCTAAATAAAGGGCGCAAAAGGTTATTTACTACTTTTACAGAAACCGGACATCAGCTATCAGAATCAAGGGGCATGAAAGAGGAGCAGTGGTTGAAAAGGGAGTGAGACAGGGTTGTAACCTATCCCCGATGTTATTCAATCTGTACATTGAGCGTGCAGTAAAGCAAAGAAAAGAAATGTCTGGAGTAGAAATTGAAGTTCAGGAAGAAGAAATAAAACTTTGAGGCTTGCCGCAAAGGACTTCGAAGAGCAGTTGGACGGAATGGACAACATCGTGAAAGGACGATGTACGATGAAAATAAAAAAAAAGCAAATCAAGGCTAATGGAATGTAGTCGAATTAAATCAGGTGATGCTAAGGGAATTAGATTCGGAAACGACACACTTAAATTAGTAGATGAGTTGTGCTCTTTGGGCAGCAAAATAACTGATGATGGACGAAGTAGAGAGGATATAAAATGTTGACTGACAGTGGCAAACAAAGCGTTTCTGAAGCAGGGAAATTTGTTAACATGAAGTATAGATTTAAGTGTCGAGAAGTCTTTTCTGAAAGGATTTGTCAGGAGTGTAGCCATGTATGGAAGTGAAACATGGACGATAAATAGTGTAGGCAGGAAGAGAATAGAGCTTATGAAATGTGGTGCTACAGAAGAATGCTGAAGATTAGATGGGTAAATCACGTGATCAATGAGGATGTACTGAAAAGAATTGAGGAGCAAAGAAATTTATGGCATCACCTGCCTAGAAGAAGGGATGGGTCGGTAGGACATTTTCTAAGACTTCAATTTAGTGCAGGAGAGAAGTGTGGGTGGTAAAAATCGTAGAGGGAGACCAAGAGATGAATGCAGAAAGCAGATTCAGAAGGATGTAGGTTGCAGTAGTTGTTCGCAAATGAAGAGGCTTGCACGCCATAGGGTAGCATGGAGAGCTGCATCAAACCAGTCTTCGGACGGAAGACAACAACAAAAACAACAACTTGCTCCTGTAGCTGAAAGAAATAAAGTGTTACACTTTGAACATCAGCACGGAACGCAGGGACACATCTTTCAGTGAGGGAGGGACACGAGCATGAAAGCCCAGTTTTTTGGCGCAGTCATGATTTCCTGTATTTCACGGTTCTCGATAGCAGTACGTCCCTCACAGCCAACTTTACAGAGTTCCGAATTCTGTATACGCTGACGGAAAAAGTACCAAAACCAAGAAATAATTAATGATGAGTAATGTAATTTCAGGAATTCATTTGTGTATGTAACATACTTAAATGATTAACGTCGCTAGTGCACCATTTAATGTGAGCGCGAGAAAAGCAATTGCAAATGTGAGATTCTGGTACATTAATAACCGGTGTAACCGCAGAATGTTGAAAGCAAACATGCATGCATTGTAGCTTACATGTTCCGGATGCCAGTTTGTGGCATGGAGTTCCGTGCCTGTTGTACTTGGCCGGTCAGTACGGGGACAGTTTATGCTGGTTGTGGGTGACGCTGGAGTTGTCCGATGATGTCGCACACGTCCTCGACTGGAGACAGATCTGGTGACCGAGCAGGTCAAGGCAACGTGTTGACAGTCTGTAGAGTATGTTCGATTACAACAGCGGTGTGTGAGCAAGCGTGATCCCCTTACAAAACTCATTGCTTCCGTAGTTGGTACAGAATTTAATTTTGATAATAGCAGGACATTAATTGGCACGCGTCCTCCCTACAGCACCTGCTGCAAATAGTAGTTGACCATTCGCGCATTGAAGCTAGGACGAAAGTAGAACTTCCTTTAGTGACTCAGAAATCAGAAGCGTGGTTCGCACACGAGTGATAATTTTTACTGTGAGCCTCTAGCAGTTTCCCCTTGGTTTAGAGGACGGTATCCACGTAGAGCACACCGCGAACTTCCCGTGCTTCTGGGTCGTCGTCCCTCCCCCACCTTCCTTACGCGCGACACGTAGATCGACTCGACTGCACAGCTGCGCGCAGTGTGGCATCACCCTTCTAGGGGCTTCCCCCGAACAGCTGCTCTCATCCGCCCGCGTCCGTACTCTGCCAAGCTGCCGCTCAGCGAGCGCACTGAACACACACTACAAAACTTCCTGCCAGTTGTCCAGTCCAGTCGCCATAGACACACACACACACACACACACACACACACACACACACACACACACACACACACACACAACGCCGGCCGGTGTGGCCGAGCGGTTCTAGGCGCTACAGTCTGGAACCGCGCGGCCGCTACGGTCGCAGGTTCGAATCCTGCCTCGGGCATTGATGTGTGTGACGTCCTTAGGTTAGTTAGGTTTAAGTAGTTCTAAATTCTAGGGGACTGATGACCTCAGCGGTTAAGTCCCATAGTGCTCAGAGCCATTTGAGCCACACACACACACACACACACACGTGAATTATATACAGGATTGGACAAAAGTATGGGAACACCAAAAACAGAGCTCATTACCATGCATACGACGCAGGAAATCCTTTGACATTCAAAACAGCATCCAGTCATCTCGGAATGGGTTAATACAGGTCCTGTAGGGTTTTAAAAGGAGTCCCATACCACCGTTCCTGCAAAATAGTGATAACTTCAGTTAACGATAATGATGGTGGATATCGATCACGCACCCTTCTATCCAAAGTAGACCACAAAGGCTCAGTAATAATGAGATCTGGTGACTTTGGTGGCAAGGAGAGATGCGAAAATCCATCGTCGTGCTCATAAAACCAGTCTGACGAAAAAACATCGTACCATGTGATGAACATGATCAGCCAAATTGGCACTCAATCGTTGGCAGTAATGCGCCGTTGCAGAGTAACTATGGGGCCCATGGAATACCACGATATGGCTGTCCCAATAACCGCCGAACGCCCGTCATGTATCACTCTTGGCGGTAAGCAGTCTGGATTGTAGGCTTGGGGCGGCATACGCCAGAAGTAAACTCATCAAGAAGTTACAAACAATATGAACCAAGATTCGTTCGAACAAATGACACCGCTACGGTCGCAGGTTCGAATCCTGCCTCGGGCATGGATGTGTGTGGTGTCCTTAGGTTAGTTAGGTTTAAGTAATTCTAAGTTCTAGGGGACTTGAAGACCTCAGAAGTTAAGTCCCATAATGCTCAAAGGCATTTGAACCATTTGAACAGTCTCCATTGCTCCGTAGTGCAGGTTTTATGGCTTCGGCACCACGTTTTCCTGTTACGGTCACATGTATCATTGATGAACGGTTTTGGGATTCCAGTTCGCCCTGCAATTCTTTGCACACGGAACTACCTCAGTGTTGTTTTAGTGCTGACAGGGTTCACGAATGCGACATTCAGTCCTCCAATGACTTTTACAGCTGTCGTCGTCTTATTTCTCATCGCTGTCCTCTTCAAAAGACCCTCTGTCACGATTACTCAACACACACACTTTCGTCCGTGTTGATTTAGAGGATGACATTTTTCCGCTTTCCGTGTATTCGGTGCCTCTTGAAACACAAAACACTTCGCCAGCGATGGTTACGGGAACACTCACCATAATTTGCCCACGTTCGAATTCTCTTAGCTCCGACATAATGCACTCACAGCTACACAGTACACCGTTCTGACCACGGCTGACACTTCCAACGTCCTGAGGACATTTCACAGGTGCTGTTCCTGGTCAAATACGACAGTGTAAGCTGCTGGGGTGGCTAGCATCTGCATTTATATTCGAGCATACATTTTTCGCGGAGTTTTCTTATTTTTGTCCAGCCTCTCTATATATCTCACGACCTTTTGTGTCGATTGAGGATATTCAATTCTTAAAATGAATCTAAATTCTTCAAACGCTATTTACTTAATTTCGAAATACTATGTAGACAGTGATCTTCCCCGTATTTCTTGAATGAAGTAATTATAGAGCTCGCCTTACAATTTTAGCAGACGTTTCCTCATTGTTGAGCTTGTAGACTGCAAGGTTGTTGTCTAGTCTGATAAATAACAGCCGTATTCGCCGTCGGTGATCCATTCGTACCGACTATCCAAATTAGTGAGCGCGTGGTTTACTGATTAATTTGTTAGAAGAGTTAATTTTATTGCTTATTCTAATGCTATGAAAAAAGACACGTTAGTTTCGGGAAACCCAGCGATCCACGGAACACTGTATAAGAAATGCTTTAAGAGAGAGAAGTAAAACTATTGTAGATTGGTACTTCCACACTGAGCTAATCTCCTTCGTTCAAGGGACATACTAAAAGTGGCGAAAGCCTTACTAAAGCTAGTAGCACGTGTAAAATAAGCTAGCAGTGGAGTACTCCGAATGGAATAAGCGACGGCTCGCGGTAAAACAATGGTTCATTATAATTTTGCACGGCGTAGGAGAAGAAGAAAGCAATGGCATTTAATGGCGTGGATGTGGCATTTAACTCTTTGCGTGTGCGTGGCCAGACTACTCGCCGCTGTCCTGCGTCTGGTAGGAAAGGTCAGGCCATTCCCAGCGGGCCCTGGGGCGCTAGCCAGCAAAAAGTAACGTTGAGCCGACACCCCCGGGATAACAAGGCCGTCCAGCAGTGTTAGTGACGTCACACTAAGCGGCCCATAGCACCACCACCTCTTTAGGTGGTGGTGCCCATAGCCGACGCAGCAGTCCACGGACACCTCCGTACAGACGCGCCTGATGCTAACGATCTTATGTCCGTCATACAGAAAGGAGCGAACTATAATTCGAACCAAAGACCAAATTATATATATTCTTGTAAACAGCATAAAGGTTCATAACGAAATACCGATTACATATTGTCACAACACTATTTAGCTTTAAAACTCGCATACAGGTGATGACAAATGCCAACTGACAGCAGGACTTAACATTTTCAAGCTAGTACACTGAAAGTAAATTATCTTAAACACTGTCATACATAGCAAAACCCTCACATCTCTCGTTTACAATAAGGTAACAAGAGTTTGCTTTATCTCATAAAACACATGACTATTGTGAATTTACTCATATGTTCATGGTGACAGCTCTTTTCAACAATTTTTACAAGTGTATCCCCAGTAATAAAGAATGGAAACAAAAGATAGGTATCAAATATTCTCCTTTTAACATAGACATCACTGAACACAAGATTCTGTCTTGCACTGTGATACTAAGGGACTGCTCTTTCCTTTAAGAAAAGCCTGACAATTTGAAGTTCACTCTGCTATTGAAGATACACTTTTTGAAACAATATTAAAAATGTTATGAAAGGTAAGGAAATGAAAAACAATCAAGTGCATTACATGTAAGAATGTGAGCAAAACGCTGAGGCTCCCTTTACTTACCATTTTCAATCTCTCTACAGCTTTTCCACGTAGAAATCACCAACTGCAAGTCTCATTATTGCTGTCTGTTACTAACAAAGTGCTTTTCTATTTAGAAAACCTGACAATTTGATGTTCATTCTGGTACTGAAGATAAACACTTTTCAGAGGAGTTCTAGAACCTATTCCTGCCCGTATATGTAATCGGTATTTCGTTATGAACCTTTATGCTGTTTACAGGAATATATATAATTTGGTCTTTGGTTCGAATTATAGTTCGCTCCTTTCTGTATGACGGACAGAAGATCGTTAGAATAAGGCGCGTCTGCACGGAGGTGTCCGTGGACTGCTGCGTCGGCTACGGGCCGCTTAGTGTGACGTCACTAACACTGGTGGACGGCCTTGTTATCCCGGGGGTGTCGGTTGAGCGCCGTAGCAAACGGCCGCCGGTGGACACGTCGCTAGACAGCGGATTCGTAGGCGTATGAGCGTTACAGCAAGCGTTACGTCACTTTCTAGGAATCATCTCGGCACCGTATCGTGCCGCCTTACCTCATCGCGTTGCCCAGCTGTCCTATTGAAACCGATCCTCGTTCGTCACACTGCAGAGACGCACAGCTTGATATTGCTGCTCCTCAAACGCCCTTATTTAACATGCGACCATATCACGCTGTGTTCTAAAAATGGTTCAAATGGCTCTGAGCACTATGGGACTTAACATCTATGGTCATAAGTCCCCTAGAACTTAGAACTACTTAAACCTAACTAACCTAAGGACATCACACAACACCCAGTCATCACGAGGCAGAGAAAATCCCTGACCCCGCCGGGAATGTGTTCTCCATTATCAAAATCTTCGTCAGTCTATCTTTAATTTCTCCTATTAAATTCATAAATAAGCTAGTTGGAGAGTTGGAGCAACTATAGCATTTCTAGCAAACCATTAAATCAAGGTGACTACTTAATTAAATTAAGTGACGGAGGCCAAAAGCACATGCGTCAATTAACTAAAATATTACGTTGATGCATAAGTTCGCAGCGTTTTTTTGTTTTTTTTTGTTTTTTTGTGCATGCTTGTACTCCGATTGTTGTGGGTTTATTTACCGATTGTCATTTTTTATTTGTACTTCACTGTTGTTACTAGTTTATATGTGGTCATCTTATCATTTGAAGGTAGTGAATGTGGACACCAGAAAATGGAATGCCAAGTGTGGAAATAGGAATGTTTCTGACATACGATATTGCAGTGCCTGTGTTATTGGCAATTACGATGCAATGTTCTTTCGGACATGCATGCATGCATGTCTGAGGGAACAGCACTGTGGCGACTAGAGCTCGCGATAAGCGGGAAATCCGGGTTCGAGTCCCGGTCCGGCACAAATTTTCACTGTCTTCATTCACTTATACAGCTGATGGTTGTTCATATTCGCAACTGCGAAAAATTTAATGAATTTTTCGACATTTTCTTCTGTTTGAGTTCAGTAGAAGACTGAAGCAGCGCAGGCAGTCAGAAACATTTGCACCGTGTGTGAGGGTAAAGTTATTGGAGAGAGCACGGCAAGAGAAGGGTTTTCTCGTTTTAAGGAGGATTTTTTTGACATTATTGATAATCCACATTCAGGAAGACCTTCGGGGTTTGATGAAGATCATTTAAACTCATTAATCCACAATGATCCCCGACAGTATACTCCAGAACTGGCAGATGTGGTGAACAATGGTCATTCCATCAACGTGCGACATTTGCATGCAACGGTGAAGGTTTAAAAAATCTGCTACATTGGTACCGTATGCTGTAAACAAAAGTTACAAACATCAGCGGGTAGCCGTATGCGCATCTCTGCTTGCTCGTCACCAGTTTGTACATGAACAGTATCGACCATCCCTATCAGTGTGTCGTTACTGGTAACGAAAAATGGACTCTGTATGCTAACATAAGGAAAAGAAAGGAATGGTTCAACCCTAACAAAGCAGCAACTCCTCGTAAAAGACCTGCGCGTGTCCGCAAAAGATAATGTGATGCATCTGGTGGAACAGCGATGATGCGGTATACTACGAATTGCTTCCCCGAGGTGTAACCATTACTGCTGACATTTACTGTCAACAGCTACGTCCCGGAAGACTGCGCGAGGTGATGCTAGGCCACGATAATGCCCGCCCGCTTCTTGCTAGACTTAAAAATCTATACAGGAGTTGGGTCGGGAAGACATTTCTCACCCACCTTATTCACCAGATTTTGCTCCCTCATATTTTCACCTTTTCCACATTCTGTCGAACATCCTTCAAGAAACTTTCCGGATGAAAATGTGCTCCGACCATTGCTCGACGAGTTCTTCGCCTCAAAACCATCTGATTTGTACAGTCGCGGATTCGGAAAGTTACCCCAGCGTTGGCAGACTATTGTAGACAGTGAAGGAGAATAAATTGCTGATGACATATAGAAGCACGCTACGAACTTACGAACCAACCTAGTATAAAAGAATCAACATCTGATAAATACACTCCTGGAAATGGAAAAAAGAACACATTGACACCGGTGTGTCAGACCCACCATACTTGCTCCGGACACTGCGAGAGGGCTGTACAAGCAATGATCACACGCACGGCACAGCGGACACACCAGGAACCGCGGTGTTGGCCGTCGAATGGCGCTAGCTGCGCAGCATTTGTGCACCGCCGCCGTCAGTGTCAGCCAGTTTGCCGTGGCATACGGAGCTCCATCGCAGTCTTTAACACTGGTAGCATGCCGCGACAGCGTGGACGTGAACCGTATGTGCAGTTGACGGACTTTGAGCGAGGGCGTATAGTGGGCATGCGGGAGGCCGGGTGGACGTACCGCCGAATTGCTCAACACGTGGGGCGTGAGGTCTCCACAGTACATCGATGTTGTCGCCAGTGGTCGGCGGAAGGTGCACGTGCCCGTCGACCTGGGACCGGACCGCAGCGACGCACGGATGCACGCCAAGACCGTAGGATCCTACGCAGTGCCGTAGGGGACCGCACCGCCACTTCCCAGCAAATTAGGGACACTGTTGCTCCTGGGGTATCGGCGAGGACCATTCGCAACCGTCTCCATGAAGCTGGGCTACGGTCCCGCACACCGTTAGGCCGTCTTCTGCTCACGCCCCATCATCGTGCAGCCCGCCTCCAGTGGTGTCGCGACAGGCGTGAATGGAGGGACGAATGGAGACGTGTCGTCTTCAGCGATGAGAGTCGCTTTTGCCTTGGTGCCAATGATGGTCGTATGCGTGTTTGGCGCCGTGCAGGTGAGCGCCACAATCAGGACTGCATACGACTGAGGCACACAGGGCCAACACCCGGCATCATGGTGTGGGGAGCGATCTCCTACACTGGCCGTACACCACTGGTGATCGTCGAGGGGACACTGAATAGTGCACGGTACATCCAAACCGTCATCGAACCCATCGTTCTACCATTCCTAGACCGGCAAGGGAACTTGCTGTTCCAACAGGACAATGCACGTCCGCATGTATCCCGTGCCACCCAACTTGCTCTAGAAGGTGTAAGTCAACTGCCCTGGCCAGCACGATCTCCGGATCTGTCCCCCATTGAGCAAGTTTGGGACTGGATGAAGCGTCGTCTCACGCGGTCTGTGCGTCCAGGACGAACGCTGGTCCAACTGAGGCGCCAGGTGGAAATGGCATGGCAAGCCGTTCCACAGGACTACATCCAGCATCTCTACGATCGTCTCCATGGGAGAATAGCAGCCTGCATTGCTGCGAAAGGTGGATATACACTGTACTAGTGCCGACATTGTGCATGCTCTGTTGCCTGTGTCTATGTGCCTGTGGTTCTGTCAGTGTGATCATGTGATGTATCTGACCCCAGGAATGTGTCAATAAAGTTTCCCCTTCCTGGGACAATGAATTCACGGTGTTCTTATTTCAATTTCCAGGAGTGTAGTTACGGGACCTTCGGATTAGCTGAAATTTTACAGATCAGCTTCTGCTAAATTGTGCCATGTACAGGATGGAAATTACAGTTGTAAAATGAAGCTCAGTGGTTATACTCGTGCACACAAAATATACTTCGCCGTCGTCTTTGCGGTGCATGTTGTAGAACGGCGGAGACGGGTTTAATTACTGAATCATGCGCGACAGGCAGGCATAAAGCGATGTCTCAAAGTGGCGACTTGTGGCTGTTCGCGGATTTCATGTAGATAGTTATCCTCCGGTGTTGCGGGACGTAAATCCCTTTTCGCGCTCTACCTATATCCTGTTGTTAAATGGGCAAGAAGTTCTCATTTCTCTGTAAAGCGTACAGCTCAACATAAAAGATCAATCTCTCCGTAAACTACACACTTTCTGCAGAACCCCTGTATTGCATGCGGTATTCGCGTCGTCGCAGAATGTAATTCGAGGCCACAAGTTTGCAATTACGCATGCCATATTAGTATTTAGGAAGTCGGCTGATCTGGAGCCAGGAAAACCGATCTGTACTTCCCGCTGCTTCTCCAGAGCACTCGTCGAGCGGGGTGACTCAGTGGTAAGGGAGTGGATTCGTTATCCAGTAGATAGCCAAATGACGGGATGGATCCTTTGAAAGTGTATGGCAGATTTACTTCGGCAATAAAAAGTTTCGGCTCTTCTCTGATGACTTAGTTCTCGACGGGGCGTTAAATCTTAATTTTTATCCCTCCTGGTGCACACAAGCCACACGATTCGGTGGTTCTGGAGTCGCTCTCCCGTTTATTAGTTCCCTTGGGTAAGCGAATGTGCATTGTTGAAATGACACTTCCACTTAGCATCGTTTTACTCTTTACCATGAGTGAAGACAAAATACGTGTAATACTTATAAACGCGTGCATTCTTCGCAGTGATTAGAATGAATGTTCTTTTGGATCAGCCCCGTAAAGGACGAAAAGTGCAGACAGATTTGGGGGTAAGTGATCTTCGTGCATCATTATGTGAAATTTTCCCCCTTACTTCGGTGTAAGTATCGTAACACATTACGAAAAGGTACATTAATGAAGATAGGTGAGGCAGTAATACAACTTTCTCCTATACGCTTCGAGTCAGATTGTCGCGTACGTTGCCGTTGATGTATCATTGTAACTGCATTCTGCCCCCCCCCCCCCTCCTCCCCACCCCGTGCCGGGGATATGTGAATACATCTCAGGGGGCAGGCCAAGGTTAAAATGGACATATCTATTTAATTACGTCCTGGAAAGACTAATACTTTTCCATCATTTAAAACTGATTACTATATTGCTGTGGATTAAACGGTTCCAGATGGAAATAACGCATAACTAATTAAGCTGTTGTATCGTTGTGCTAGTTACGGCCGACCGTACTTAACGTAAGTAACCTGACGGGAACCGGTGTATATCCACCGCGACAAGGCCGTTGGCACTGGAACCTGGATAATGAGTAAGAAACGTACATAGTGACGTGGCCGCTCAGATAATTAGTTTCCTTCACTTGCTTCATGCAAATATCGAGTGAATGAAAAAATAATCCACTAACCAATCGGCTGTTGAAACCAGTCGGTTGTCCCATCGCTGAAGGAAGAAGACTAGCGCCACTGCATAACTGTCCCTGCAGTGGTTTCATAGCCCTTCCTACCACTGTAATCAAGAGCCGCACCAAAGACAACGAACTGACTGCTCAGTCTATTACACCACCTCCGCTTTGCTTCACAGTTGTGAGAAACCAGAATGTATTCTTCCTGTGGTGTTCCCCATACGCTAAATGTCATACGCTAGCGGACAATGTATTGTTGGGTGGTAGTTGTGGTAAAAAGTTAGGTCGTATGCCATTGTTGGCTAGGAGACCTCGAAGGGCAGGTTCAACTGCGTAATTGTTTTGTGCCCTTCCTGCACAATGGCGCCTTCCCTTCGTGAAGCGTGAGAGCTTTGTGTTTGTATCTGTTAAGTGTACGTGACTAATGGCTATGTGTAGTGTGGTGTCATGTTTGTATTGGGTGGTGGTGATGAGAGAAAGGACGGCTGAATCGGGGTGCCGGCACAGAGCCTACTCCTATCTCATAGCACCAAGGGGATCGCCGAGCTTAACATTGCCATCCGACAGACGTATCGCCATCAGCATTGCTCATGCCTTCACCACATGACACAGCGGTGAGGTTTGGAATTTAATTCTAGGACTTTACGCCACTGCCCAATCCACCGGAAAGGGAAAGCAGCTGATAACGCCTTTACTCATCCAAGTACCGACCAAACACGAGGTTGACTTAACTTCGATGATCTGACGAGAAATAGTTTGTACAACGGGGCAAGTGCTTGACTGGTAGTTGAGTTTTTACCCTTTTTGGAAGTCTGAAGCTTCTTTGCACTTAGTATTTAAAAAGTTTGGCAGTAGCGGTTCGCATTCGGGAAGACAACGGTTCAATCCAGCGTCCGGCCATCCTGATTTAGGTTTTCCGTGGTTTCCTTAAATCGCTCCAGGCGAAGTCTGGGATGGTTCCTTTGAAAGGGCTCGGCCGACTTCCTTCCCCATCCTTTCCTAATCCCATGAGATCAATGACCTCAGTGTTTGGTCTCTTCCCCCAAACAACCCAACCCAACCTCCTATCCCTATCAGTTGTAATATGGAAAAATACAAACAGTAGCGCCTTTACTATGAAGTTCTATTTACAGTGTGCCTGGTCCACTGTTCCTGTTGACAGTGTGTTCTCAAGACGCGTATCAGTTTCACAGTCAGTGGGCTTATCAAGCTGGGGGTGAGGGTGGGGTGGACTGGTACATTATGTACTTTCCATCACGCTCTGCACGATGGCTTGCCATGTACCGATGAAGAAGGGAAAAACAGACGGCAACGTCAGTGCACCAAAAATTAGTTATCTTTGCCAAGGTGTTGCCCTTGTTTTGTTCAATCCCGTATCGCGGCTAATCTGTACAGTTGGCTCAGGTGACGGGATTGGTAGGTGAGGGAGTAGGCAGACGGGCGTAGCAGCGGTGTCACGTGCTCCCCGCCCCTCCAGCCATGTCCCTGACAGCCGCTGCTGCTGCCGCCAAGGACAGGGGCCGCAGCAGCAGTCAAGGGCACGGCGCCCCAGCGCACGCGTTGACTCACGGCGCATTCCGCCTGCACGCGCGTGCGTCTGCCCCTGCTGGTAACGCTGCCCGCTGAGCATGAACATAGTCGCGTTTATATAGACGTCTACATCTACATCTACGTCTATACTCCGCGAGCCACCTTACGGTGTGTGGCGGAGGGTACTTATTGTACCACTATCTGATCCCCCCTTCCCTGTTCCATTCACGAATTGTGCGTGGGAAGAACGACTGCTTGTAAGTCTCCGTATTTGCTCTAATTTCTCGGATCTTTTCGTTGTGATCATTACGCGAGATATATGTGGGCGGTAGTAATATGTTGCCCATCTCTTCCCGGAATGTGCTCTCTCGTAATTTCGATAATAAACCTCTCCGTATTGCGTAACGCCTTTCTTGAAGTGTCCGCCACTGGAGCTTGTTCAGCATCTCCGTAACGCTCTCGCGCTGACTAAATGTCCCCATGACGAATCGCGCTGCTTTTCGCTGGATCATGTCTATCTCTTCTATTAATCCAACCTGGTAAGGGTCCCATACTGATGAGCAATACTCAAGAATCGGACGAACAAGCGTTTTGTAAGCTACTTCTTTCGTCGATGAGTCACATTTTCTTAGAATTCTTCCTATGAATCTCAACCTGGCGCCTGCTTTCCCACTATTTGTTTTATGTGATCATTCCACTTCAGATCGCTCCGGATAGTAACTCCTAAGTATTTTACGGTCGTTACCGCTTCCAATGATTTACCACCTATGGCATAATCGTACTGGAATGGATTTCTGCCCCTATGTATGCGCATTATAATACATTTATCTACGTTTAGGGAAAGCTGCCAGCTGTCGCACCATGCATTAATCCTCTGTAGGTCCTCCTGGAGTACGTACGAGTCTTCTGATGTTGCTACTTTCTTGTAGACAACCGTGTCATCTGCAAATAGCCTCACGGAGCTACCGATGTTGTCAACTAAGTCATTTATGTATATTGTAAACAATAAAGGTCCTATCACGCTTCCCTGCGGTACTCCCGAAATTACCTCTACATCTGCAGATTTTGAACCGTTAAGAATGACATGTTGTGTTCTTTCTTCTAGGAAATCCTGAATCCAATCACAAACCTGGTCCGATATTCCGTAAGCTCGTATTTTTTTCACTAAACGTAAGTGCGGAACCGTATCAAATGCCTTCCTGAAGTCCAGGAATACGGCATCAATCTGCTCGCCAGTGTCTACGGCACTGTGAATTTCTTGGGCAAATAGGGAGAGCTGAGTTTCACATGATCTCTGTTTGCGGAATCCATGTTGGTTATGATGAAGGAGATTTGTATTATCTAAGAACGTCATAATACGAGAACACAAAACATGTTCCATTATTCTACAACAGATTGACGTAAGCGAAATAGGCCTATAATTATTCGCATCTGATTTTTTGACCCTTCTTGAAAATGGAAACGACCTGCGCTTTCTTCCAGTCGCTAGGTACTTTACGTTCTTCCAGCGATCTACGATAAATTGCTGATAGAAAGGGGGCAAGTTCTTTAGCATAATCACTGTAGAATCTTAAGGGTATCTCGTCTGGTCCGGATGCTTTTCCGCTACTAAGTGATAGCAGTTGTTTTTCAATTCCGATATCGTTTATTTCAATATTTTCCATTTTGGCGTCCGTGCGACGGCTGAAGTCTGGGACCGTGTTACGATTTTCCGCAGTGAAACAGTTTCGGAACACTGAATTCAGTATTTCTGCCTTTCTTCGGTCGTCCTCTGTTTCGGTGCCATCGTGGTCAACGAGTGACTGAATAGGGGACGTCTCCTCAAGGAGTACCGCTCGTGACTTTCGACGATCTACAATCTACATGAATACTTCGAAAAACCATTTTTGAGTGTCATTGCAGAGGCTTATTCCCATTTGCCACACACACACACACACACACACACACACACACACACACACACACACACAAAAACACACACACACACACACACACACACACACACACACACACTTACACTAGGATTTCACCACGATGCATTCACGTATGGAGCGCAGAATGAATGATTGTTTAAATGCCGCTAGCGCTGTAATTCTTCTAATTGTGTATTTCTGGGCCCTGCAGGAGCGACCCGTAGTGACTGTAGTATGGTTCTCGTTTAAAAGTGGTTCTTAAAGCTTCGTAAGTTTGCTATCTTCAAGCGTCTCACAATTTAGGTGATGCTCTCCCGCTAATCAAAAAAAAATCTTGTGGCCATTCGCGCCGCCCTTTGTGTATTTTCAGTATCCGCTGTTTGGTATGAATCCCCCATATTTGTGCATTATTTTAAGATGGGATGTAAGAGTGTTTTGTAAACTAATCTCATTGGCCGATTCATTTAATTTTCCCAGTTGCCAATCAAGGAACTGAAGCCAACCACCTGCTTTACCTACGGTTGAGCCTGTGTGATCATTCCATTTGGGCACCCAGCTATTTGAGTTGACTGATTCCAGCTGTGATGTAGTCACGGTATACTAAATAGCTTCGTGAAGGCCGGCCGATGTGGCCGTGCGGTTCTAGGCGCTTCAGTCTGGAACCGCGTGACCGCTACGGTCGCAGGTTCGAATCCTGCCTCGGCCATGGATGTGTGTGATGTCCTTAGGTTAGTTATGTTTAAGTAGTTCTAAGTTTTAGGGGACTGATGACCTAAGATGTTAAGTCCCGTAGTGCTCAGAGCCATTTTGAGCTTCGTGAAGTGCACAATGTTAGATTTTCGTTCATTTAAAGCAAATTTTAATCTTTGCACCACGTTGCCCAATCAAGATTTGACTGGATATTTATGCTGTTTTTTCCATACAGTACGTTATTGCAGATAACTATATCATCTGCAAAAGTCTGTGGTCACTATTAATTATGTCTGCCAGGTCAGCCATAAACAGCAAGCAGCCCAACACACAATTCACTGGGCGCACCAGCAGATACTTCTACATTTGTCGATGACTCACCATCCATTATAATACGCTCTGTCTTTCCTAGCAAGGAAACGGCAGTCCAGTTACAAATATCGTTTGATATGCCTTGTGATCGTAGTATAGTTAAAAAACGTTGGTATAAAAGTCGGGCAGATGCTTAAGGGCTGTTTAGCTTGTTCCGTGGTTGTCAGGCTAACATTGTTTTGCTTTAATCGCCCATCATTTTTACTCAGCATCTTCCGCCTCGTAACCTGACTTAACTCGCTGCCGCATGAACCAGGCCGGAATCTGTTCCTGGAATCACCAAAGATTTTCCCGCGGTTGAATGACTCAGCCTTGCGAGGAAAAATTAGGGCTAATTTACGGAGACATATCAACTTCTATTTTGGTACTGATTAAGGCTTGGAAATGGCTAAGAGTCTTTCCTGGACTATGCTGTTGCCTTCAGGAAGGTTTTTTCGCCAGAAAGCTACAGCGAACTCCAAGAAGACTCGAGAGAATTGACGCTTTGTGCAGGGATGTGAAGCTTCACCCCAACATAAGTAACTTTAACGCGTTGAGCATTAAGTAGACGGAGAGATTTAGTATTGTTCGATTACACTACATGCGATGTAGCGGAGGACACAGTGACAAACGTAAAACACCTAGCAGTAACTGCGCGAAACTAGCTAAAGTGAAATGATCACATGAAAAAGCAGGCTGTGATTCATTGGAAAATATTTACGAGAATGTAATTGACCCCCGAAAGCATTTGAGAATTATCTACGGAGCAACACATCCGATAAATGACAGCTTTGTGACGAATTTTCAACAACGATAAAGGTCGTTGGTGCAACTCTCTCTTAAGCCCCCCCCCCCCACACACACACACACACACACGCGCACTCTCGACACTTCCGCAAGATGAACACGATTTCAGGTGTCTCATTTGAAGACGAGGTTGGCCCACCTTCACTTTCATCAGTCACTAATTGCGACCCCAGTATAGTACTGAGGTGTTGTGGTAAGTCCTCTGAAAACAGTTTAAGCAGTTAAAGGGAGCATGGGAGCTTAAGGTGATACTATGCAAAGTAGGTAAACCCACCGATTACGAGAAGAATTTTTAACAGACAAAACCTGAAGAGACCTCAGACTTCTGCTGCGCTCAAGAGATCTAACTCTTGCCAGACCACAAATCCTGCTATTGAAGAGAGGTCTGCTTGAGTATATTTTGGATATCCAGTAAGCTCAGACAGGCAAAGTTAACGTCGTTCAAAAAGAGAACTTCCTTAGAGGCATTGGGGGGCTCTAAGAATGTGAGTCACTTAATTCTCTTACAAGCCATGCACGAACAAGAGTACACAACGAAAGCGTCAGATATGTTGTACAGAAAGCCACTTCTAATTCGTGGGCATATTGTGTGACCCAGCGAGCGCCGGCAGTGCGGCATTGACCGGCTTGAGCGCAGCGGCGTGCGCTGGCGATATTTCCGTCCATCGGACACGGCGCGTGCGCCAGGTAATAACTTCCTGCCACTACTGCTGCCCCCACGCGCAACTTGGGTTGCCGGCTGCTTGCCTCCGCACTACGAACAGTACCACCGCTGCCCACGCCAAACTGTCTTAACAAGATTCTTGAAATAACGCGCTCTTGTATTGCATTACTATCGAACGCGGATTAGAGTCTACGCCTTCTGCAGGTTTCCCAATCGACAATGTCTGTTACGTTCGCTACCACATCCTCTACTCAGCATTAAAAATATCATCTTAACTAGAGTGGACGAGATGGTGCATCTTCAGAGGTAGAGAAGCAATTTCGGCGTGTAGCATACGTAGTGTTGTTGATTTCTTTGCGTATATCCACAGTAAAAACTGTAGTCCGATTAAAATTACTTGATGCGTTACTGTTCACGCGTTGGAGCTGGTTTTCTCCAGAGTGCTCAACATCTCGTCCAAATCGTTCTGTTTCCGAACACTGCCACTACAGTTGGTCAGTTGATTTCCAGTTCCGTGTCCGGTATTCTTTCGTGGTATGTTTGGATACCAAATCATGGGTCTGGCACTTCTGGTTTCGTATTTCATCACATATGGTAACCCCTCCACATAGACACATAAGCACACGTTCCATAGACAGCACTAAACAAATACTACCAGACACTTTCGCCCAAGACGCGATTCAGCGTCGCATATACAGTTTTCTTAATCACAGAGTTCGGCTTACATTAGATAAGCTTCACGCAATAATACGTGAAGCTGAATTTTTGATGGCTGCAGTTCATCGTTGCGACTGGGTCACCGCAATCATAAATACACTGGTGTCCAAAATTAAAGCAACAAACCGCTACTTCCCCGTCCTGTGTCTAATTCACGATACAATCATACAAACTGTCAACCGGATGTCCGCACGATCGTGTTCTGCACGGAAAATGGCACACCGGCCAATGGACAACCATGCCAACGATGACGTCAGGGCACCTATGAAACGAGGTAGTGTTTGCCGGATAGCCCCAACTTCACAATCGCTGTGTACATAGTCACAGGCAGGATGGCACAGAGTACATGACTGCCAGACTGCGATGTAGGGCCAGAGAAAGAAAGGAAGCAGGACAGTCGCAAACTGACGTGGCCCGATGGCTTAGTGTCAATCGTTCTGTTGTTTCTCGGATGTGGCGACAGTGTATAGGGACCGAAACTGTGCCCCGAAGACCAGCGCAGGCCCGACTACGTGTGACGTCAGAAGAGAGGACCGTTATTTGGTTGTAAGGGCACGACAGAACCGCCCTAGTACTGCACAGCAATTGCCATGTGAGCTCGCAGAATCCGCTGGACGTGTTGTATCGAGGCACACGGTGTGCAGAAAGCATCGGCAGAGCGGCCATTATTGTCGGAGACCTGCTGTACGTTTGCTTCTGACGTCTTTTCACAGAAGGGAACGTCTAGAGTGGGGTCATCAACATGCCACCTGGACGGTCGAACAGTGGGCCAGTGTTATTTTCGCAGATGGAAAGTGATCCTCGATGGATTCGCATCTGGAGAGAACGTGGAACACGATTTCGGGAAACAAACATTCTGGAAAGATATCGATATCGAGCAGGATCCCTAATTATGTGGGCAAAGATTATGTTTACCACTCTAACTGCTCCTCGTGAAATTGTACGGAAGACTCGGCAAGCTTTAACTGCTCTCAAGTATCGTGACAAGATCTTGGGACGTTATTTGCTTTTGTTGCAAGGTGCTGTGGGCCCAGACATTGTATTGCTGGACGATAATGCTCGACCTCATACAGCACGGGTGATTTATGTTTTCTTTGAAACGAAAGATACTGCATGCATGGCGTGGCCTGCTAGCTCTCCCGATTTGAACCCCATATAGCATGTCTGGGATGCACTAGGGAGACGGCTTGCATCACGTCAGCACCTACCAACCATTCCCCAAGACTGCAAACAGCTCTCCAGGAAGAAAGGGCATTACTGCCTCAACATGAGACTGATGACATCATTCACAGCATATCCTGTCGTTGCCAGGCCTGTGCTGCTGCCATAGGTGGTCACATCCCATACTGAGCACATTAACCAGTTGTCGGAAAGTGTGTGCAAATCCGTTACGTTGGAAGAAACGAAGAACATTTTTGTCTACCGTTATGCATGTTGCAGTTGTTTACTTTCTGTACTCCTTATATTGTTTCTACTCTACCATCACCTGTTTATACTATTTTGTGTCAAAATAAACGCAACCTTACAAAATTTCCGTTTGTTGCTTTAATTGTGAATACCAGTATATAACAAACGAAACCCAGCGATGTAGCCGAGCGCTATAGTTAGCGCGCCGGCCAAGGTGGCCGAGCGGTTCTAGGCGGTTCAGTCTGGAACCCCGCGACCGCTACGGCATGGATGTGTGTGATGTCCTTAGGTTGGTTAGGTTTAAGTAGTTCCAAGTTCTAGGGGACTGATGACCTCAGCAGTGAAGTCCCATAGTGCTCAGAGCCATTTTTTTTAACGTACATTTGATAAATGAACTCTGTTTAAACAAAATGCGGTATATGACAACTTGTAGCACGACTTCATTTGACTTTACAGTGTTGCGGATATGGTCCCCAGAAAATTTCAATAATCTATTTCATTATTTATGACAGGAAGTTGTAACTTAGGGAAGGTATCGAGAATGTGACAGACTGTTATGTTAAATTGTGATTCTTAGTTAGTGGAATGTAAATTACGAGCTCCGGCTGCAGGAGACTAAAATTTAGGAAAGAGATAATCCTATTGTCATAGCTCCTGCGTACCGAACGGGTTGAAATAGTTTAGAAAATTTTAACATCACCGAATGCAGATGTCGCTCCTGTGGATTGAAATGTAGAGGGCGTTAAGTCGAAGAGGATTTTCTGTATTTGATATCGTGTCTCTTGATTTTTAGTGGATGGAGCAAAAGAGCAGTTGGTATGGTAAAGTAAACAGCTTTTCACTGATGAGTAAGTGATAAATGCGAGACTTGCGTTTTATGTAAATTACGGTTGCAAATATGACCGCCGCGGCTATCCGCGCATGCGTGTTGAGTACCTACATCTATTGACTATCTAAAGACGCCATAATAAGTTCGGGTACATGTATGTTTGTCATTATTTAAAATGCCGCAGTTAACAGAGAATCTTGCCGGGTGTTAAAAATGTGCAGTGATTAATTATCTATCTGAAAAAGACGTCAAAATGCTCGAAATTCATAGGCAGGTCGGTGAGCGATGCAATGGTGAGGAAAATGGGTTACTGCGGCTAAAAATGACCGTAAGAATGTTTCGGTGATTTGGGCAACGATCGCTGAAGTCGTGGTGCAGAAAGCTGAAGTGAAAGTTTGAGAAAACAGATGCTTTACGTTTTCGCCTGTATTTCATGAATTTCCTCAAATTTAATTTGTGCTCGTGCTGAATGTCAGAAATATTGACTTGTGTGGACAAAATCCAATCGAGTACCTAGTGCTATGAATTTTCAAGTAGAGTTGTCACTGGCGACGAAATTAGGTGTCTCATACATCAGAATCGAAACAGCTGTGTATAAATCGGAATCATTCAAAATCATTAAAGAAAGTGAAGTTCAAATACGCCATTTCAGGCAGAAAAATAATGTGCGGTTTGTTTAGTGATAGACAGAATGCGTTGCATGCGGAATTTTGGCCTCAAAGGAACACATTAAAAAATGACAAGTTCTTTCTGTGTTAGGCAATCCAAAGCGAAATATATGAGAACTTCAGTAAATGGATCTTTGTGCTTCATTACAATGGCCATTCGTATACAGCTTCAAGAACAGAAGATATCATTGAATCATATGGCTATAAACAACTTAATCAACCTCTAGCCCTTTGATTACCACTTGTTTCTCAATCTGAAAAAACGGCGTCAGCTTCACCACATCAAAGGTGACGTCAAAATGGCTGTTCAGCAGTGTTTAGCAATCAGCCGTCAGATTTTTTTGAGAATGAAATTCAGTAGTTTGTTGTTCGTCATAGGCCTTAATATTTGTGGAAAATATGTTGAAAAATTTATTGAGATAGAGGCGTTCATGTATTAATTAAAATTGTTTTAAAATGCACTTGGGTTTAATATAAAAAAGGTACTTACTTTGAAGAAAAAAGAAACACTCGTCTTACTATACTGAATGGGTGCTAGTATTAGATCCCTAGGACTGATTACTTTGTACATGAAGTCAGATAAGATAGTTAAATTTTAATTGGCTTCCCTTTGCCAGACCCCGCCCGCTCATAAGAACAACGAAAGAAGGGCCGTGCGCTGGAACGAGATGGAGCTTGAGTCTGCAGGCAAGCAGATAAGGACAGCGCGGCGAGGCGTTCGTTACCCGCGCGGCTCGACTTATCTCGCCTAGCTGGACCTGCCGGAAACTTCATGCGCTCGCGCAGGCTATGGTCTGCACCGTGTTTCGCTTGTGAGCCGTGTCGCACGCAGGCTAGAATGAATGTGTACAGCGGAGTACCGATGTACGTTAGACATCACGTTCGTCTTATCTTGACACTGACCAGCTTCATTTGAGCAGAAATCACGGAGTGCTGTAAGACTGCAGTTGTTTCACGCTCCAAATATTTTTACTTTTATAGTATCGTGTGCTCAAAATTTACTTCAGGACTTCAATATTGTGTACGTGTTTGCCCTACCACGAACTGTCATTTGTAATCTTACCATGTATTAGGAGACTCCGTTGGTATTCGAACCATTACGCACGAGATTAGTTGTAGCACAATTTACCACTAGTCTTTTTACGATCAAAATAAATACCTCATCGTTCGTGTCATCTGTGATCAACGTATTTCGCAACAATTTGCGTACATTACAAACGAAGACAGTGCGTCAGAAACAGCGCATTTTCAATGCAATGGGGTTTATTTATAACACGGATCAAAGAAGCTGAAATGAAAGTGATACCTTCATTGCAATACATATGTTATTCGTTCGCAAACTACAACACACATAATTACGGTTATACAATTGCACTTAAACAGTAAAGTGCTCTCAATAAACTGTAATTAAATAGTGCGTTGTGGCAGTTTTAAGCAAAACTAAATGTTAAAAACACTGAGTAAGCGCAAAGATGGGAATTACACATTTAAGAAACTAACTAATTTGTGTTGGTACAAGAAATATTTATATATAAGCTCATCCAAGTCAGTCCAAGACATACATTGCTATAAGACACTACTGATTCTGAAGATTTTTCATTCGCAGTTCTTCGTGAATAATGCCTCAGACACATACGAGATCATGGAATTTGAACACAACCCTACTTAAGGTATCAACTAAAATCGATTTATGCAAAGCTTAACATTTTCCTCCAGTTCGTCTGTCTGGTATGTACATTTTTTTCTTCCTGTACTATTTCTCTTGGCTTAAATTTTTTCCCATTACCCATGAAAAATGCTGCTGTTTCATTCGCTCTGTCGAATGTGTTTACACTACCTTTTACATGGTTAAACGTCTCCTCTGTCACGAATATTACGTGGGTGGCACATTTTTAGCAGTGAGACAATTCTACGTTAATGTCCTTATCGGCATACGATGTCGCAAATGGTGGAGCACAGTTATTTTAAGAAATGTTGTGAAGGAATGTTGACGTAAGATTAGCCGAATATTTGAAACACTGTACACAGGTCCTTTTCGTACAAACTCTCGATAACTGTGAGCCCCGCACAAACTCTCGATAACTGTGAGCCGGCGCGGCACACATGGCGGGCGTGGGAATGCGTGCTGGGCAATCAGTCCTCGATTAGCACAAGTGGTCCTAATAATTGGGCGCGCCTATCCGCGGCTAGCTCACAATTAAACGTGTCCGATCGTTTGCGGCGAACCAAGTTCGTTCCTATTGTTTTTTTATACCGTCCCACTTCTAGCATGTTGCTGATTATAAACGTTCCCAGTTTTTTCGTAAGACGTAGAAGCAGCTTATGCACGTGCTAAACAACTGACACAGCGTACACAGCCCACGTACTCGATATATCGTTAGGCGACGTTGCTTAACGGCATATGACAAAGTATCTTCTTAATTGTCTGTCCGTCAGAATTTACGATACGTCACCCATCTGTTTCCAGCTTTTGCCTATTGCTTCCGTGAAGTGGATCAAATGATACCTTCTACATCTAAGAATAAGAGAATCCAGATAGCCAGAGCGCCGGATGATCGGAAAACCATGTCACAACAAGAGACAGTGGTGTTTAAACGGTGAAAGACTCCTTGCTCTAGTCTTCCTCTTGTCAGAGTTGGAAGTTGTTACTTTCCGTGTTAATTATTGTGGTCTACCAACACCAGTAATCAGAAACACTGAAAATTAGAAAATCCGATCGTCACTGATATGCTGTTTTATGTCATTTAGAGTGTGAAGGAGTGAAATATGTTTCAGCGCAGCAACGTATTTATAACTTAAAAACGCGATGTTTCTTACGTCAGCCAAAAATGGGTAGCTTTATAAAAAAACAGTGTGTTTTGCTTTATAACGACTGATAAAGCCGGCCGCTGTGGCCGAGCTGTTATAGGCGCTTCAGCCCGAAACCGTGCGACTGCTACGTTCACAGGTTCGAATCCTGCCTCGGGCATGGGTGTGTGTGATGTCCTTAGGTTAGTTAGGTTTAAGTAGTTCTAAGTTCTAGGGGACTGATGACCTCGGATGTTAAGTCCCATAGTGCTCAGAGCCATTTTAGTGCTCAGAGCCATTTGAACAATTTTTACTACTGATAGAACGTGTTAAACTTCGTTGTCAGATGAGAAGATAATCGAGCCGTAGAGGGTTTCGATTTCTTCCATGATCATGGATGGGATTGTGACTTTTGTATTCATTGACTGTATGCTCATCTGCAAAAAATACTGATTCACTTAAATTACAATCACTCTCTCCTATTCTCACTCAAATTCACCTACCCAGTCATACACAACCATGCAGAATGTAAAAGCGGCAACTTTGTCAATAACTGAAAAAATGTAGTTGCCTGATCACTTAAAAAAAATAATAAAAAAGAATCCAGGATGATCCACCCACTGTCATAACTCATTAAATCCTGTCCCTTCATAGTTTAGGCATCGAGTCAGACATTCTACACAGGCCTAAAAGTTGTACTAAATTCTTCTAATCATATGTCAAAGTACAGTTTATCTAGTAAACTAACCTGGTGCATCTTGTCCTCGTATAAAATACATTCAGCTAAAATTATTGATATCTGTGTATTATTATAATTTGTTAACTGTTGCATACGCAGGAGCATACTCAATTTAGACATTCACCAACTTTGGTTAATTTCTGTTGGTGATAAACCGCACGAAAGAAAGAATTTCACGTCGGCATAGTGCACCGGTTGTTCCATCCGAACGAGACTAACACAGAGCGACTGCCTTAGAAAGCCGTACAGACCTGTCCCGCGGGACAAGTTGACGCTCGGCTTAAGCTGCTTAACAACATGTTAAAACATTCGTTGGTATCAGTGTCATCACTGTACCTGATCGAGAATTTTTCCCTTTGCCTTCTTGTTTCGATATTTTTGTTCGGAAGCATCGGTCGACGATATGTTGCGTCGCTCGACCGCGGTTGCTGGCTCCGCTGTACTGGCGCTAGACGACGCGAAGCAGGCCCACAGGAAGCGAAGCCACAGCTGCGTCTGGTCTTCGTCGCTGCCGCGCAAACAAACAGCTCTAGTCCCCGGAAGAACGCTGGCTGCGTCATTTTCTCTCTGCCGTCCCTGCACTGGATGACCGAGGTTTCCGTGCCCAAACGTAACACATACCGCGGAAACATGACGACCTGCATCACAGCACAACGGACGAACGAGTGAACAAAATACACAGCTGTGTCGTATACATATAAACAAGCCAACAAGCACGCTGGCTGGCTAGTTATTCACCCCTTTGTTATTCATTAAGATACACGTCAGAGCGAAGCATTTTCAATTGATGACGTCTCACAGTTTGTATCCAGTTACCGACTCGACGGTACAATTATGAACGACACAAAACCTTACGCCCAATCTCTCTCCCCCCCCCCCCCCCCCCTTAGATTGAAGCCCCCCCCCCCTGGTGGTGTTGTGGGCACGTGACGCGATAAGGAAAGTGAAAAGAAGCAGAGAACAGACGAATGGTGAATATTACTAGCGAGGATACGGGGTCGCAAATGGAACAGCTGAGTGACATTAACGACTTCGACAAAGAACAGATTTTCCCCCGCCAGTGTTGTATTTTATTATGACTGTGCATCATGGGAAGACCGTACGATCTACATCTACATAATTACTTTGCAATTCACAATTAAATGTCGGACAGAGCTTCCATCCTCGAACAGCGCGCGGGGAAAACGAACACTTAAATCTTTCCGTGCGAGCTCCGATTTCTCTTATTACCATGATCATTTCTCCAAAATGTAAGTGGGCGCCAACAAAATGCTTTCGCATTCGGATGAGAAAGTTGGCGATTGAAATTTCATGAGAAGATCCCGCCGACATCGCGTTTCTTTTAATGGTTGCCACCCCAGTTCGCGTATCAATCCGTGTTATTCTCATCCCTATTTCGCGTAATACAAAATGAGTTGCCCGTCATTCGATTTTCTCAGTCAATGCTATCTGATGTGGATCTTACACTGCACAGCAGCGCGCCAAAAAAGGGTGGACAAGCGTAGTGTAAGCATTCTCTTTAGTAGACTTGTTGCATTTTATGTGTTCCGACAGTAAATCGTAGTCTTCCTTTTTGTGATCGTTCCAATTTAATTTATGATCTTCCGTGTAACAGAAATTTAGCTGTAGTACTCGTATGGACGACTTCACACTTTCCATTATTTAGAGTGCATAATAGCGTAACGATAGTCTACGTTCAGAAGGGTCTGGTTCGAATCCCAGTCTGAGCATTTGTTTATATGTTCGCTACAAATTGTAATAGTCGTGATGGCATTATAATACAGCAACTACTTGACCAACGACCATCTGCCGCGTTCTTGGAAAAAGGCACAGCTCATACCCATCTACAAGAAGGGTAGTAGAAGTGATCCACATACCTACCGTCTAATATCCTTGACAACGATTTGTTCTAGAATCTTAGGAAACATATGCTGAGCTCAAATGTAGTGAGGTATCTCGAACAGAATGACCACCTCAATGTCAGCCAGCATCGATTTTGAAAACATTGATCATGTGAAACCCAACCCGCACTTTTTTCACATGACACACTGAAAGCTTTGGATCAAGGCAACCAGTAGGTGCAGTGTTTCTTCATTTCCGTAAAGCATTTGACTCAGTATCGCACCTACGCTTATTATCAAAAGTACGATCATATGGGGCTATCGATTGAAATTTGACTGGATTAAGGACGTTTTGATAGGGAGAACACAGCATGTTATCTTGGATGGAGAGTCACCGTCAGATGTAGAAGTGACTTTGGGAGTACCCCAGGGAAGTGTGTTGGGATCATTGCTGTTCATGTTGTATATTAATGACATTGCAGGCAATAATAATAGTAAAATCAGACTGTTTGCAGATACCACAGTTATCTATAATGAAGTAATATCTGAGAGAAACTACATAAATATTCAATCAGATCTTGATAAGATTTCAACATGGCGCAGAGATTGGCAGCCCGCTCTAAATGTTCAGAAATGTAAAAGTTTGCATATCACAAAATGAAGAAAACGTAGTATCCTATGACTATAATACCAGTCAGCCGCCTTTGGAATCGGTCAACTCATACAAATAGTTGGTGTAACAGTTTGTAGGGATATGAAATGGAATGATCACATAGCCTCTGTTATGGGTAAAGCAGGAGGAGACTTCGGTTTATTGGTAGAGTACTGGGAAAGTGCAATCAGTCTACAGAGGAAATTACTTATACATCACTCGTGCGACCCATCCTAGAATATTGCTCCAGTATATGGGACTTGTACTAGATAGGACTAACGGGGGATCTAACAGAGAAGGGCAGCACGGGCGGTCACGGGTTTGTTTAATCCCGGGGAGAGCGCCACAGAGATACTGAAGAAACTGAGTTGGCAGACTCTTCGAGATAGATGTAAACTACCCCGAGAAAGTCTATTAACAAAGTTTCAAGAACCGGCTTTAAATGATTACCGTAGGAAAACAGTGCAACCCTCTACGTATCACTCACACAGGGATCGTGAGGATAAAATTAGAATAATTACTGCATGCACAAAGGAATTCAAACTATCATTCTTCCTGCGCTCAATACGTGAATGGAACAGGAAGAAACCCTAATAACTGGTACAATGCGATGTATTTTTTTCCCCTCCTAAAGGACCAAACTGCTGAGGTCATCGGTCCCTAGACTTACACATTACTTAAACCAGCTTATGCTACGAACAACACACACGCCCATGCCCCAGGGTGGACTCGAACCTCTGGCGCAATCCGTGACATTGCGCCTCAAACCGCGCGGCAATGGGATGGTCCCTCTGCCACACACCTCACGTTGGTGTGTAAAGTACATATGTGGATCTTCAGCTCATACTTTCACTATCATCGGTTCTTGTGACATGAGACAGTATTAACCACCACAAAATCGCTAGTATGAATAACTTGTCAGAATATCCAAAATGTGAGCAGAGCATCTCTGCGGCGTGTAGAACCAAATGGGAACTGGCTGCGTGGCCCGTTACGTAGGGTAGTGAGCGACTGCTCCTCATGTATTGTTGCATTATTATGTACAGATGCCCATTGTTTGAAAACGGTGGCGCACGTTTCGGCTGTTATATAGTTTGTTGACGAATAACTGCGCTCATTAAGTAAAAGGAGACACTTTGCGCTATTTGGCTTCAGGCGTTGCTTACGGAAGAGGGAGAAACTGCGAGACCGGATGGAAGCGAAATAGTTTCGTGGCGTCTGAAACCACTTACAAACGTCAACGTTCACCATGCCCAGTAATTGTCTGCCATAGTACAGGGCGGTGCACGAAAAACCGGTGCCGAGCAAGTTAACGCACGAATTGTTACCTGCCGCGAGACATAATAATTAGATAATAAAGAAGTAACGAATAAGCTAATGCAAATGTTTATTTTTACTGAATTGAACTTGTTTGTTACATTACATTAGGTACTGAAAATGATCGCCTTGTGCTTCATTGCACATCTGCGTCCGCCCTAGCATGTTAATATACACCTTACTTAACTCTGCCGCATACATTCTCAAAATTTCATTACGAATATTGTCCCTAAACTCTTTTAACGCCATTCGGCTGTTTGCGAACACTTTTCCCTTTCGACTGCCCCACAGTAAGTCACAAGGGGTTAGGCTTGGCGAAAGCGACGGTCACAATTCTTGACTCATATTCCTTTGGTCTCTGCATCTTTCATAAACTTGTGAGACTGACTCGCTTGAAGCGTGACAGGTCGCCCCGTCCTGTTGAAAGAGAGCAGGATAGACCGTTCGCCGGGTGCAAGTCTTTCGATTTGACGCCACTTCGGCGACTTGCGCGTCGATGGGGATGAAATGATGATTAGGACAACACAACACCCATTCCGTGAGCGGAAAAATCTCTGACCCAGTCGGGAATCGAACCCGGACCCTTAGAATTGACATTTTGTCGCGCTGACCACTCAGCGTCGTGCGCCACCCTGTAGTTTGTCACGTTTCTATTACTCGAAGTTAGAGATCCGATTTCGACAAGTTTGCTGCATTCTAAACTGTGATGTTATCGTATTATGGAACAAGTACGAACATCTCCATCTACATACCTACACCGCAATCCACCATACGGTGCGTGGCGGAGGGTACCTCGTATCACAACTAGCATCTTCTCTCCCTGTTCCCATCCCAAACAGAACGAGGGAAAAATGACTGCCTATGCCGGCCTGTGTGGCCGTGCGGTTCTAAGCGCTTCAGTTTGGAACCGCGTGACCGCTACGGTCGCAGGTTCGAATCCTGCCTCGGGCATGGATGTGTTAATGTCCTTAGGTTAGTTAGGTTTAAGTAGTTCTAAGTTCTGGGGGACTGATGACCTCAGAAGTCAAGTCCCATAGTGCTCAGAGCCATTTGACTGCCTATATGCCTCTGTACGATCCCTAATCTCTCTTATCTTTGTGGTCTTTCCGCGAAATGTAAGTTGGCGGCAGTAAAATTGTACTGCAGTCAGCCTCAAATGCTGGTTCTCTAAATTTCCTCAGTAGCGATTCACGAAAAGAACGCCTCCTTTCCTCTAGAGACTCCCACCCGAGTTCCTGAAGCATTTCCGTAACACTCGCGTGACGATCAGACCTACCAGCAACTATCTAGCAGCCCGCCTCTGAATTGCTTCTATGTCCTCCCTCAATCCGACCTGATAGGGATCCCAAACGCTCAAGAATAGATCGTATTAGTGTTTTATAAGCGGTCTCCTTTACAGATGAACCACATCTTCCCAAAATTCTACCAATGAACCGAAGACGACTATCCGCCTTCCCCACAACTGCCATTACATGCTTGTCTCACTTCATATCGCTGTGCAATGTTACGCCCAAATATTTAATCGACGTGACTGTGTCAAGCGCTACACTACTAATGGGGTATTCAAACATTACGGGATTCTTTTTCCTATTCATTTGCATTAATTTACATTTATCTATATTTAGAGTTAGCTGCCATTCTTTACACCAATCACAAATCCTGCCCAAGTCATCTTGTATCGTCCTACAGTCACTCAACGACGACACCTTCCCGTACACCACAGTATCATCAGCAAACAGCCACACACTGCTATCCACCCTATCCAAAAGGTCATTTATGTAGATAGAAAACAACAGCGGACCTACCAAACTTCCCTGGGGCACTCCAGATGATACCCTCACCTTCGATGAACACTCACCATCGAGGACGACGTACTGGGTTCTATTACTTAAGAAGTCTTCGAGCCGCTCTTATATTTGGGAACCAATCCCATATGCTCGTACCTTAGTTAGGAGTGTGCAGTGGGGCACCGAGTCAAACGCTTTCCGGAAGTCAAGGAATATGGCATCCGTCTGATACCCTTCATCCATGGTTCGCAAGATATCATACGAAAATCTCAAAACGCGAAGAGAATGACAAGAATGCTGAGAGACGGTCACTGTGGAGACGTAGTGTCGTGGAATAACGTGCGGTTTCGCCGCCCGCACGAAGTGCGAGTACCGCGGCCGTGACGTGACCCCTGCTGCACGGTGAAGCGGCGTCGTGACTGTGTCGTCAGCTCGCGCCGGTCCCGCTGTAATGGCTGCCTGCCCACAATGGGCCGCCGCTCGCCGCTAGCTATTGTCGCTTTCCCAGAAGCGCTGCTGTTGTGCTCCCCGCCTGTCTGTCTGTCTGTGTTTGCGAGCTCTGCCCTCCGCGGCCGTGAACTTTGCTCGCGCTCACTCAGAACTGAGCCAACAGCTAACTGCGCGTGTACTAGTCAAACATTCGTGGCATTTTTGTAGCACTCTTGTTAACACACGATTGTGGATTAACACATCCACGATTGTTGAAGTATCTTATTGGGCACCTGAACACTTAGTAAACTGATGTGTAGATGCATTTTCTAATTCTTTTCTGTACGGACATCCGAAATATGCACAAGATTTTTTTTCATGGAAGTATGTTCCGTTTTTGCAACTAAGTGAAATGCAGCTTGCTTTTTTCCACACACATTTCGCTTCTTTTATTTATGAAGCATCTTCAGTGCCCTGTAATACATGTTTATTTTTATTTTATTAAAAAAAAAGCTTAGCGCCCGCTTCAGGGACTTCTTTTGTTTTTATTTAGTCGAATTTTTATGCTGTCCATAAACTGCAACTCATTCTAAGCTTTTCACGCTAATTAAGGCCATATAAGCATGGTCGTTTCCCAATGTACTTCTGACCTAAAAGCGATTTTGATAAGAGTCCAAAGTTTTTGTTATCATGCCTTTTGCTTTCTTGTGGAGATATTTCCATAGGAACTTTCATCCCCTAGGAAATATTTCTTTATATCTAAACGAGTTGTGAAGTACCAATTCTCATAAATTTAGCTTTCAGATTTTTTTTAATGTAACGAAATATTTTCTTTAAAATTTTCGTTCCCTATTGCACTCCCTTAGAAAGTCTCTTTTTATTTCGAACCAAGAAGTCAAATACCAATTTTCATAGATGTAGCCTTAAAAATCCTTTAGTAGTTATTTAGTAATTATTTATTTTCTAAACACCTTTCAAAAAAAAATGGCTCTAAGCACTGTGGGACTTAACATCTGATGTCATCAGTCCCCTACTAGACTAAGAACAACTAAAACCTAACTAGCCTAATGACATCACACACATCCATGGCCTAGGCAGGATTCGAACCTGTGACCGTAGCAGCAGCGCGGTCCCGGACTGAAGCGCCTAGAAGCGCTCGGCCACAACGGCCGGCAAACACCTTTCACCCACTGTTTTATTCCCTTACTGGCTGACTTCCCAAAAATACTAAAACACATACTTTTTATTTTCTGACTGAAAAACCAAATACCAGTTTTCGTTTTCGGACAATCCCGTCTTAAACGATGGCTACAGTATAAGATTCACACCCTCTCCAAACTTCAAGTTTCTGTCCTTAGCGGGTTCGGCTGCGCGATGATAAGCCAGCCAGCCAGCCAGCCAGGACATTGTCTTTTATACATCAAGATGTATTAGGTTGTAGTTACAAATATGTTACTGTGTCACGTATTCTCATGTTTTTCAGATTAGAAACAACTTTAGTGACAAAAGTTTTGTGAAGTTAATGTGGTCCTGGAGGTGTGTTCATTCGATGAATACTCCATACCCTACCTGGCCGATTTCCGGCGTTTTTTTTTTTTCACCCACATAATACAGTTGTTATATATAGGGAAAGAGCCTTGAATCACAGGCCACTGAACATGCTTCATAAATAAAAGAAGCGAAACGCGTTTGGCAAAAAACAAACTGCCTTTCATTTAGTTGCTAAGACGGAACAAACCTCCATGAATTTTGAAGCAACTAAGGAACGGAGGAAAACGGAAAAAAATGTGTAAGACTTTGTATGATGTTCCGTTTTGGATTGATTTTCGACTCTTCTCGCTGCCCCCTTGTTTCATACCGATGATAAAGGGTATAACAGCCAAAGCACTAGAAATAGTGCGAACATATTTTAGAGAGAGAGAGAGAGAGAGAAAAAAAAGAAAAACTCCCTGGAAATGAGGTATAGCAAGTGAATCCTAGTAGTGGTAGTCCTTGTTACATTTCAAAATGTGGCTTTGCACGGGTTGCGTAAGAATCGATTACCGCGTCCAGATTTGTCGCTCTTTGCGAACTGGATATCCTGCCCCCCCCCCCCCCCCCCGCCCCCCTTTGCCCCGTCACCACCCATAAAAAAAGGAAAACCACCTCTACACCCTGAAAAACACAGTGACGTGCGTGGCAGAGCAGAGTGTACTTTTCATTGTAGTACGTACGTATTACTGCTTTCGCCTAGTCCATTCGCTTATGGATTACGAGGAGAGTGATTCCTTAAATGCTTCTGTGTGCAATATGATTAGTCTAAGCTTGTCTTCACGGTCCCTACTGGAGCGATACGTTAAAGGACTGCACTACATTCCTAGGTTCGCCACTTAACGCTTTTTCTGCAAACTGTGTAAGTAGCATTTCCCTGGGTAGTTAACGTCTGTCTCTAGGCGCCCGCCAGCTGAGGTTTTTCGGTATATCGCATGACGCTCTCCGTTAGGTGAGACCAACCTGTGACCATTCTTGCGGTCCTTCTTTGTAATCTTTGTATCCCCGCATATTCCCCGTTCGCATGACTCCCATATACTTGAGCACTGTTCTGTTTTTTTTTTTTTTTTTTAAGAATTTCCTCTGTAGACTCATTGCATTTTCCTGGCATCTTACCAACGAGCCGAAGTCTTGTATCTCTCTTACGTAAGATTGAGTCTATTTGATCATTCCATTTCACAGCCTTGGAAAGTGTTAAATCTGGGTATTTGTATAAGTTGGCTCATTGATATAGTAGTCATACTCCAGCTCTGATTATTTGGTGTTGTAAGCATAGGATATCCCGTTTTTGTGTTTTTTGAAGCGAAAAATCTTTAATTTCTGAACATTTAAAACAAGTTGTCGATCTACGTGTCGCTTTAAAACCTTACGAACATCTGACTGAAAATAAAGTAATGCTCCGTCTACAAGGCGCCGTTGGCACGACAAGTAAATGAAAGATATGTTCTTAAAAGTGAACGCTTAGGTATGAGAATATCAACGCCGATTCCAAAAGTGCAGATCTGATAAGATATAAGCATATATATTTAGACCATCAACGGTCAAACAAATAACAAAATATATTTTGCATGAAATACGAAGTCATGAGCGCGTGCTAAGTGCGAAGGAACGAAGGAATACGGTAGCACCTCGTTAGAACAAAACAAGGTTAAATCAGCTATGTGATCTTCAGTAATGCATCATTAACAGGACGTAGAGTAGTAACACATATTCAGACAGCCTGACGAAATAAGAGAATTCGTTCAGACATTGTTATGAGACCGGGGATCGCAGTTTCATTATTGTGCGACGACTTATATGAACGCTGTCCCCTTTTCTCCGCGTGTCTTGCTCAGTGAAGGCTTAGGTTACATTAGACGATCTATACAGTTTGCGAAATGCCTTATAATGTGCGTGTCCTGTCACCCTGGATTACTGTGGTCGGCAGTTGCCATGTGTTTTTCGGACGTTTCTTTTTTTTTTTATTTTTCTTTAAATCTTACAGGACTTAACTGCTAAGGTCATCAGTCCCTAAGCTTACACACTACTTAACCTAAATTATCCTAAGGACAAACACACACACCTATGCCCGAGGGAGGACTCGACCCTCCGCCGGTACGTTTCTTCCCCTGTCTGAAACGGAGATGGCCATTTGTAGAACTTAGTGCTACTGGTAGCTAGATTCTAGTGAGGTGGAAGTGGAGAATAGGGAGCTTAGTTTCACTGTGTGCAACAGGTTTACATAGTTCTTGCGGCACAACCACTGACGAAGACTTCATTCGTGAGAAAGTGGGAACCATTACACCGCAGAAGCAAAAAAAAAGGGGGGGGGGTGGAGGGAAGAGGGTGTCAGTTGAAGGGAAAACCTTCTTTGCTTCTTGTAAGGCATGATACAATCTTGCATCTATCTGCAGCCCTGAGGAATCTAGCTGTCATGAAAGACAACTTGCGATTCAGCAAGCTGTTCAGGAAAACTGAAAAAAAAAGAGGTTATTATGGAAAATCTCACTTATTAGCACAGTTAACAGTTGTGTTAGAGCAGTAGTCGTCAAACGTTTCTGCTCAGGAGCCAGTACTGGCATTGCAGGGCGGCACTTCGAACCGCATGTATATCGATCTTATTATTAATTGATAACGTACACAAATTCATATGAGTCCCGCCCCCCTCATAGACAGGCCATAGTAAGGGCGCGATAAGTTGGCCGATGACCCCCAGATTAAAAGTCAGCACCATTCGGAACACTTCGTGTCGGTTGTCTTTTGTTTTAGGTTGCTGTCACCCTTGGCGGCCCCAAAGTTGTGACCATGTAATTGCCTGACGAAGTGGTGTCATCTGTGTGAGCGCATGATGTATTGATTAATGACAGTAACTGAATAATTGTGCCTGTATTGAAATGCATTACCCAATATGAAACACGATCACAAATGTTTTCTATATGTTTTGTGCATTAGTTTTCTTTCGTTACTACGTTGTATAACATTATCCTTAATTTAATTTCATGTTCCTTGCCACAAGTATATACCGCGTTTGAAGAAGACCGTCCCTCTCTAATGCGTATTCACAAATCCATGTTACTTTGGTCTGAAATGTATCCCATATCATCTGATTGGTGAGAGTCTCCAACGTCCGTGAGTTGTTAGTGCTGCAAGACAAGCAAGGAAACATACCCTCTCCCACATCCTCTATCCCCGTAGTGGCCGTGTTTACTCTGCCCCTGAGAGAAGTGGGCAGCTTTACTTATCTCACGGCCTAATTCACCAACATCAATTAAAATTGAGCGCTTCTTAAAATATTATTCTCTTTGTACATGTTTTTGTGTCTTACTGAACAGGAAAATTATAGTGTTAAGAAGCTCTTAACGTTAGTTGAAGTTTTTGGATTCGATTATTAGTTGCGACATGCAAATTGTTACGTCTATGAACCACGGGCCGCATAAATACTTAATCCGAGCCGCAGTGTGACGACCACTTTGTTAGAGTATACTGTGAATGGAAGCACATAGCAGTCTCGGCCGTTAACGTCGGCTTCTCCAGGATAGCCGCGCGTTTTAACGCGACCATTTCCGCGGCAGGGAGATATGCCGACCAGCCTGGATGTAGTTCTTAGGCGATTTCCCTTATCCCACTAGGTGAATACCGGACTCCATATTCCGCCTTAAAGACACGCTACGCTAACGTTTAGAACAATTTCTCACACTTGGACACTCTGTACGCAGACATATTAGGTACACTGCTTCTGTCCTGGGGTGTTAATAGGACAATCCTATTTGCTGTTTAGTCTCCGTAACACTCATACCAGAATCGGAATGTCGGCTTTCGAAGTGGTCTCCTTTAGATACCTCGTCAGTTGTCCTCACGAATGTAAGTGGACCCCATTGCAGTTCTTCTTACAAGGAAAAACATCATTGCAGCACTGGGGATCGAACCTGCATCCTCCGTGTAGTAGCGAGACCTGTTTGCTCCAAATATGGAGGCGAAGTTCCGCATTAGTTAAGATTCAGTCAGATTTTCTACGTTTATTAGACACTGAATTTTTAATTAAATTTCTTCCTTGTTTTACCCGAGTGTTCACACATTGTTTTTAGACTGATTAAAAGTTGTAACATTCTTTACACGTTATTCTACTGCATTGATAAGCATCAGAATGTCCAGTTGCAACAAAACTGAAATTATTATAAATTCTGATAACTGAATTCCTTAAAATATCGTATCTTAAATATTTTAGAAATTGGAACCTTAAAATCAACTCTTTACTGTTCTGCACAAAGCCAACACAAATGAAAGAATACCTTTAAATCCTTCTGTTCCACTACAATGTGGGATATTAAGCTTGTTGGTGCGACTAGTTCGTAGTTTCACCTGGATCGCTTGCACTCGCGCGAGTCATAGATAACGTGGTTGTTCGAGCAGCGTTTGATACCGCGTCGAGCCCTGCAGCGTATAGAGAAATCTCGGGCCCTCTCTACCGCGACTATCGTTTGCCCAGCTCCAATAATTTGTTTTTTGGCGGAACTTTATCACGGTACGGGAAGGGGGCCAGGGACTTTGGTGGCAGGTGCTCAAAATCGCAATATCTTTTGAGAAACGCTCTCGCAAAAAATGTATATATTTTATATATGGCGCTTATATTACTTGATGTAAAGTATTTTAAGAGAACACGTTCTTTGGTAAATGCGTATCACCACGCACGCACACGCACACAAAGTTGATGAGTTGGCCATAACTAATGCTCCTTTGGCCCCAGATGGTGTGGTATAACCCAGTACCAAATCCATAACTACCGAAAGAAATGATGGTTTTACAGAAGATATTAGTTTTTTTCAAAGAGAGATTTTAACACATCTCGAGAAAAGTCATGTATGACGTGTTACAGGTGAAAAGCCTGTCCTAGCTTCGGCACACTATTGTGCGTGTGCGTGTGCGTGTGCGTGTGCGTGTGCGTGTGCGTGCGCGTGCGCGTGCGCGTGCGTGCGTTTGCCTGCGAAGGCTGGAGGCCAGTTGCAGCGGGGCTATTTCCGGTGACATCACGACGTGTTTCCAGGTTGCACACAATGGCCTCTATGTGAGAAGGAACAACGAGACTGCAGCCGCGACAGCATTCTCTAGCTGTGCACAACGGCTCCAGCCCAATATGGTCAATAGTTGCTCGTAGATAGCACGTAGCTCAAGATACTTGGTCATATGTGTACGTCTAAGAATAATTCTCGAAGGGAGAGAACGTATAAAAGACAAAACATCGCAACTGACTTTGTTTATTTTTTTAAAAAAAATATCGTGTTGGATCTTACGTCACAAAGAAAGTGAATTACGAATCAAATCATATATTGGAGGAACAAGTCTTCTGTGTCATTGTTGTCATGGAGCCACCATAGTAATACAGGGGAAGCCACGGATTATTTAAACAAAGACGACCTGCAACTAAAGGACTCCCATTCTTTGAAATACCACTAGTTTAAATTTTCTATTTTTGTAAAATGTTTATACTGATCAGGAAGAGGAAGATATTCAAATGACACCTTGCTGTCAGTTTGCACGAACACATTGCAACATGCCTGGCCTGAAAATTCCAATAGCCAGGAACTGTTATGTTCTTTCGCTTTTCGTGATCCAGTATAGCATCAAAATTTAGCAATTTTTCAAGCGTCGAAAATTGCTGATGATGATGATAATTGGTTTGTGGGAGCTCTCAACTGCGATGTTATCAGCGCCCGGACAAATTCCCAACCTTTGAGTCCAGCCTTGCCACTTTCATGAATGATGATGAAAACGTCGAAAATTAAATTCTCTGTTGCGTCGTTTTGGTGGATGTGGCTGGTAACTTCAACGCATGGACAAGAGACGAACAGTTCTGAAGTTGCGTTAACAGTGCTGGATAGCATACGAAGATTCGGTGTGCATTAACATATACGAAGAGTGCATAGACGTAATGAAGAGCGTCTTCCATTGTCAAACAGTAGCAAAACTCAATTTTTGTTTAGAACATTAGTCTTATCAAACGACTCTACAATTACTATTTTTTGGCTAAAACAGAGGTTTAGCGGAATCTCTGGAAATAAAATCTAGAAGTATATCTCAATTCTGTAATGAATTAAAACTGTACCAGTTATCCACAAATGCTCTTCCCCTTCACTTATGTTACAACAGCAGATTTCGTCCTTTTATGGCATATCATAAATGTTCCATGATGATTAGGGTATTTTTCCGAGACTGTTCTTTCACAAGAGAGACCAGATACCCGAAAAGGAAGATGACTACGTTTTACAACAGGCCTCCGTGACCTTCTGGAGGACGGAAAATTTTTCTTTATTTGGTAATGCTCTTAGGTGCTTTTTAATGATTTTAGATTAAAGATTTATACAAAAATGTGCACCGTTTCAAAACTAACTTTGTACACTTGGCTTCATTTGATGGACTAAATAACTAATTACGAAATATTCTCTATTGTAACAAATCGTAAAATGATAATTCAGTAATTACCATGTAAAACAATATTCAGTTATACAGTGGAATATAGCGAACCAACTACGAGGGTTGAATGAAAAGCAATGTCTCCACCTTCGTTAATTGGGTTTGAATGGGAATATTTTAATAAAACAAATGCAGAAATAATCCTTAGAATGTGATCTTTAATTACCAATATTCACTTTTCCATATAATCACCAGCCAATCGGATACACTTCTGCCAACGATGAAAAAGTTTTCTGAAGCTGTCACGGAAGAAGTCGACACTGTTTCTGCAACCATAATCTCACAGTTCTCTCAATTTCTTCATCAGAAGCATAGTGATGTCCCCGCATATCGTCTTTCATTATCGGGAACAGATGGAAGTCAGACAGTGCTAAATCGGGACTGTATGGAGGATGCCGTACGGTGGTGAGATTCAGTCTCTGAAGTTCTGCTATGGTGGCACGTGAACTGTGTGGTTTGGCATTGTCATACTGCAGGAAAACATTTCCCTTTCGGACCCTTGTTAGCCGTCGTTTCAGAGTTCGCAGCGTTGTGATGTAACGCTCTGAATTTATTTTTGTCCCACTATCAAGGAAACCGACATGATTTTTCCAGCTGAGGACTGCGTCTTATTTATTTTTCTGGGGCGAGTCTCCGGTGTACACACGTTTCGTCTCCTGTCACAACTGAATGGAGAAAGGCGTCATCTTCATTCTCGTAACGCGAGAGGAGTTCCTGGCATTGACCGATCGTCTGCGCGGGGTTCCATACTACACACTGTAACAACACAACAATTCAATGTAGCTGTAGAGAAGAGGCTACGGAACAAGCCTCTACCTGCCGCATACCAATGCTGCCAACTGTTGAAGAGTTGCGAAGGTGGAGGCATTACTTTTCAGTCAACCCTCGTGTGTATTTCAGGTGTCTTCATATATGTTGAAAATGTGAGGTGTTTTATCATATTTCCATGTTTGTTTTGAATCTGTAAAATAAAACTGAATGACAATTTGTGTTCCATCTACTTTGATGATTAAACGTCTACCTTCTCTGAGTGTTTATTTTTTTTCATCTCCAAATATTATTCACTTAGTACAGAAACCATATTAAACATTTTTACGAACAGAAATTTAAATTAAATTTGAAACATGTATAAAAATCAGATGGGCTCTGTTCTCGGTGTATTCTGAGGGACACGAGCTGCTGCGCACTGCTGCATTGACTTGCTATTTTCATTATGCCCAACAGTTGGCATCACTTGCGCGTGATGAAAAGGTTGAACATTCAAAAACGTGTATCTAAGGTTTCAATTGGGAAAATATAAGTCTGTTGCAGCTAAGACACAGTAAAAGTTAATGTTTACAGTTGTAACCAGAGGGTCTGAAATGGATAAAGAAGAATATCAATTTATGAAGCAGTATTAATTAAATAATCTTTTTTAACAATGAAATAGTAAGCTGTGTTGAAGGCACAGTGTATAATTGTTTCTGTTGTAATTTGGTACTCAGAAAAAACTCGCAATGGATGAGGTAGAGAGAGACCTAAATTTGTTCGTTTGTATACATTTTTCCTAGCACATAAATATCGATATTTTAAAAAGTTTGGGCTAAATTTTTTTCAATTTTTTTTTTCATTTCGAAGCAGTTTATAGTGCAAAATTTGTCAAGAACATAAGTTATGAAGTTTCCTTCGACCGTAGATAAACTTGGTCATTGGTTTTTCTTCCGAATTTTCGTGTCACGCATGGTATCTCGTCATTCACTTTAACGCGTCGAGTACTGAGCTATTCGAAATGACGTTTCGTCTTGTGTGATCACATCACCATTTGACGATGACATCGCCTGCCGCTCTGCCCAATATGAATCGACTTTAACAGTGTTGGCTGTTAGGTATACTTTCCCAATGGAAGATAATCCTACTAGAAATGAGCGAAGCCATATAACTGTTCCCCGTAGCGCGCGGCGCCAAGTTGAGACTACTCAGAAGTATCATCTATAAGAAGGTCTTGCGTATCAACTACTGAAGCGCACGTGGAGGAAATGCCAGAGCACACCTGGAGACGGGAACCCGTCGGCGAGAGAAGCGGCTAACGGGCCCCCTGTGCTGGAGTACAGCACAGTGCTACCGAACTACCACTCGCCAAACAACAGTCCTCATGTTAATTATGTGCATAACCCAAGGATCTTGTTAGGGGACGTTCACTATTCTACCAGGGGAAGTATCAGTGCACTTACATACAAGTTAATTTTCTCTGAAAACATGGCTATAATCATTTGCAGAATGGGATTTCTACTTTTATCTTAAACTACAGTAAAATTCAATGAAATTAACCCAACTACATACACACTGTATATTACTTATTCAGAAATTCATATACAGGTATGGTGTAGAATGAGTACTCAGATTGAGTGTTAGGAGAGGTATGCCAAAGGAAAAATGAGATGCATTAAAAGCTCCACTGTCTGATATTGACTAGGGACAGAAAATTATAGAAAAGTCTCTAGTGAAGGCTTCTCAGACCTCTTGAAACAGGCACAGACAATAACAGAATACAAAAATGGAGAACCAGTCAAGTACCAAGATATAGGCCAATTTACGTCATTCTAGACTTACCTAAAATTATTGAATATATTATGAAACATTAGTTTTTGAATTACTTTGAAGAAAATGATATCTTCCATGATTCACAACATAGTTTTCAAAAGGGGAAGTTGACAACTAGTACCACAGTGGGCTTATTAAAAAGTATTAAGATGGCATTTGGAGGGAGGAGGGGAGAGAGAGATGGTTTGGTTTGTGAGGTGCTCAATTGCACGGGAGGGAGGGAGGGGGGGGAGAGAGAGAGAGAGAGAGAGAGAGAGAGAGAGAGAGAGAGAGAGAGAGAGAGAGAGAGAAAATGAATGTGGCACTCGTACAGTGCAATTTGAGCAAAGCATTTGACTACATTCACAGTATAATCAAAAAAGTAAAATACTGTGGTGTGGGAGGTGCTGTTCTTGCTAACCTTGAGTGCTACTTAGAAAACAGATGGCAGCTTGTTTCAGTTCAAAGGAGCAGCATCATGGGAGTAGAAGTTAGAACACAACGTACCACAATATTTCGTCACAGCCCCCCCCCCCCCCCCCCTCATCCTCATTTTGCAAGTGAGTTACCATGGTAACACACTACAATCTGTTGATGATACTGTTATTTATCACGAATTGAAAAAAACTAGCCCTAGGAGTCCTGGAATCAGAAGTGCTATTAAAAAAAAATCAAGGAAGGTTCACTTCAAATAAGACGAAAATAAATGCAGAGAAAACTCAGTTTATGGTATGCAGCTTCAGCAAAAATACATAACTGGAAAATGTAGAAACTGTGAAACTAATGGGGTTTTGTATAGACTTTAAACTCACATGGAATGGGTACATTGAGCAGGTATGCAAAGACACTGTCAAGTGTAGTACACTTTCTAGGAGATCATAAAAATCTCGATTACATGATTATATCATGTCTTGTTTGATAGCCATATTACATATGGATTACAGCTCTGGGGTCATTTATTAGTCTGCAAGGAATTACTTTTACTGCAAAAGAACGTAGCAGGAATTATTAGATTGAGTAGGGGACAGGAGCACTGCAGGTCATTATTTACAAACTTGGGAATAATAACTGTTTACAGCCATTATGTATTTTTGTGCCTGTTCCATGTTAGCTTTCTTTAGCAAGAGGTACGAGATACACAACCACAACACCCTCAACAAAGAGAACACAAATGTATCAACCCTTTAGTCTGCCCAAAATCAGAAATAGCTTTCCAACAATGGCCCTGAGAATGTTCAGACCACATCCTGCCACTGGAGAGGTTCAAGGAAAAAAATATTCAAGAGACTGCAAACTACATCCACTACACAAGTCTGCAGGCTTTCGTGGCCATTGTCACTGAAGTAAAAATCTTCTGGGTTATTAGGCCGCGTCGTGTTTCTTCTAAAATGATCGACGCTTTGACCCCTCTGCTGGGACCTTCCTCAGGATGTTCTAGCAGTAGTGGACACCAGAAGATCCTGAGGGAGATCCCAGCAGAGGGGTCAAAACGTCGATCATTTTAGAAGAAACATGATACGGCCTAATAACCCAGAAGATTTTAACTACATCCACTACACTCGATCTAGGAATGTTTTTACTGGGAGGAAAGTGAATGGATTTACTGCACTTTCTGCAAAACTAGTGAATCTGTCAGAGAACTAAAATGTCAATTCTAGATAAAATGTATCTGCAGTAAAATGCTTCAGTTTTTCAATTTTTTTTGTCATTTTTGATTCAGTCTATTCAACTGCTGCGGGTGAACAACACAGAACTGGTAATAAGTGGTGGTAAGTATCCATTCTGGTCAGTCTGAATTATACTTCATGGCACCCTCATAAAAAAATCCCTCTCTAATATTGATACTGTCAGTGGCGGTTAAGTTTGTTGGGGTGTTTTCAGGATATGTATGCTCATTCAGCTAAAATGCAGGGTACTTCCAATTACCTTACAAAGTTTCAGATTGATTAATATGTAAGTACTGAGTAACAAGTGAAAGGAACATTCTGAAAGAGAGAATTTCCTGCTTTTCACAATTTCAGCCGTAGTTGCAAAAATTTTGAAATGACAATGGCCTAATGATTAAGGCACTCATGTTTGAAACATGCTATTTTTGCAAGAATTAATAAATAATTAAATTCGTGAAGTGTGGATAGGTACAGATGAATGGCTTTAGAAAATATCATGCAAACATTTTGCAACTGACAAAGCTATCACTAGAGCTGAGAAAAGGAACATCTCAATGTCATCAAGGCCATAACGCAGAAGCACCAGCTCAGTTACACAGCAATCAGAGGAAAAAAAGATCATGACACAACTGATATTTGCTTGAAGTGATTTAGAGAAACTATAGAAAACCCATATTAGAGTGGCCAGAAAGTGATCTGGAACCCGTACCTCTAACATGACCACCACATTATCTTTACCACTACAACATGTTGCTTGGTAAAAACACTTGTAGCTTGAGTATGATGGCAGGTATTGTCTTATTTATTCACTATTTCTTACCTGACTACCCTATTATCGATTGCTTTGATGAAGCGGCGAACAGTATTAGGTGATAATTAATTAATGATGAGATTCCTAAAAACTGTAGTACAATTGAAGCCTTTTCCATTAATGCACTTTTTGAGCACAATTTCTCAGTGAGCATTCTACATCTACATCTACATCTATACTCCGCGAGCCACCTTACGGTGTGTGGCGGAGGGTACTTATTGTACCACTATCTGATCCCCCCTTCCCTGTTCCATTCACGAATTGTGCGTGGGAAGAACGACTGCTTGTAAGTCTCCGTATTTGCTCTAATTTCTCGGATCTTTTCGTTGTGATCATTACGCGAGATATATGTGGGCGGTAGTAATATGTTGCCCATCTCTTCCCGGAATGTGCTCTCTCGTAATTTCGATAATAAACCTCTCCGTATTGCGTAACGCCTTTCTTGAAGTGTCCGCCACTGGAGCTTGTTCAGCATCTCCGTAACGCTCTCGCGCTGACTAAATGTCCCCATGACGAATCGCGCTGCTTTTCGCTGGATCATGTCTATCTCTTCTATTAATCCAACCTGGTAAGGGTCCCATACTGATGAGCAATACTCAAGAATCGGACGAACAAGCGTTTTGTAAGCTACTTCTTTCGTCGATGAGTCACATTTTCTTAGAATTCTTCCTATGAATCTCAACCTGGCGCCTGCTTTTCCCACTATTTGTTTTATATGATCATTCCATTTCAGATCGCTCCGGATAGTAACTCCTAAGTATTTTACGGTCGTTACCGCTTCCAATGATTTACCACCTATGGCATAGTCGTACTGGAATGGATTTCTGCCCCTATGTATGCGCATTATATTACATTTATCTACGTTTAGGGAAAGCTGCCAGCTGTCGCACCATGCATTAATCCTCTGCAGGTCCTCCTGGAGTACGTACGAGTCTTCTGATGTTGCTACTTTCTTGTAGACAACCGTGTCATCTGCAAATAGCCTCACGGAGCTACCGATGTTGTCAACTAAGTCATTTATGTATATTGTAAACAATAAAGGTCCTATCACGCTTCCCTGCGGTACTCCCGAAATTACCTCTACATCTGCAGATTTTGAACCGTTAAGAGTGACATGTTGTGTTCTTTCTTCTAGGAAATCCTGAATCCAATCACAAACCTGGTCCGATATTCCGTAAGCTCGTATTTTTTTCACTAAACGTAAGTGCGGAACCGTATCAAATGCCTTCCTGAAGTCCAGGAATACGGCATCAATCTGCTCGCCAGTGTCTACGGCACTGTGAATTTCTTGGGCAAATAGGGCGAGCTGAGTTTCACATGATCTCTGTTTGCGGAATCCATGTTGGTTATGATGAAGGAGATTTGTATTATCTAAGAACGTCATAATACGAGAACACAAAACATGTTCCATTATTCTACAACAGATTGACGTAAGCGAAATAGGCCTATAATTATTCGCATCTGATTTATGACCCTTCTTGAAACCAGTCGCTAGGTACTTTACGTTCTTCCAGCGATCTACGATAAATTGCTGATAGAAAGGGGGCAAGTTCTTTAGCATAATCACTGTAGAATCTTAAGGGTATCTCGTCTGGTCCGGATGCTTTTCCGCTACTAAGTGATAGCAGTTGTTTTTCAATTCCGATATCGTTTATTTCAATATTTTCCATTTTGGCGTCCGTGCGACGGCTGAAGTCTGGGACCGTGTTACGATTTTCCGCAGTGAAACAGTTTCGGAACACTGAATTCAGTATTTCTGCCTTTCTTCGGTCGTCCTCTGTTTCGGTGCCATCGTGGTCAACGAGTGACTGAATAGGGGATTTAGATCCGCTTACCGATTTTACATATGACCAAAACTTTTTAGGGTTCTTGTTTAGATTGTTTGCCAATGTTTTATGTTCGAATTCGTTGAATGCTTCTCTCATTGCTCTCTTTACGCTCTTTTTCGCTTCGTTCAGCTTTTCCTTATCAGCTATGATTCGACTACTCTTAAACCTATGATGAAGCTTTCTTTGTTTCCGTAGTACCTTTCGTACATGATTGTTATACCACGGTGGATCTTTCCCCTCGCTTTGGACCTTAGTCGGTACGAACTTATCTAAGGCGTACTGGACGATGTTTCTGAATTTTTTCCATTTTTGTTCCACATCCTCTTCCTCAGAAATGAACGTTTGATGGTGGTCACTCAGATATTCTGCGATTTGTGCCCTATCACTCTTGTTAAGCAAATATATTTTCCTTCCTTTCTTGGCATTTCTTATTACGCTTGTAGTCATTGATGCAACCACTGACTTATGATCACTGATACCCTCTTCTACATTCACGGAGTCGAAAAGTTCCGGTCTATTTGTTGCTATGAGGTCTAAAACGTTAGCTTCACGAGTTGGTTCTCTAACTATCTGCTCGAAGTAATTCTCGGACAAGGCAGTCAGGATAATGTCACAAGAGTCTCTGTCCCTGGCTCCAGTTCTGATTGTGTGACTATCCCATTCTATACCTGGTAGATTGAAGTCTCCCCCTATTACAATAGTATGGTCACGAAACTTCTTCACGACGTTCTGCAGGTTCTCTCTGAGGCGCTCAACTACTACGGTTGCTGATGCAGGTGGTCTATAGAAGCATCCGACTATCATATCTGACCCACCTTTGATACTTAACTTAACCCAGATTATTTCACATTCGCATTCGCTAATAACTTCACTGGATATTATTGAATTCTTTACTGCTATAAATACTCCTCCACCATTGGCGTTTATCCTATCCTTGCGGTATATATTCCATTCTGTGTCTAGGATTTCGTTACTGTTCACTTCCGGTTTTAACCAACTTTCCGTTCCTAATACTATATGCGCACTATTTCCTTCAATAAGAGATACTAATTCAGGAACCTTGCCCTGGATACTCCTGCAGTTTACCAATATTACGTTAACTTTTCCTGTTTTTGGTCTCTGAGGACGGACGTTCTTTATCAACGATGATAATGTCCTCTCTGGTAAGCCGTCAGGTATTTTATCGTTTCGCCCAAGGGGGGGTCCCTCTAACCTAAAAAACCCCCGTGTGCACGCCACACGTACTCTGCTACCCTAGTAGCTGCTTCCGGTGTGTAGTGCACGCCTGACCTGTCTAGGGGGGCCCTACAGTTCTCCACCCAATAACGGAGGTCGATGAATTTGCAACCATTATAGTCGCAGAGTCGTCTGAGCCTCTGGTTTAGACCCTCCACACGGCTCCAAACCAGAGGACCGCGATCGACTCTGGGCACTATGCTGCAGATATTAAGCTCAGCTTGCACTCCGCGTGCGATGCTGGTTGTCTTCACCAAATCAGCCAGCCGCCGGAAGGAACCAAGGATGGCCTCAGAACCCAAGCGGCAGGCGTCATTCGTTCCGACATGTGCTACTATCTGCAGCCGGTCACACCCAGTGCGTTCAATAGCTGCCGGAAGGGCCTCCTCCACATTACGGACGAGACCCCCCGGCAAGCACACCGAGTGCACACTGGCATTCTTCCCCGACCTACCCGCTATTTTCCTGAGGGGCTCCATAACCCGCCTAACGTTGGAGCTCCCTATAACTAATAGGCCCGCCCTCTGTGACTGTCGGGACCTTGCCGGAGAATCGGCCACTGGCCCAACAGGCGAGGCATCCTGTGGTGGCTCGGAAACGATGTCATCACCACTAGGAAGCACCCCGTCCGTACCTGTTGGAAAGGGGTAAGGCAGCTGCCACGCGGCCAGATCCCACCTTCGCCTTTCGGCCAGGCACGCGCGAGCCCACCACTGTCCGCCATTCACCCTGGAGTGATGGCTGACCGGTAAGATGCTCACTGCCGGAAGACGCAGCGACATCAGGGGTTCCATGTGATTCCAAGGCCACCGAAGTAGGCATAGGTCTCACCACAGTTGCCCCAACGCCACTACGAGCCGACGCCTGCGCCTCGAGCTCGATGAGCCTAACAGACAAAGCCTCCACCTGCCCCCGAAGAGTGGCCAATTCTCCTTGCGTCCGCTCACAACAACCACAGTCCCTACACATGACTATGTTTACCCTACTCTATACGGTGACAAATTCCCAAGATAATCTTCTGATGAGCTACTCTGATAATCAAGAAACACTCACTGAAATACGAGACGCGAAAACTACGCTAGGTTTTCCCAGAAAAACTACTTAAAAGCTAAGCGCAGCAAATAAGTACAAAAACGCTTTATACAAACAGTACTCGCTGCTGCTGGTGCTCTCGCTCTGGCTGTCACAAGACAACTGCTGATTCAAGTGACTAGTGGCTAACGGCCGCGAAACAAACAAAAGACGGTTTTAGGGCGCTTTCTGTTCTAAACGATCAAGAAAACACTAAGAAATCTAACACGAAAACTACGTAAAGTTTTATCAAGAACTGTTAGTTACTATGCAGAGCAGATAAACACAAATAGAATCCCTTCCTTAGTGGAAGGTCGTAATCAAAATGCAAAATAAACGCTTTATACAAACAGTACTCGCTGCTGCTGGTGCTCAAATCTAAATACATAATGGAGCTCACTGAACTCATTTTCTCTGGCTTTTTTTGAGTAAAAAGCCTCTTAAGCCTGTTTTTGCAAGCATGTCTCTGGCCTTGTGTGCAATTTCTTGACGTTTCAATACAATACAATACAATACAGTACAATAGACTGAAGAAAAATGGGGAAAGTGGTATGAAAAAGATGGATTGAAATAGTCAGGTATAGTGGATTTTAAACAGGCTAAAAGTCTGTGATGTAGGCCAACCATGGTTGCAGGTGCCTCAGTTACACATGCAAGTATATTTGCTAAAGAAATGTGTGTGTTCTTTTGTTTTTAGTTGGAAAAAGGGGGGGGGGTGTCAATGGGTTACTCGTGTAGGTTTTGGTGGCAGACTTCATTAATGAATGCTTTGAACTAGCAACAATGCTTCATTGCCTATAGCTATTGATTCATTAATATGTGTAACAAATTCTGTGTCCTGAAACACAGTGCAGACCTTTACTTCCACATAAAAAACCATCTCATTGATTATGAGTCATTACTTGATGGGACTGATTTAATTATGGCACATGCATCTGACTCCAGCATAGTACTGCCACTTTCTTTGATCGTGAGTAATACAAATGTTTCCCCATTAGTAGAGAAGTTGTCAGTTTTTGCTATTATAGATACATTTTATAGGAAGCTAGGAGGCCTTTGTCAGTGACAGTAGAATTTTCAAACAACTGCATTTCTCAGTCTTTGTTTTTAAAGCTTGGAAAAATAAAACAGATGTACTCACTTTGTCAGAGTGAAATTTTTCGGGATCATCACTTGGTCCAGAAAGCTCATAGATTAATTTGAAAATTTCTTTTCACAAATGTTAATTGTCCATTTGTAGGATGGGGTGAATGCATATTTAAGATATTCATATGAAAATTATTGTCCTTTCGTTTCCTCGACCGTTTTAAGAAAATGTGCTTTCAAAACGTCTCATTTCATATTGCTCCACCAAGCACAGGTACTGTAATATACACACAGTTTAAGCAATGTGTATACTGGTGCTTCACTGCTGCCGAAGAAGTCGTCATTACAGAGTCAGTTAAGAATTATACCAGAAGAACTTGAAAACAAGATAAAAAGGTATTTAAAAGCTGTTGAAATAATGACTTCCACAAGTCACAGTATTGTCAAAAAGTTTTCTATCTTGGATATAGTAAGTCTGCATGAAGTGGACAACCTCAGACTCAAGATACAGGCAAAGATCTGACAAGGGAATTCCGTTAACCAACTGGTAATAGAAATAACATTTTAGTCAGTAGTATTGGTTTTAGCTGTCATGAAGTATAGTACCAATATTTCAGAAACTAAATTCAGGTAATTTTCTGTGTTAGTAACTGAAAGAACAATGAAATAAAAGTGGGCACAGAACACTCACCATTGCTGCCTCCTTTTTGTTACAACCACCCCTCTGCCCAGCTGCTGCATTCTCTCTTCAAGAAGTGTAACACCCCACCAGGAGGCAACAATCTCACAATGAGAACCACTGATGCAACTTACATAACCATTAGACAAACCCACGTCAGCTTAATAGGTTGCACATATTGCTCAAGAAACAAAAAAAGTTCGAGATGTATTATTGTTCTCTTAATTTGCTTTTGTGTGCACTACATCAATACTGTTCTATCAACATTGTTCTGAAATGATAAATGTATGAGGGTTGGAACTTAAATAGTTGCAACTATTTATTCACAACCAATACAAAAGAGTTACTGTCCTTCAAAGTAGTCACCAGCATTATGTAGAACTCGTTGCCAGTGATGTGGAAGGTCTAGTATACCGTTAGCAGGGCCTGTTCTGTTGATGGTGCGAATGGAGCGGTCTACTGCCTGTCGAATCTCTGGAATAGTTCTGAAGTGAATGCCACGAAGTGGTTCCTTCATCTTTGGAATCAAATCAGTCACAAGGACTTAAGTCCGGGCAGTATGTTGGATGGTACAGTACTTCCCAGCCCCATGGACTGAACAGAGCAGCCACAGCTTGCGCTGTATGCGCCCGCACATTGTCGTGCAAAATGATGGTTGGGTTGCGCAGAAAGTGTTGCCGCTTCTTTTGCAAAGCTGGTCACAGGTGATGCTCTAAAAACGAACAGTAATACTGTGCATTGACGGTCTGCCATGGAGGAATGTAATGCATTAGGATAACACCATCACAGTCGTACACGAAAATCACCATAATTTTAGACTGCTCCATCAACTGAACAGGTTCTGCTAATGGTATACTACACCTTCCATTGTTGGCGGCAGGTTCTACACAATACTGGTGACTACTTTGAAGGACAGTAAGAGGGGAAAACATGTAACTCTTTTGTATCGGATGTGAATAAATATTTGCCACTATTTAAGTTCCAACCCTTGTAGTTAACTTCCTACAAGTAAACGCCTTCCTCCACCATTAATTAAAATTGGATGTCACTTCAGATACCTTTGTAACATTTCAAGACAATTATATAAGAAAAAGATATTCATTTACATTTTTCTTTTCTTATACCCACAGGTGTAGATGTAACAGCCAACCAAGATGAAATCTCAGACCACGAGACTTTCCAGCTGGAATATGATGCTGCCACCAAACGCTGGTACATTCGCACCATGCAGGATCGTTACTGGACTTTGGAGACTGGTGGTGGTATTCAGGCAAGCAGTGACAAAAAGTAAGTACATAAATGTATTGTGATGTTATTAACATTTTCTATTTCCTGTATAGCTTTATCAGAAATTACATCAATCTGTGGAAAAACATATGTAGAAGACATGTATAGTTACACCACCTTAGTCACACTTACATTCACAGTGCTATTGATGGGAACCAGCAGACATGAACCTAGCCTTGCTGTGCTGGTACTGCAAACTGCTGAAAACAGGGGGAAACTACAGCCATAATTTTTCCCAAGGGAATGCATCTTTACTGTATGGATAAATGATGATGGTGTCCTCTTGGGTAAAATATTCCAGAGGTAAAATAGTCCTCCATTCAGATCTCCGGGTGGGGACTGCTCAGGAGGATGTCATTATCAGGAGGAAGAAAACTGGGATTCTATGAATTGGAGCATGGAATGTCAGCTCCCTTAATTGGGCAGGTAGGTTGGAAAATTTAAAAAGGGAAATGGATAGGTTAAAGGTAGATATAGTGGGAATTAGTGAAGTTCGGTGGTAGGGGAACAAGACTTCTGGTCAGATGCATACAGGGTTATAAGTAAAAAGTCAAATAGGGGTAATGTAGGAGTAGGTTTAATAAGGAATAAAAAAATAGGAGCGCAGATAAGTTACTATGAACAGCATAGTGAATGCATTATTGTAGCCAAGATAGACATGAAGCCCACGCCTACCACAGTAGTACAAGTCTATATGTCATCTAGCTCCACAGATGATGAAGAGATTGAATATACAGTATGTATGGTGTGATAAAAGAAACTATTCAGATAGTTAAAGGGAGACAAAAATTTAATAGACATGGGGGACTGGAATTCGATATTAAGGAATGAAAGAGGAAGCCGCCTTGTAGAATTTTGTGCAGAGCATAAATTAATCATAGCTAACACTTGGTTCAAGAATCATAAAAGAAGGTTGTATACATGGAAGAGGGGTGGAACACTGGAAGATTTCAGATACATTATATAACAGTAAGACGAAGATTTAGGAACCAGGTTTTAAATTGTAAGACATTTCCAGGGGCAGATGTAGACTCTGAGCACAGTTTATTGGTCATGAACTGTAGACTAAAACTGAAGAAACTACAAAAAGGTAGGAATTTAAGGAGATGGGACCTTGATAAACTGAAAGGACGAGAGGTTGTAGCGAGTTTCAACGGTTGACAAGAACAGGGGAAAGAAATACAGTAGAAGAAGAATGGGCCACTCTGAGAGATGAAATAGTGAAGGCAGCAGAGGATCAAGTAGGTAGAAAGATGAGGGCTAGTAGAAATCCTTGGGTAACAGAAGAGGTATTGAATTTAATTGATGAAAGAACAACATATAAAAATCCCATAAATGAAGCAGGCGAAAAGGAATACAAATGTTTCAAAAATGAGATTGACAGGAAGTGCAAAATAGCTAAGCAGAGATGGCTAGAGGACAAATGTAAGGATGTAGAAGCATTTATCACCAGGAGGTAAGATAGCAATGAAGATGAAATGGGAGATATGATACTGCATGAAGAATTTGACATGAAAGACCTAAGTCAAAAAAGGCCCTGGGAGTAAACAACATTCCATTAGAACTTGATAGCCTTGGGAGAGCCAGCCATGACAAAACTCTACCATCTGGTGGGCAAGATGTAAGAGACAGGTGAAATACCCTCAGACTTCAAGAAGAATATAATAATTCCAGTCAAAAAGGAAGCAGGTGTCGATAGGTGTGAAATTACTGAACTTTCAGTTTAATAAGTCCTGGCTACAAATTTCTAACACTAATTCTTTACAGACAAATGGAAAAGCTGGTAGAAGCCAATCTCAGGGAAGATCAGTTTGGATTCCGTAGAAGTGCTGGAACATTCGAGGCAATACTAACCCTTATTTTAGAATATAAACCCTTATCTTAGAAGATAGACTAAGCAATGGCAAATGTACATCTCTAGCATTTTTAGACTGAGAGAAAGCTTTGCTTCCCCCTACTTATACCTCCCGAGGATATCACGAATGTAAAATTAGAGAGATTTGAGCACATACGGAGGCTTTCCGGCAGTCGTTCTTCCCGCGAACCATACGCGACTGAAACAGGAAAGGGAGGTAATGACAGTGGCACATAAAATGCCCTCCACCACACACCGTTGGGTGGCTTGCGGAGTATAAATGTAGATGTAGATGTAGACTGGAATACTCTCTTTCAAATCCTGAAGGTGGCAGAGGTAAAATACAGGGAGCAAAAGGCTATTTACAACTTCTACAGAAACCAGATGGCAGTCGAGGGGCATTAAAGGGAAGCAATGGTTGAGAAGGGAGTGAGACAGTATGTACATTGACCAAGCAGTAAAGAAAACAAAAGAAAGATTTGGAGTAGGAATTAAAATCCATGGAGAAGAAATAAAAACTTTGAGGTCTGCTGATGATACTGTAATTCTGTCTGAAACAGCAAAGGAACTGGACGAAATGGGCAGTGTCTTGAAAGGAGGATATAAGATGAACATCAACAAAAGCAAGACAAGGAGAATGGAATGTAGTTGAATTAAATCAGATAATGCTGAGGGAATTAGGTTAGGAAATGACACTTAAGTAGTAGATGAGTTTTGCTATCTGAGCAGCAAAATAACTGATGATGGTTGAAGTAGAGAGGATATAAAATGTAGATTGGCTATGGCAAGGAAAGTGTTTCTGAACAAGAGGAATTTGTTATCGTCAAGTATAGTGTCAGGAAGTTGTTTCTGTAAGTATTTGTATGAAGTTTAGCCATGTATGGAAGCGAAACATGGATGATAAATACCATAGTTTAGACAAGAAGAGAAGTGAAGCTTTCGAAATGTGGTGCTACAAAAAAATGCTGAAGATTAGATGGGTAGATCATGTAACTAATGCGGAAGTACTGAATAGAATTGTGGAGAAGAGGAAATTGTGGCACAACCTGACTAAAAGAAGGGATGGGTTGGTAGGACACGTTCTGAGGCATCAAGGGATCACCAAGTTAGTATTGGAGGGAAGCATGGATGGTAAAAATCGTAGAGGAAGACCGAGAGATGAATACACTAAGCAGATTCAGAAGAATGTAGGTTGCCGTAGTTACTCGCAGATGAAGAAGCTTGCACAGGATAGAGTAGCATGGAGAGTTGCATCAAACCAGTCTCTGACTGAAGACAACAACAACAACGTAGATGGGAGCAAGTGAAGTGAAGTTAAATGCTTCATTCATAAAGTGAAAAAAATTTAAGAGATTATTCATTCTTTACCTAATGGTGGAAAGTTAAATTTCTGAAATAAATCACTGTTCTGTCATATATTCCTTTACACAAACAACTGTAACTTCCTCACTTCTTCTACCTTATGCTTTTTTGTGAATCAGTTCCCATGTAGGTGGGTGGGCTGTGATAGGGCAAAGGGGCATTTGAACTGAAGCAGACACAATTACCACTCTTTATAGAATGAATTTTCCACTCTGCTGAAGAATTTGTGTTGTTTTAACCTTTTCTAACAGATTAAAACTGTGTGTCATCACAACTCAGATCCAAAATTTTGTCATTCAGAAGAAATAATCATACCAACTGAGCTATCTAGGAACAACTCATAACCTGCCATCAGTTCTGCTACTCTCTCTCTCTCTCTCTCTCTCTCTCTCTCTCTCTCTCTCTCTCTATTAAACAGAAACACTGCTGGAGGAATGGAGAAAGGACTCTGTCACAACATAGGGATATTTTTGAGGATGAATGTTCATATTTTCAAAGAAGCTATTAGAATTATCATCCACACTTTAGAAGACATCTGATACAGTTGTTTGAATGTCATATTGGCTTTCCTTATTTTTTAAATTCTTAAAAGATACCCTAATGCAATATTTAGGTTTTTTTTTGTTAAAAGAAATATTTCAAAGTAGCAAAATGCTGCACTTGAATAAAGGCAGAGTGTAATTACACTTAACCTTTCTTATTTTGCACTACATAACTCTTGAAAGGTAATAAGTGTGTAATTATACATTAAACACTCAAATTTTAGAACCATAGTAGGAAAAAAAATTGTTTACTCAATATGCTTCCAAAGGAGCCCACTTTCTGTAATAGAGGTACTGATGAAAATATAAAGATCATCATCAAACTGGAAAGAATAAAATGAATGCTGGATGTTTAGAACATCCAGTGTGAACAGCAAATCACTAACAAGATTCAGTACAGTACTTCCAAGGATTCAGAGATACATTGAGAAAACTTGTAAAGAGATGAGATATGTTTGCTTAATCATGTCTTACGAGGACAAGTACATTTGGCTTTGAGAGTATGACAATTTTCTCATCACTGACCTTTTCATAGCTAAATTATTTTTTCAAAATGTCGAAGTACCTTCATACTAATTGCAATAATGAACTATCTATGAAATACTGAAATTCACATATAACACACAAAATTAGATGATATACAAGTGCAAGAGAAGAGAAAAGACCTACTTCGGCATTTGACACTGAGTTACTGCTCTAGAGTTGTAAAATGACAAGCAAAGATTGAACTTTAATCTTTTTGATAATCTCATTTGTTGCTAGTTTTCAGATCACAGAACTTGTCATTGAAGTGGACTGTCTGAAGTAATTGGTAGACAGAAATGCTGGCCATTATCACTTTCAGGATGGAAAATATTTATTACTGGCAATAGATGTACACAACACCGTCCTAACATTCAGAACTATTAGTTCTTCCTCAAGGAGAGAGAGGTATAAGTTGGGGAAGGTGAAATAGAAAAGCCAGGTCACTCAGAACTTACAATGAGACAGGTTCCAGCCACTTTGAGTATGAAGGAAAATGAGTTTTGAAAGTGAGGATAGTTTTCTTTTGTGTGTGTCAGTAATAACTATTTTGCTTGCTGAAGATAAGTGTTGGCCAGCAATTCTGTCGCGTACTTTTTATAGTTTTCTTGAATCGATTTTCCTTTTGATACAAATCTCCTAAGTAATAATGATAATAGTAAAATGACTTGTTTTCCATTATTGAGCAGCATCAAACATGACAAACAGCTTTTATGATACGTGAAAGGACTAAACATGTTTAGCTCAATTTATATTATGATCTGTATGAGAAACAAGGTATAATATGTGCTTTGTCCTTCCGCATTTCAGGTCCTCTAATGCGCTTTTTGATTTAGTATGGCAAGGAGATGGATCAGTTGGCTTCAGAGCTAATAATGGTAAATTCATTACAACAAAGCGTTCGGGGCACCTCTATGCCAACAGTGATGCTGTTGATGACACTGCTAAATATTTCTTTTACCTTATAAACAGGTAAGCTCAAATTCTCAGCTTACATTACAGTAACTGTGTTAATAGTGTAATCAAAATTATTACTTGTGTAAACAGATTAATTAGCATAATCATGACCTTTTTCTTTCTGCACAAATGCAGCATTGTATTAACAAAGGAGTGTGGCAGTACGTTTGTTGTTATGATTATTATTCTATAGTGTGTGCAGCCCAACAAGGTAAACTGAAGTGAATGTGATGTGATATTGGCACATTAGCAACTTAGTGTTGTTGGAGTGAACAACATAGTCAGTTGAGTCTAATACGCTCAATAAATAGAACTCCATGCACACAACAGAACAAGGCTTGAAGTAGCAAGAATGAAATAATCCATTTAGAATTAATGTATGCACATGAACAAATTGTTTTAAATCGATAACTTATTTCTTCAGTGTTTTCAGTCATCTAAAAATGCCTTTGTTGCTTACTCATATGTATACCATCTTCACAAAAAGGAATAATGCACAATTTTCCGTTCTGACTGAGTAGTTTCCTCTGTCTGTCACTGCCGTCAACATGACATAGTGTTGCCCTCATTGCCAGGTGCACTACTCAAAGTGAATAAATAAGTAGCCCCAGGCAGAATCCTCATTGAAACTGATATTGAATACAATTTGGAATTAGCTATTTTCCTAGCTAATATTTATCATAAATCCTTTGCACAGCAATTGGTCTTCCATATCATTAAGAGCACAGTTCAGTTTTCTGTGTAAGGAGGATAAGAGAACTGATCACAGAATTACAGAGCAATTTGGAATTAGGTAGTGCATCAGGGAGAGGAAGGTGGCTCATTCCCATGGCAGTTGTTGCTGTAGCTATAGCTGATGGTGCAGTACATGCCTCAGATTCTGCAGCCAGCACTTGAACTGTGTCACAGGAATTCTCTCTCCCCTGGTCAACAGTTGTGCATTTTACACTGGTGTCCCTACAAGATTCAGAATGTGCATGAAATGAAGCCCCAAGATAGGCTGCAACAGCATGACTTTACCCTTCATTTTTTTTGGCACACATGGAAATGGACAATACCTGGCAGGGAACACAGGTTTGAGGTTTTAAAAAAGTCTTTGATAGATAACTCCTGCCCTCCTTTAGCCCTCTTCCATGCTGCAGTATCCATTTGCTTACACCAACAGAGGACATCAGCTGTGTCAATACTCTTGAACATTTTCAAATGTGAGACGAGAATTATCCTGTATCTAAGTTTGTCTTCTCCTCTTGGTTACTTCCCCTGCGTCACCATTTCCATAATATTGTTGCCACTTAGGTCACCAACTTCAACATTTGCCATCTATTCTGTGTCGTCCTCGTCTTGTTCCTCAAAAATTTGCTGGGCAGTGAGGATGTTGGTGCAGAGATCATCATTTCAGTTCCAATATTAAAATGTCCACTTCCATGGAATAAAAGAATTTTTGAAGACCCTATAAGTGGTTCAGAATCTATTCCCAAGCTTCGGCTAACCACATTATGACATCTAGCAAGTCAATCCTCTTCAGAGTGGTTACACAGTCTTCATTATTGTCAATTGCTGATACCAGTGAACTGAAAAGATGACACTAATACTACTACTTTAGCATTTCAAGGATGCCCTGGTCAATTGCTGACAAATAGCAGTCACATTTGGTGGTAAAAATAATGCTTTGGTATCTCCATCTTTGAGTTAGTCAATAGGAGGTTGTGGAGGTATTTCTGGTATTTATCTACGGCTGGTATGAATTCATTTTCGAGTCAGGTTTTAAAGATTTCTGAATTCATCTATGCTTTTGATGAATGTAAGTTTGTGGAATGAGTCCTGATTTTTCAGGTTTTTGAAAGCTCTTGGTTTCTGTGATTTCCCTAATACTATAAGCATAAGCTTGTGGTTGCCAGTTGCATTATCGGAAGCCAATATGGTAACTTGTACCTTACTTTTCTTGTATCTGGGTGCTGCAGCTTCCTTTTTTGAAGCGAGCGTTCTTTGTAGGAAGCACCTTCCAATTTAAGCCACTCTCATCGCAATTGTAGAACTGTTCACGAGAAATTCCTTTGTCATCAATTAACTTCAAAAGAGTGTCTTTAAGCAATGTCACAGTGTGTCAGCAGATAAAGCCTCTCTACTAATGGTAATCTGGTGAAAACTAAATAATTTCTCCACCAATCCAACCATCCATCACTGGCAGTAAATTCTGAATCTTCTTCTATTTCCCATTGAAACTGCAATACATTTTGCTTCAATATTGGCACAGTTATAGGCAAGCCTTTTCCTCTTAAATGTTCATGCCAGAAAAATAAAAGTTCCTCAACTTCTGTATGCTTGCCTTTCAACGTTGCCTTTCTTTAATTCTACTTTCACTAGCTTGGGAAGAATAGCAGCTTTCAGTTTCCATCTGATTTTTCTTCCAGTCTCCAGCAGTACTTTTCCCTATTCCTAACTCCAAAGCAACAGTTTTTGCTGCTACCCCAGAATCCAGTCACATTACAGCACATAGTTTCTGATCCGTAGTCACTATAAGCTTTTCTTTGTTCATAAGTCATTTTGGATTCTTTAATTGAAACTCAAGGACTGTCCAAAACAACAATTTAAAAATGGACACACTTTGGATGTCTAATGCGCAACTGAAGAAATAAAGAATGTAAGACTGTCAACAGAGCTACTCTGTGTGTGTTCATAATTGTGCTCCAGATGTGTTAGAAGCACAAAATGTTCTGAAAGGCCACACAGAATTTTAGCCAGTGACTGCTTGGTAAAGCTTTGGAGAAGTACTGTATTTAAAGTAAATTAATCCTCACTTTATCTAGTAGTAGTAGTAGTAGTAGTAGTAGTATGATATTAACTAAGGAGGTGGTATTCAAGAGCCTACTTTTCATGGTAATGTGGGTTTGGTTGATGTATTGACAGAAAACTGTGGGACGCCCACTGCATTTTCTAGGAAAAGATTTGGGGTGCTCTGAAGATACTTTGTCTAATACTGCTGCACTTAGGGGCAGTGAAGTAAAAACTGTAATATATCTGCATACCAGTGAAGCTGGGCTGAACATTAAATATCTTGACAATTACTGCAGTGTCATTACTCTTACTTGCAACTGTCCATTTCATATTTCTCCTCAGAACAGTAAAGTGAAAATCTGTTGTGTGCTAATTCTGGTAGAACAGTTTTTCTAAATAAAGTATTTTTATGTCTTGGAAACTATAAATGGGAAATATTTGATGCTTTATGTGTGATTAACCAAATATATATCCTCCTGACAACAGATACTAGTTGCTCTGGTTTCTGCAGTGGTACCATAGCTCATGAACTGCCACATAAGTTGGCAAACTCACCACAAAGAAAATCTGTGCCTTCTGTGATAAGAGTTAGAATTAATTTTGGTTTTTCTTACAGGCCGATACTTGTCTTGAAATGTGAGCAAGGTTTTGTTGGCTACAAAAGCAACTCATCTCCAAAACTAGAATGCAACAAAGCTTCATATGAGACTATACTGGTTGAACGAAGCGAAAAGGGTGTTGTTTTCTTTAAAGGTAATCATTCTCAAGAATACAAAACATGCAATATGACTGTATTCATTGGATCATACCTTCACTGAGGAATATGATTGTGTAAATTATTTAGTATTGATTTTTTTCCAGTAGGAAGGCAATGACAAATATGCCATTCCAGACCCAATAAAACAATAAGTAACATTTGATGAACTTGTGTTTCAGGTCAGAATGGAAAATACTGGCATGTAGATGGTGAATCTGTAACTGCTGATTCAGATGCACCAGAAGGTTTCTTTATTGAACTCCGTGATCCAACACATGTTTGTATAAAAAGCACTAGTGGTGAATACCTTGTTGCTGGCAAAAATGGAGCATTTCGCCTTGGGGAATCAGACTACGAGAATGCAACCAAATGGGAATACTAGTCACCAACTATTTTAATCTGGTGTACTGGGGGATATAAATTTCCCTTAATATTAACTTAATGATTCTTAAGCAAAGGTATTTATGTGTTTATGCAATATTGCTACTTGGCTGATTAGCATATTCAAATTATTTGTATTGTGAAGTATACACCAAATGTAAGAACTTTTATATCAGATAAATTGTATCTGTCACAATGATCTGAGGGATGCACATGACTTTCCTGGATAAAATGTCTGGGAATATGTAATTAGATTAACAAATACTACTACTACTATTGGCAGAAGATATTTTTTTCCTTCTCTAGCGTTTTGGAATGTAGGAATAAAATGCATAACCATCCAATGACACACTTCATGGTATCTGAGAAATTGTAGTAAATTAAACTACTTGGAAATTTTGGTTGAAAAAAAAAATTACCAGCACAAATAAAAAAATACAACATTGTCATTCACACACACATTTTTAAAATGTGAATAGGAATATATGTTTTATCTGTCAGTATTTGCAAGTGGTCAACCCAGGCTATAAAGTTGTATTTGGAAGAAATGCCCTCGCATAAAGTAGGGATATGTGTGTTTATAATTCTTGATGTAATGAATAGGGGTTGTAGACCATTCATTCATTCGTTGGATACAGATCTTAATTCCATGTAGCACAAACCACTGACATTTACTGAAATTGTGAAGCATGTTTCACATATAACTATTCACTTAATGGAGCAGTAGAATCATGCAAAAATATATTTGTACACAAAGTAATGACAGAGTAAATTTTCACGATGGATATCAAATGAACACTGCCATTACCATTTGTTCCATAAGAATGTGTGTAATGTGTGTCGATGCTAATTAGACTAAACCAGATTTTCAATTCTCTGCAGATGCCACTAAATACTCCGTGTGTGCTGGTCAGGTTGAAGTGTGCTAAATAGTATCCTTAAAATTTGACTATAGTTACAAACATACATTACAGGGTAAATGATCAGATTTACAATGTGCAGACGGTGACCAAATTTCTACAGATCCACATATTGTGTGGCTTTTGTGGAAGAAAGCTGTTGAGTAACTAATGATTTATTTCAGGCATATAGTGAAATAGTTGGCAGTTTTTATATCATGTGCTCTAATTAAAAAGGGCATTTTTATACTTTGCACTGTCTTTTATACAAGTGTATTATGAGAGTAAATGTTAAATTGAAACTGTATATTAAAGTGTAACAAAGCATCAATTTTTATGGTTTTCCAAAGCCTGTACATACCCAAAAAACAATAGTATGTGTGACTTGCTTATTATACTGTCAAGACTTGTGATTTGAGAAGCATTGAAGCACTAGCTGTATTTGAGGGAGATGATGGACTTCCTCTGAACTTATTGGGATATATTTTATACTTGTGAAATTGTTATGTCACTGTAGGATACAGAAATTTTTAATTTCTTCTAGTCTTTTAATTGCATATTCACACAGCAGTGTTACAGCTTGATGTGATGACAACATATTGTCTTTGAACATAATGTTACCACAATGACATGTGCTAACTTATTTGAAACTGTGTGGATATTCAAAATTTGTTTCATTATTTAAAAAGTTTGCAATTTTAAACTAATATTCATTTGTTTGAACTATTTTTCAGTTTAGGGTGTAAATTATTTCACATATGAAGCACTCTCCCTTTTAAACAGCCCTGCTGTAAGACATTAAGTGCTAAGTCATTACAGTAAAATGTAGAAAATATTACTAAAAATAAAATAAGGACTGTTAGTATGTAAGTGAGGCATCAGCATTATGTTAACAACTAAGTATTAAATGATAGTGATGTGTATTTACAACAGAAGGGAGTGGAAAAATTACACTTTACCAGAACATGCATTTAAATATCATAAAAGGGCTAAATATCACTCTCAGTGATAAAGCTCCCATTTCTGTAATCTTCTGAGATGTAAGAGTATGCTTGTACTACTGCATTCTGAAATAGCATTCCAGATTTGATACATTCTATGTTTTATTAGCTGTGTGCTAAATTTAATCTTTTAACATGTTCCAAAACAGTAATGTAAAATGTGCTTTATGTACAAGAAAAATTGACTGTTTATTTTTCATTCTTGAAAGACTGTCTTGTTTGACTTGCATTGTCCCAGATTCATAGAATATAAAAAAAGAGACTCCATGAAATTACTATTTTGTTACTGTTGCCAGCAATAAATGGGTTTCACTATGAACTGTTAATGTCAAAGTTACACAACAAAAATTATCTTAATATTTCCATGAAATATATTTGTAATGTCTTGTCATATGGCTTTGATATTTAGACAGTGTAGCAGGTAACAACCTACACTGACAGTTTTCCATCTTATTTATTAATTTGTACTGAATACCTTTTATATCAGTATATTTGTCTAAGTAGATACTGTATGTTATTCCTGATGTAAAGAAATGACTTATTTATCACTGTAATATATTTGTAGCAAAAGAATACAAAATGAACGTATGCTCAAAATTAAGCTCATTGATTTTGTTTTATTTAAAATACCAACTTTATTATAAAGTTACTAGGGCTCCATGTGACAATGTGTGTTCTACTAACTTCATGTGAATTAATTTCACGTGTACCTATTCTTGATCAGTCTCTCTCCCTGTTTCTATTTTGAAGCAGTTGACATACATATTTTACTGTTCACTGTAATCCATTCCCTTTATTGTAATCTTTCACTTTATTGTAATCTTTCACTTAACTGTCCTCACTCTAAGAAGATTTAAAATTGAAGGTTAAGACATTTTAATCAGTACAATGAATTAGTACCTATGCACATTTGCAGCTGCAGCACTTGTTTTGCATCATTTCTTAAGAGTAATAATAAAAAGCATAGGCAGCTGGACAGTGCTCTGTCTAATGAATCTCACTACAAGACGACACCCCTTTTCTCAGGATCTATCTCCCTGCAGAAAAGTCTTTAAGTCACCTCTTCACTAATGTAAACAGTACTGATACACGCTTACTCCTTCATGTGCAGTTTAGATGAGCACCCTAAACAACCCTCCTCTGTTGTGCTTTGCTTTCAGTTTTGAACCATGTACTTACATCTTTGTTTGGCACATGGTAACGTCTTCCTACTGCACCACTATACAAACCAACTTTTTTTCTGGCTTCAGCCCCTCTCCTTACAGACATAATGCTAAAGCATGTTCTTAGATGATGCAATCTAACTACAACTAAAGAAAAGTATTACTTGATTCACTGTATCTTTACCATTAGTCCCTCATTACTTTTTGGCCACACTATATGTTGTGAGGTTTGGCACCTTTGTTGTGCCAAGCCTACAGTTGATTATTTTATTCTGTGCCTTAATTGATTGCCCTTATTGAATGTTGCAAAGGAAAATATATTTCAGACAGAAAATGTAATACATGGCATGCAAAGCAACTGTCCTAGAATAACTGTCATTTTAACAGTGTTTTAGCGAGGATCTAAATTCCAGTTCCAGCTGTTAATTCAATTGCAGCTCATGTTACTAAACACACACAAAACTACAAACAAAGGAAGAACTAAGCAATAATGTTACTGCAATAAGTACAAAAGGCAAGGCAGGCTAGATTGAAAAACAAAAATTGGAAAGATTTTAAATATTGTAAGGGGATTAGTTTGTGTTGCTGCCCCGGATGATGATTACACAAATATTTTGTCAGGATTTGTAAACGGTGGGTCCTTGAGGTACAGCAATACGCAAACACAAGAAGTAAGTTTAAACAGTTTTATAAACAAAGGCAGACTATAAAACACACATGCTATGCACACCCATCGTCACTGTGTCTGACATCCTAACACCAGCTAATTACAGTCGTATCAAAAGGCTCCATGGTGAACTAAGAAAAAGAGAGATATTCGCGCCCGAGGCCATGCTAGTTAATACTACCCGCTGCAGATGGCGACCAGTGGCGTACTCCCAGTCGCAGTGCAGCCGGACGCGTGTCTACTGACCAAGCGAATTGTCAGCATTCCAGACAGGCAGGCTGGTGAGCACGTGTTAATGTACTGCACAGCTGCGTGCAACCCGTAGACCCTTACATCACTCTCCCCAGAGAAAGAGTAACCATAGGTGGCTCAAAACGACCTCCTGGACGTTATGAATCTATTTCACCATTTGTGGCATCAGAAGGCATTGCAATATGTATTTAATTTGCAGACACAGTAACATTTGGTACAGAGAATTCAAGATGACAGTTTCATACATGACAAATGCTGTTGACAAAAGATAAATTAATAAAAGCAATAAAAACACAATACTGACTGGATGAATCGAAGGACTTAATTCTATTTGCTGCTTCAATGAAATTTAACTCATTATTTGAAGAGATTACATTTTCATGGATGTCATTAATCAAATTATTGTCTTCAGAAAAACTTGATAAGGAATGCTTTCCATATGTTAGTATGTATGAATCATTGTAATAGATAGATAACATTCTAGTTAATGGCAAATGTCCAGTTGCAAGACATGTAGTTGGCAACACACTAGGCATGTCAAATAGTTCACATGATAAATCACGATGTGTGGCCTTCAAGATTAATCCACTATTGTTCAATTTTAGTGTAAAGGGTAGCTCAGGTGAATCAGTTTTTACATGTAAATGTGACATCAAGGGTGGATTGAAATGAGAAAGTTATACATTCAGAACATCATTTAAGAAATGGATGATAAAGATGTGTTAAAATTCTAGGGCAATCATCTCTTGGGCGATGATTCATAAACAATTCTTTCTCACAGCTGTACACTCTACAGTCTAAGAATACTGCCAATTCAGGGCAAATTAACTTATGACTACATTACACATACACAAATCATTTTCATTTAGGGACACAAAATATCTTCGATCCTTGCTTATCAGCAGATAATCATTCAGTATGTACTTTACATGAATACCTGCCTGTCTCCATTTCACAGGGTACGTATAAATTTTATACATTTCAAAATTATGCTTTGGTCTAGCAATGGGAATAGAAACAATAACAGTGAATTCATCTTCAGTCATTAATGAGTGTGTGATGGTTAACTTATTGTAAGCATATAAATTGTAAGAGTTAACAGGGTAAATCGTGATATATGTTGCATCTAGCTTTCGTTCAATTTGTAGTAGGATCTGTAAAAATTGTTCTGGATGTAGTAGTATGGTGTTCAGACAATCATTTGAACTACTTTCTAAGGCTGTTTTTAAGTTAAGGGCAACAATTCTAGCATTTGATAAACTATCAGTAATCCTTAACAAAAGAGTGTTTAAATCCAAGTGTGCACTCACGGCATTTAATACTTGGAATAGTTCTTGGATATTTGCATTCGTTTCTTTACAAAGTACATGTAAATGTGAGATAAATTACTTTACAATCTGTTCAATGAAAACTGTGTGGTTAGTAATGGTTCTTCGCATACTCTTTAATACGATAATTTCATTAGAGAGGTTAGTTGAATCTGTACTGGACTGTTGTTCAAGAGCTAATATTTTGCCTTTAACTTCCAGTGGATCTAGACTAGTTAAAGTACCAAATACAGTTCGAAGGATACTCCCTCCAGAATCAAACCAGGCTCGTTTATGCCTAATTAAAGTTTTATGTGGCAAAAGCTTTAAAAAAGAGTAAATCTCTTGTTCATAATTAGCAAATGTAGACTCTACCTGCATTTTGGCTGTGATCCAGTTACTATATCAAGATGTACCCATTTCCAAAATTGTATCATTACCCTTAACAGAATTGAACGGTTGCTGAATTTCACTCAGATTGTACTTGAGGAAAAGTTTTGTATTACTTGTTGAAACTACCATGTCTGATCATGGTTCAAACAAAACACCTGTACTCTGTAGTACAGCATTAGCAGAATATGCTATCATACAATAAAAATCAACAGGGGAGTGATGACATCAGAAGTTAAGTCCCATAGTGCTCAGAGCCATTTGAAACATTTTTTTGAAAAATGAACATGGTTAATTAGTTTTAAATACTAGAGTTAACAATGAACATAAAATAAATTACTTTCTTGGGGTAGCCTGTGGAATAAAAGGTTTAGTTTCACTTGTGCACTCGTGCAATAGCTTCAATACTAATTTTCACAACACATTCACATAAACAAATGGCTGGAATAAACACACGCATTGCACTCTCACACTCTACACACATTTACGCAGATGTTAGGGGTGTCTGGAACAGGATCACTTGGAACGATGCCTCTGCCTCGAAGTCTGGAGTGCGACCTCACAATTCTCACTTCCTGGGTTTGAGAACAGCAGGTCTTCCTCTCGGTCGGTCCTTGTTGTCTTGCAATTCTACAGGAAATCTACCCAGAAATGGCTTTACATTATTGACGTGAATAACAATCAAATGAAAGGGCAGTTGGAGCTTAAGAGTGACTGGCGACACCACCTCCAAGATTGGACATGGTCCTTTCCAAAACTTCTTAAACTTTTTGACTTGACTCTTCTTTAACACCAAGTTGCTCAGATACACAAGATCTCAAACTTGATACTGTGGCACTGATGCTTGGTGGTCGTGTTGTCTTGCTTGCTGTAGAAAGGATTGATGATTCCGCTGTTTCACTCCCCTCCATGCTTCCTTTAGCTTGCGTGCTAGAAACCTTATGTGTTCATTGCTGATTCCGGCAGTCAATCGTGCAAAGGCCAAGGGTGAATGCATTATTCTTCTGTAGACGATCTCACATGGACTTAGGCGAGTTGAGCTGTGCATTTTGGCATTGTAACAACTTACCAAGCACTGTAAACAGACATCCCAATGCCGTGTTTGCTGCTCACACAATGGCTAACCATTTTAATAATTGTTCTGTGGACTCACTCAACTCTTCCATTTCCTTCAGGGTGTGCTGGTGTAGTCCTTAACTGGGTTATTTACATGAGCTTACAAGTCTGTTTAAGTAATTCACTTATAAAATTTGTTCCTTGATCACTAATTATGATTAATGGTGATCCAAACTTAAGAATCCATTCTCTTAGGAAAACTTAGCTATAGTCGCAGCACTCTGATCAGGTATTGGTATCACGAGAAGGTATCTAGAGAAATGATTTAACATTGTCAACATGTTTTTGTTTCCATCTTTAGTCTTAGGCAACGGTCCTACAGCATCTAGTCCTACTTGTTAAAGTGGTTCACTTGTTTCTGGCAGTTCTTGCAATGGCACTCTACTTTTACCTACATTGTTCCATCTGTCTGCCACCAAAACATTTGAGCTATTTTAATGTTTGTTGCTTATTTACCGGAATGTCCTGATAATAAAGAATCGTGTTGCTCTCTTCATGATTTGCTCTTTCATGCTTTCTGGAATAACTAGGCGGTTTCCTTTACTAGTGATTTTGAACAATAATCCACCTATTTCGACAAAACATTGATCATTTTTCCATAATTTGCATTGTGGATCTTCTTCCTGAGCTGCCTTTAACTCTTCTTCTCAACTCATTGTAACACACACATTGACTTTTCAACTCATTGCATTAGCATTCACATGTTGTTTACCAGGTCGATGAATAACCATAAATTGGTACTCTCCGTCTTAATGCCAATCTTGTTAATCTGGAACTTGGATCCTTTAAACTCAATAACAATTTTAAGTGCGGTATGATCTGTAATAACTGTAAATTCTCTTCCTGTTAAGAAACATCTGTTGTGTTATACCAAAAACCAAAGCACAAAGCTCCTTCTCATTAGTAGTATAGTTACATTCTGCTTTGTTTAATTGTCTGGAAGCAAATGAGATTGGATGTTCAAGACCATCAACTTCTTGAGACAAGATTGCACCTATGGCAAAATTGGATGCATCAGTTGAAAGAATAAAAGGTTTACTGAAATCCGGATAGGCTAACACTGGGGCTGTGGTTAGAGCAGTTTTAAGCTCTTCCATTGCCTTTTTGCATTCTGTTGACCAATTAAATGTGGCTCCTTTCTTCAGTAGCTGTGTCATTGGACGTGCTGTATTTGCATAACCGGCTATAAATCGTCTGTTGAGATTTGACAATCCCAAGAATGATTGTAGTTCTTTCAAATTCTGAGGTTCAGGAAAATTCTTTAAATTTTTAATTAATTTTGGATCAGGTCAAACACCTTCACTGGTTATAACACGACCAAGGTAGTTAACTTTACTCTGTGCAAAATGACATTTATCTATTATAAAGACAGATTTGCACTTCTTATACGCTCAAAAACAGCTTGTAGTCTCTCAGTATGCTGATTCATGTTTTCACCAAAATTTATTACATCATTAAGGTAAACAAGTGCTTGTGTTGGGGTGAGCCTTCGTAAAACTGAATCCATCAGGTGTTGAAATGTAGCTGGAGCATCACGAAGTCCAAACAGCATACAAAGATACTTGTATACTCCTGTTGCTGTTACAAATGAAGTTTTTGCTTTATCACCTGGATGCACTGTTAACTGGTGCTAACCACTTGTTAAATCACATACTGAAAAAATTAAACATCTGCCACAAGTAATCCAAGGTTTCCACTAAATTTGGTAAATAAAGGGTAAATGTCGGATGTGGTCACAGCATTCAAAGATCAGTAATCAACACAAAAACGGAACTGTGGTTCTCCTGAAATTGATTTCTTCTTTACAATTACAACATGCGAACACCACGGTGGGTCTGAAGCATCTCTTGGTTTTATAATTCCGGCTTCTAATTGTTCTTTAACCATGTCTTCTATCAACTCTCTTTGACTAAATGGTATTTGGTAAGGTTTCTGTGTGATTGGGGCAGCATTCCCTGTATGAATACGATGCTGAACTAAATGAGTAACAGGTAAATTTGCACGTACTCGGAATAAATCTGCATACTCCAGCAAAACAGGTACTAAAATCTAGTGTTCATCAACTGTCAAATGTTCTATCTTTTCCCAAATCTTGCGCTTTAGTTCATTATTAACTTAGTCTCCTCGTTGCAATTTTGCGGTACTGTTACAAAAATCTGTTTTTATAACTGCAACATTTGTTACCTCATCTGGAATCTGTATTACGTCACTTTTACTTACACTCGACACTTCAGCAACTTTCGTTCCTCATGGCAAAACATCATCCTCATTGCTCATTCATTATTGTAACCAGGACATTTGCGACATTCTGTCTCACCATTGTAGCGACACCTACACTTCTAGCAACATAACAATGCATTGTATCCAATAACTCACTTTTCTCGGACTGCTCAATTAATAACAAAGTTCCTTCCTTGCATCGGAGTGACTTAACTTCAATGTAGATTGTCTTTCTTGCTCCCTTGGGAATTTGCTGAGGCTGATCAATTTGAACATCGACTTGGACGGTTTGAACTAATGCATTGTATGGGCTGTCCATTCCCACGACGTCAGTGTTGCTGCTCCTTCGAGTACGATCTGAAGAACCATTTCCTAGGTTGTAGTTACAACGGCCTAGTCTGATCTTTCTTTCTTTCTGTGACAAATATCTCTGCTTCGCTAGCGGACAAGCAATCAAATCCAAGTACACAGTGATAATGCGTTTTGTTATTTGAAACTACTTGTACCCTTGCTGTGTATTTATCTTTATTTTCACCTTCATTTTGGCCTTGGCCAAGAATTAATTCTACTATGTCAACTTCTCCATAGTTACGTAGCTTTCCTCCGCTTAAACCTCGCACTTTTAATAGTGGTGGTTTCAATTTACTCCATTATCTATGCAACACCACATTGAGGTCTCTGTTCCTGTGTCAATAAGTAGCTTGATGTTTCTCTCACGATATACAGCACCTATCACGAAGTCATTTTTGGTCTGGTTTTCACTGGAACTAACAGGACTCACTGTCTCTGGCAAGGGGCGGACGGAGTGGTTTTCTGGAACAGCCCTGCAACTGCCCTCCAGGCGCACCCAAAATAGTTGCCTGTTTCCTGTCCAGCAGTATTGTGCAGCATGTGGTGATTTATGTCAATTCTGTTCATGTGATTTTAGTTACCAGAATCAGTCAATTCAGTTTGTATATTTTGTGATATAATTAATAATTCCGAAGTGATGGATAAGTGTACTACATCCCACCAAAATGTGCACAATACAAAGAAGAGGGTTTTTGCAGAGTCAAGAGCATTCAGTCATTTCTAATGTAATTACAGCTTGTATTAAAAAGTCGACAAAAAATGACCTGTGGCAAATGTTGCCAGCCCCAAACAGAGGATAATTTATACAAAAGTCAGCTTTACAACAGGACACATGAGAAAATAAACCACACGGTTTACTGGAATCACCAATTAAGAGCACTAAGATTTTTGGGAGGAAACCCATCATCATAGACAGATTTACAAAAATAGTACGTTCACAAAAATGGTGGACTTTTACATAACTTAAACATAGTGTAAAACAAAACAAAAAAAATCGTTTTTTAATGGCAGAAAGATGTTTTGCCCAGGCCACTGTGTGAAGTCGGATTCATCTGGAAAAATATGTGAATAAAGGAAAGATTCAGGTAGAGGGAATCGACGTAATTGACTGGTGGTGCAAATAATTCATTCAAACAAGGTAATTAAGCGATCAAAGCAGAAAGTTTTTTATCTCGATGAAGCTTGGGCAGACAACGTTACTCTTAGAAAATGTCAGACCTTTACATTTTACACACTTCTGCCAGCACTTTTTCCAGTTCCCGAAAGCCTTCTGGAAATTTATCTCTGGGACAGCTTTTAGATCTCTCATCTATCCTTCAAAAAGATTATCCTTTATCTTTTGAAAAATAGTCACATGGAGCTTACATGGAGGCTAGGGCATCGTTACAGTATTATTTTTAGCAAGAAATTCACAAAAAGGCAGTGAAGTGCAAGAAGGTGTGTTATCGCAGTACAAAGACCATGAGTTGCTTCGCCACAAATCCAAGCTGTGTTTTCCCTGGATTGCTTCATGCAACCTGCATTTAATTTCTAAGTATTACTCATTGTTCATTTCACCTGCTAGCAAGAATTCATGGGTCACTATAACGTTTAAATCTAAGAACACTGACATAACCTTCATATCTGACCACTCTGAGCGACTTTCGGTCATGGCTATCCAGAACGCTTCCACTAGGACGACTAAGCCCTAGAGTCATCATCATATCCATCAACTCAAGTTTCATCCCCTGTAATAGGAATACTAGAACAGGTCATACCATTGTTGACTTCACCTTGTAATTCCTGAGCAACTTATACTTGCCCCTGCTTTTGTTCAGAATTCAACAATTTTGGAACAAATTTACCCAAAACAATGTCACAACATGAGCCAACTTGATATGCCAAAATCATCAGCTACTTCTTCGACTGTGATTCAGCTACCTTTCATAGTCATTTCTTACATTTTTTGCACAGTTTATTCAGTGTCTTCGGCCTTGTCTGAAATGCTTATATGACTTGTTTTACTCACAGCAGACTACCAAAAGCAATATTTCACATTCCTTAAACTTTGATGCACTTTATTCTGTTCTTATAGCAGAATTTCATGCAAATTCTCTGATCTATTTTCATACAAAATAAATAACTGTCATTACTACAAAAACATTTGTAACTTTTTGACAAAATACTAAATATCCAAAGTGCCTAACACTGTACAGATACATACCTGATATGCTTACCAACGCAATGATAAAAAAGTCGTGCAAAGCCAATTAATACTACATGTGAGATTACAGTGGAACCTTGCTAATCTGTTTAAGGGACTGGGAGCATGGTCGAAACACAAAAAAGGTACGGTAAGGACTCTTATTGACCAAGAATAGAAAATATTAGAACGCTAAAAAATCTTACACAAATGTAATCCACAGTAGTGCCTGTAGTGTGAAATTAGTGTGTATCATATAGAAGGTATTGTAACTGTGAGTGAAAATTTAACACCTGTACATACCTTATTACAGTAATCATTGAAGCAACTGGTTTGCCTGTAACTGTTTAAAACACGTGGAACCACACGTTAAAAAATGTTCTGCTCTTTAGCAGAACACAAGAAGTCTGTAATTTTCTTTTGCTTAGCAGATGACAACCTTGATTCTGCAGCATGTTCCGCCATTTCTTAATCCATAAAATGTCTATTGGTATAGCCGTAGAGCTTTGCTCAATATAATGAAGTGCTATACTTAATGTGTTATATTTTTAGCATTTGTATGCGATACTCGAGCGACAGGTTTGTTGTCTTCATTGTCGCCATCTTTCTCGTGCTCATTGTTTCTTAGAGTTATAGTGTAAATTATTTGGTTGGCAGTTAAATTCTGCTTCCACAGTGCAGTCAACATCAGCTGTAACGACTCACATCACTGGGCTCAATGTTCTGTTGTCAGCGTTGTATGTTTACCTTTACTTGGTACCACAATTTAGTTTTACAAACTTTAATATGTAAGAACAACACTGTCACTAATTTTTAAAACAAATGCATGCACAGTAACGCTTAATGATCAAGTTAGAAACAAGTTATTTCATAATAAAACTGACTTATCTATTGCAGTGACCTGTGTATGCAAACACACACCAAAAACAGGATCATCGGTGTAAGCTGGGAGTCAGGCAATCCTAGGTCAGATTAGCGAGGTTCTATTGTACGAATTCCACACTATTTTTTAAATACCCTTGTGTAGCAAGAATTGTTGTTTCTCAGCACAGCCCTCCAAAGAAAAATTCTACCCCTTAACAGAAACACAGTGTAAGAATAAGCCTTAAATTCTACAGAGAAATTGCACTATGTTGTGTTCAAAATCCGATCAGAATATATCCACTGTTTCAGGAGAAGATAGCAGACAAACATGCATTTGATTCTGCATCTGTAGTAGATATATGAATCCTGAATTCTGTTCCTACATTAATGTAATTTATTCTATAACGTTATGTTTCAGTACATGACAATAATCTTCTGTATTCCATATAGTTTTAATGCATTTATCTAAAAATAAATGCTGCCCAGAGGATCTGCACACTGTGTCACCACATAGTTGAGTTGAAATGCATCCAACAGAAGCGCAATTCAACTTTATAAAACAGCCTATAAAAGTGCCTTGTGATATAGTTGCGTAGACATATTGGGAACTCACTCGTTTGCTCACTCAAATTTTTAATGATGGACTACAGGATGTTATTCTTACAGCTGCAAACTACATAGTGACAATACTTTTATTTAGTTTATGTGCACAAGCCAGGAAGTGGATGTGGTAAACAGAGATTCAATATCCTAACAATAATTAGGACAATATTCGCTCTTGTGGTTTAACTGTGCCGTGGACAGGTCTACCAGCCGTCACAGTTATAAGCATAAACTGAACAAGTGTGGGCTCACACTGCTCATCGCATAGACCCTAAATTATTGCAGAAGTTCCTGAATTATTTTTTCTTCATTACTTCACAAATTTCTGGTATGCTGATATAGCATAATGTGCAAAATACTAGCTTGCAGAACATGGAGGTAAAACAGATTTCAGCTGATCCAAAATTGAGAATTACTGCCCATTTTTGCATTGGTTAATCTTTGTGCCTGTTTCAAGCAGCTGGTCAGATTCCCTCACCTCTCTGCTGCTTACGTAGTTTCTTTAGCAAAGTTTACCATTATCACAAACAGATTACATGTGAAACTCCTATCTTTAAAGACAGGTTACGCTTTCAGGTCTAAATGGGTAATTGGCCACATGAGTGTCTGATCTACAATAAGAGAAGACTCATCACGGAAAAAGTAACAACAAAGACTGGCATTTTTGTTCTCTTTAATGTTTCTGTTAAGATCAAATTTCCAGCTTTGCTGGAATTAAAAATAATAGCTTTGGCTTTGAAAGAATATTTAAAATTCATGAATAAATAATAAAAATTACACAACCAAACATGATTACAGGGAGTAGTAAAACCCTTGCCTTTATAATAAGTTTTCACCCTGAACAGTAAAAATTATTCAGTTCTGTTTCTCTCATAAAATCACATCAGTGAAAGTTCAAAAAAACTCAAGTGAAATTAATATACACAATTAACATAACCTCAAAAACAATGACGTGACACAGCCAAGAGCAGTACAGAAAGCAAATAAAGTAAATTTATCAGCTCACAAAATTAATCGAGGAAGACAACACTGTTGCGTGAATTTTCCTTCTTCAGACTTGTTTCATGTGTAGGACTCATTTTATCCACAACATCCCGCAGCCGATCCTCAACATTAGTGAGTCTTTCTTCCATGCACTCAACTGCTGAACGCAAAGCATCTATCTGGTCACATAGACGTTCCAGTGTATTTACTATAGTTGTATCCATACTCTTGCATTCAGATTCTTTTGGATTGTCACTGTAGATTTTAGATGCAACCGTGGCTGTTTCTGACCAATTATCATTTATATGAGCATACTCTCCATCTCCATCACCACTAGCATTGTTGCACCTTGTTGATCGTACTGTGCTCACCTGCCAACAGCATTTCACAAGTAATAATATATATTAAGCACATTAACTAAAGGTTTTGAAACAGGAAAAAGATTAACACACTTTTTTTAAAAAAATTATCATTTCAGTTGGAATACAATGCACCGTTCAGTTCCATTTTATATTCTGACAACTCAGTTGGGTCAAATTACTTTACCTTCCCATTGATGGCACCATTATAATACACAGTTGCTACGAAAATGTCTACCAGGTCCATTTGTACTTGTCTGTTTAAAATAAACAAAATTTTGAAATATGGATCAATTTTTTACTCCTTTTGAAAAAATTTTATTATGGTAATTGAATCTCCTACAAAAGCACTTATCAAACCATTTTTCCAGATATGTTCTGGCAGCTGGGCATATTTATAATCAATCATCCAATGGTAACAAAAGCTTTGACAAGTTCAAGTCATAAAGGAATAAGATCAAGACCTTGAGGTATGTGCTGATATCTCTGAAGGATGAAAACATTGTGGAACTGCTAACCACTCATATTTCTCACACAGAAACATCTGACAATAGCTTGTGATGTCGGTGTAACAGTTCAAGTTGAGAGGTGTAGTGCACAGAAGCAGGCAGTGATTAATCCAAATGGAATCTCAAGTTGAAAAACATTATTTGTGCCTTTGATGTGTTGGAAAATCAGTTACAAGTAAAATTAAAGTAGAACCTCACTTCGTTTCTCTACAATATATATACACTATATGTCACAAGATGCAGGCCCATCAACATAAAAGGTGGCAAGGAGAACTGTGTTGTTAGTAGAGATGCAGTCACAGCAGAATGGGTTGATCAGGAGAGCTCAGTGACTTCGAACATGGACTAGTCAATGGATGTCAGCACAAAGTACAAAGCCATCACAGATATTTAGAACTGTCTAAAGCTGCCCAAGTTCACTGTTGTGATTGTGAAGCGGAAACACAAAGGAACAACCACAGCTAAAGCAAGACAAGACAAATCTCATGAACTGATGAAAAGGGACCATCAAACATTGCAGAGGGTGGTTGTAGAATGTCACATTAAATCAGCAACAGGTATCCCTCATGAGCTCCAAAGAGCTAGCAGCAGTCCTGCTAGCCACAATGACTTAACAGGGAGTTAAAAAGAATGGGGTACAATGGTCAAGCAGGCCCTCATAAGTCACACATTTCTGTAGTCAATGCCAAGTGACGCTTGAGGTGGTGTAAACAGATGCCACTGGACAGTCAATAGCTGGAAACAAGTGATTTGGAGTGATGAACCACATGGGTGATTTGGGTTTGGCGAAACCCTGCCATCATGTGTAGAGCCAACAGTGAAGTATTGAGGAGATGGAGTTTTCCGTGGTTAGGATGTGGCCCCATCACTGCAATTAAGAAAACACTAAATGCAGAAGGATTTGGACTCATTTTACAGGGCTGGCTGCTGTGGCCGTGCAGTTCTAGGCGCTTCAGCCCGGAACCGCATGCCTGCTACGGTCGCAGGTTCGAATCCTGCCTCAGGCGTGGATGTGTGTAATGTCCTTAGGTTAGTTGGGTTTAAGTAGTTCTAAGTCTAGGGGACTGATAACATCTGAGGTCAAGTCCCATAGTGCTTAGAGCCATTTGAACCATCATTTTACATAATTATGTACTGTCTACAGCAGATAAACAGTTCAGAGACAATGACTGACTGTATCAGCATGACAGCGCACTTTGTCATAAAGTAGAATATTTGAGGCAATGGTTTGTAGACAATGAAATTTCTGAAATGGACTGGCCTGCCCAGAGCCCAAATCTAAACTCAAAAGAATAACATTGGTGAGTCAGAAGGCTGCCTTCATTGCAGACATCATATTATGTGTACTGTAAAGGGATTTAATTATTTATTTGCACTATCTGATGACTTATAACAATGAGACATGTAAGCCACAATAAAATTAAATCTTTGAAAGAAACTGCAAAGATGCAGGTTTGACATCTGCAAAAATAAAATGTGAGATCGTTGTTTCAATTAACTGCATCATCAAATAGACACACAAATACATTACACATTATAATACTTTTCCCTGTTACTTAGTCATGAAAAATAAAATTTCTCTGATTAAGATTTAGGCACAGAAATGATAATGTTATTTTCTCACTAACTATTAGAATGTATTAATACTTAGTCATTTACACTATGGAATACATGGGTTCCTTTCAGCTCTTCTTAGTGTAGTGAATGAAAGAAGGGCAGCAAATATTCGAACGGGGCGTGCATGGTGCCTCCGGATTCTTACGTTACCAAGAGCAGAGATTACTGGTACTGCAGATCATAAAATGCTGCTCACGAGACACGAGACTAGTTTGAAAAGCTCACGAAATCACCATCAGATGCAATCGCAGAGGTTCACGCGCAATAATTTATCATCTTTTATAAACAAACATGTGATGTGTTGGTGCTGTTGGTAGATACCTGTGGTGGGGATGTCCCTCTGTAGTGAACTGTGTGGGGGGAGGGAAAAAAAAATTCAAGCAGAATGGCAATATGAACAACCTTCAACCCTTCTCAGAGCACCAAACATGATTTTTTGCACTGGTCTGTGACCACGTATGAAACTTGGGTCCAATACTACACTCCAGAGACAAAAAAATCAAGTGGAAACACGTCAACTGACCACCACCAAAGAAATTAAAGACAATTTGGTAGACCAGAAAGATCATAGTGTCAGTTTTCTGGGATGCAAAAAGGATGCTGTAGATAGATTATCTTTCCACTGGTCAAACAATTATGTTGCTGGCAGAATTGATGCTGTGAAGACAGGTTGCAAGTCATGCTTGGATAGCCAGCACTTGCCTGCAAAGGTCCTGATTTTGAGTCCAGCACACAGTTTTAATCTGCCAGGAACTTTCGTATCAGCGCACACTCTGCAGCAGAGAGAAAATTTCATTCTGGAACTATGTTGCAATACTATTCTAACCTGGATCATCTACAGCAAAAGCTATGCAACATAAGGCTAGGTTCGGCAAGCACAAAAGTCATCTTTCATCAACATAATGAGCACCCACACACCAGTGTTGTTGCCATGGAAAAAATACACGAATGGAGATTCTCTTCAAATGAAGAACTGGCAGACTATGTTGACGAGCATTTTGAAGGTGAGATTTTGAAGGTGAGATGCGATAAAGGCATCAGAATATCACTGGCCTGAGTGCATTAGTGTACAGGGAGACTACATTTAAGAATAGAAAAGTGTTTCACTGAGGTAAGTTATTTCTTTCTATACCATAACAAAAACTTTTCAACCTACCCTCTTATTACACACAGTGACCAGCATCACATCAGCTGTGTTTCAGCTCTTGAGGAAAAAATGGACAGACATTCAGACACACCAGTGAAAGTATATTTAGCAGAGATCAAGCCATCATAAAGGCAAAGGGTGGACACATATCACATCAGTGCCCACAAAGAGATGTCTGAATACACATGATCAGATAGTCTGTATATATTATCTACCTGTTGAGGATAATTTAAAGATATACCACAGATCTTTAACAGGGAATTCAGGCATAAAGTGTTCCTACTGGTGTCTGAGACATCTGAACTCTTACTTTATAAACAAAACTTCCCTGTAGAAATGCCATGTATGAGTATATAGTCACTGGCTAATATATTAGCCATCTGAAAACATGGTAGTTTGTTATGTGCAACTATTGGAACAAACAGTGGGGCAAGTACAAGACATAAATGATTAGGTTCTCACCAGTAAGTAAAGTCCTTACAAATATTTTTGCAGCCTGCACTATTATTAAAGTAGGCTACACAAATGTTTATATACAATTACAGAAGGTATATAGAAATGGATGTAACTGATCCCGAACTTTCACTCCACATGCAGGGAAAGGCAAAAGCTAATGTAAAGTGGTCATTAATCCAAAGGTTAGTTCAAAAACATTTTACTAGGCATAATGTTTTTAGAGAGGGGTATGCCATTGCCTCCTTTTGACCTTTGAACTGATTGACTCTACCAGTTATCCACTTAATGTGGATTCTGAACCACAGGGTAACTCAGCCTTTTCCACATTAACAAATGGCTGGAAGTGAAAGAAATGAAGAGAGAGAAAAATCCTAGGATTGAATCGAGATTAAAACCAAAACCTTAGGAACTATAGTATGGCACTAATTAGGAGAAGGTTCTCAGTGGTGAGATAAACTTTTTAAAGCCATCTAAGTGGTTATGTAGGTTAAAATCCCAGGTATCACACACTGCAGCCATTCACCCTGGTGGACCCTCGTTTGCAAGTAATTAATGAAAAAAATTTCGGAACTTTGTATGACACTCAATAGCATTAAAAAAGCTGTGCAATGTAGGTTGTGTGGTACAATGGATAGGATGATAGCTTCACATGCAGGAGGTTATGGGTTCGAACCTTGTCAAGTGCAGTAACTTTTTATTTTTAAATATTTATCGAAGTGACCAATCATCATTTTTATTCAATTAAATCATTTAAATGTATTTTTTATTTCCAGTCCTTTGTTACATAATTTTAATCATATCAACTTCTTCATTTGCTCTCATTGCTCTTCCTATCATTCTTTTTCCACTTGAAATATCTGTTCATGTGTTTCTAATTAATTTTATGTCTTAATTTTGATTTAATTTCTTTTATCACCCTGCTTTTTGTCCACATTATTGCATTCATTATATCTATTTCACATTTTGCTTGAATTTTTTACTTATAAACCCTTCTTTCATTTAAATCTTCAACTGTTTTCTTTGTCTATAGTGCAACTGATATTTAGCTTATGTCTTAAATCTTTTCTGATGGTTACCATGCACATAAATTGCATCTGGTAATGAAAAATACATTTTTCACATCACCGTACAGTCAACATACATAGATTATGTTGCCTTTTGTTTTTTAACTGTTAAGAAAGGAATTTTCAAATAATTGAATATTATAATAGATAAATATAATTAAATTCATATTCACAAAAATTATGATTGGGAAAAGAATGACATAAAGGAAAAATGAAACAAATTAAAAAGTTCATATGGTGAATAAATAATGTTTACAGTTAAAACAATTAATTGAATAAAAACAATGATCAAAGCCATTTCAATAAAGATTTAAAAATAAAAAAAAAATGAGCTGTATCTGACAAGATATGAACCCACAACCTCCTGCAAATGAAACTATTATCCTATCCACTACACCACACAACCAGACTGTGTAATGCAACTTTTTTAATGTTACTATCATGCAAAGTTCCATTTTTTTGGGCTAATTTCTTGTAAACAATGACACACTAGGCTGAATGGCTGCAGGGTGTCATACTTGGGATCTTAACCTACATTATTGTACATTTGGTTTCAAAAAGTCAATTCCATCACTGGGGGATAGGTGGCTGCTTACTGTAAAGGAGACACGTCAAGTTGCAGACAGGGCCGATTAAAAGACACACACATCAGTAATTACATGATGAAGGCTGGGGCCAAAAGCTACATGTGTGTGTCTTTTAATCATGGAAGGTGTGGGGGACATTATGTTACCATAGGTTTAGGCCAGGACAATTACGGGAGTGGACAATGTGTTGCATGGCCTCAACCTGTGGTAACACACACACACACACACACACACACACACACACACACACACACACACACAAACGACTGCCTTCTCCAGCATCTTGGGCCATAATGCAACATCAAGTGGGATGCAAGCAGCAATCTGGAAGGGGTGGGGAAGGGGAAGAGATAGTAGTGTACAGGTGGGGAGGGAGGAGTGTGCAGGGACCAGACTCCAACAGGCACAGCTTCAGGAGGTTGTGGGGCAGGGAGGAAGGTGGGGGGAAAAGGACAGGAGAGAGTGAAGATGGGCAGATGCCTTGGCAGAGGGCTGCAAATAAACAGAGTGGGAGGAGATGACGGGATGTCGGGGTGGAACTGTTGGATGGAAGGTGTGGGGATAGTATGTTACCATAGGTTTAGGCCAGGATAATTAAGGGAGCAGAGAAAATGTTGCATTATCCTGGCCTCAACCTGTGGTAACATACTGTCCCCACACCCTCCACCCAATAGTTCCATCCCCGATGTCCTATTATCTCCTCCCCATTCTCGTCCACGATCCTGTTTATTTGCAGCTCTCTGCCAATGCATCCATGTCTTTCCCCACTCATCTCCTTTTTTGTTCCTTTTTTCCGCACCTCCCTGCCCCACAACCTCCTGACGTTGCACCTGTTGGAGTCTAGTCCCTGTACACTCCACCAGACAACGTTCGTCTCTCTCCTCACCCGTACACTACTGTTCCTTCCTCTTCCCCACCCGCTACAGATGGCTGCTTGCATCCCACGTGATGTTGCATTCTGACCCGGGATACTGGAGTTGATGATGGTCGTGTATCAGTGAGGTGTGCTTGCTTTGTGTGTGTGTGTGTGTGTGTGTGTGTGTGTGTGTGTTTACTGATGAAGACTGTGGCCAAAAGCTACATGTGAGTGTCTTTTAATCATGCCTGTCTGCAACTTCACATGTCTTCTTTACAGCAAGTAGCAATCTATCTTTCACTACATTGTTGATATTCCCGGTGGAGTTTCCATTGTTTGATGTTTACAATGGTTTTTTATGTGATATCTGCATATATGTTGTTTTGCCTCTCTTACCCTGCAGTTATGTTTTTATGGTTTTAAGGTTCTGTGCGTCCTCCCCGAATATCACATACATGCAAAGCATCACTCACAAAGTTTGTTTCATGTACACAAGCAGTATGAGTGACGACTTGCGTGTATGTGAATTTCTGCACAACGAAGTAGGCATAGTACCTAAAAAACACAAAAACAACAGCAGGGCATTAGAGGCAGAATAACATACATGCAGACATCACATAAAATGCCAACGTAAATAGCTGAATTTGATAATGGGAATAAATTCCTAAAACACAACATGCTATGCCTGAGGAAAAAAGGTAACTGGTGCAGTGTTTTGGTTGGTAGGTTGGTTGGTTTGCGGGATTAAAGGGACCAGACTGCTACGGTCATCGGTCCCTTTTTCCAAAAAACTAAAACCACCCAAAGAGAATAAAAAACGAACAACAGGAAAGACGGCAGACGACACAGGACAAGAAATACTCTGACAGAGATCAGACAAAACAAATTAAAATCACGCACAGTGTGACGGTGGTTGGCCGACCATAGAGAAAAAAAAGGAAAAGCCAACCACCGAGAACACATTAAAAGCTCAGTTTAAAATCGGAGGCCAAAAGCCAGAATCAACACTAAAAAAACAAACACTCAGATTAAATGATAAAAAACCCCTGCCCGAATAAAACGCAAAACTAATTCCACCATGGCAGAGTCATCTATTAAAAGGGCAGGGAGCGTGTCAGGCAGTGCAAATGTCTGCCTGAGCACAGCTAAAAGTGGACAGTCCAACAAAATGTGGACCACTGTCAATGTCAAGCCGCAGCGACATAGAGGTGGGTCCTCACGCCGCAATAAGTGGCCGTGCATCAGCCGAGTGTGCCCAATGCGCAGTCGGCTGAGGACAACAGACTCCTTGCGAGAGACTCGCAAGGAAGAGCGCCACACAGTCGTTGTCTCCTTGATGGCACGGAGTTTGTTAGGGGTGGTCAGACCGCACCAGTCATCGGCCCATAGCGCGAAAACTTTGCGGCGTAAGACTGCTCGCAAATCAGTCTCCGGGAGGCCAACGTCCAGAGATGGTTTACTGGTGGCCTCTTTTGCCAGTCGATCAACATTTTCATTGCTGGGTATCCCAACATGGCCCGGGGTCCACATAAAGACCACAGATCGGCCGCAACGGGCAAGAGTATGCAGGGACTCCTGGACAGCCATCACCAGACGAGAGTGAGGGAAACACCGGTCGATAGCTCGTAAACTGCTCAGGGAGTCGCTACAGATAACGAAGGACTCACCTGAGCAGCAGCGGATATACTCTAGGGCACGAAAGATGGCGACCAGCTCAGCAGTGAAAACGCTGCAGCCAGCCGGCAAGGATCATTGTACGTAATGGTCCCCTAGAGTTACAGCAAAATCGACCCGACCAGCAACCATCGAACTGTCAGTGTAGACAACGCCAGAGCCCTGATATGTGGCTAGGATTGAATAAAAGCAGCGGCGGAAGGCCTCCGGAGGGACCGAGTCCTTCGGGCCCTGTGCCAATTCGAGCCGAAGGCAAGGGCGAGGCACACACCACGGGGGTGTATGCAGAGGGGCCCGGAAAGGAGGTGGAACAGGGAAAACCCCAAGCCCAGAGAGAAACTCTTTGACGCGGACGGCGAACGGACAACCCGACCGGCGCCGACATTCTGGGAGATGGACGACTGACTGCGGGAACAGGAGACGACAATTTGGATGCCCAGGCAAGCTAAAAACATGGGCAGCATAAGCAGCCGGTAATTGTTGGCGTCGTAACCCCAGTGGAGGGACACCTGCCTCCACAAGTATGCTGTCCACAGGGCTGGTCCGGAAAGCACCAGTGGCAAGGCGTATCCCACTGTGGAGGATTGGATCCAGCACTCGCAACGCAGATGGGGATGCTGAGCCATAAGCCAGGCTCCCATAACCCAGATGGGACTGGATTAACGCCTGGTAGAGCTGTAACAGGGTAGATCGGTCGGCGCCCCAGCGAGTGTGGCTCAAGCATCGCAGAGCATTTAGATGCCGCCAACACATCTGTTTAAGCTGCCGAATATGAGGCAGCCAAGTCAACCGAGCATCAAAAACCACCCCCAAAACCTATGTGACTCCACCACTGCAAGAAGTTCACCGTCAAGATAAAGCCACGGCTCCGGGTGGACAGTGCGTCGCCGGCAGAAATGCATAACGCAGGTCTTGGCTGCCGAAAACTGGAACCCATGAGCTACAGCCCAAGACTGCACCTTATGGATAGCGCCCTGTAACTGACGTTCAGCAGCTGCAATGCCAATAGAGCTGTAGTAAAGGCAGAAGTCGTCAGCATACAAGGACACTGAGACAGACGTTCCCACCGCCGCAGTGAACCCGTTAATGGCTATTAAAAACTGGCAGGCACTTAAAACAGTTCCCTGTGGCACACCGTTCTCCTCGACTCGGGAGGAACTATGGGAGGCTGCGACTTGCACGCGGAAGGTACGATGTGACAGAAAATTTCAGATGAAGATCGGCAGTGGACCCCGAAGACCCCAACCATGAAGCGTAGATAGGATGTGATGACGCCAAGTCGTATCGTATGCCTTCCGCATGTCGAAAAAGACAGCGACCAGGTGCTGACGGCTCGCATAGGCTGTACGGATGGCTGACTCCAGGCTCACCAGACTGTTGGCGGCAGAGTGGCCCTTATGGAACCCACCCTGAGCCGGAGCCAGAAGGCCCCGCGACTCGAGTACCCAACTCAACTGTCGGCTCACCATCCGTTCTAGCAACTTGCAAAGAACGTTGGTGAGGCTAATGGGGAGGTAGCTGTCCACCTCCAAAGGGTTCTGGCCATGTTTCAAAACGGGGATGACAATGCTTTCCCGCCATTGCGACGGAAACTCACTCTCGACCCAGAGACGGTTGTAAAGGTCGAGGAGGCGTTGCTTGCAGTCCACTGAAAGGTGTTTCAGCATCTGACAGTGGATGTGATCTGGCCCAGGAGCGGTATCAGCTCAAGCGGCTAGGGCACTGTGAAATTCCCACTCACTGAATGGAACATTGTAGGTTTCATGATGGTGGGTGTGAAAGGAAAGGCTCCGACATTCCATCCACTCTTTAATGGAGCGGAAGGCCAGCAGGTAATTCGCAGAAGCGGAATTCAGAGCAAAATGCTCTGCCAAGCGGTTGGCAATTACGTCGGAGTCAGTACTAACTGCTCCATTCAGTGAGAGCACATGGATGCTGACAGGGGTCCGATAGCCACAGAGGCGTCTAATCTTGGCCCAGACCTGCGATGGAGAGACGTGGAGGCCAATAGTGGACACATACCGCTCCCAGCACTCCTGCTTGTGTTGGCGGATAAGGCGGCGAGCCCGCACACGCAGCCGTTTGAAGGTGATGAGGTGTTCGATGGAGGGATGTCGCTTGTGACGCTGTAGTGCCCGCCGGCGATCTTTAATCGCCTCAGCGATCTCAGGCGACCACCAAGGCACAGTCCTCCGCCGAGGCGACCCAGAAGAACTGGGAATGGAAGATTCTACGGCAGTAACTATGCTGGTGGTGACCGAGTGAACCACCGCATCAATGGCTTCATTAGAGAGAGGCTCAATAGCGGCAATGGAGGAGAACAAGTCCCAGTCAGCCTTATTCATAGCCCATCTGCTAGGGCACCCAGAAAGGTGACGTTGCGGCAGTGACAGAAGGATCGGAAAGTGGTCACTACCACACAGGTCGTCATGCACACTCCATTGGACAGAAGGTAAGAGGCTAGGGCTGCAGATCAATGGCAGAGTACGTGCCATGCGCCACGCTGAAGTGTGTGACGGCACCATCATTTAAAATGGAAAGATCGAGCTGTGCCAATAAATGCTCAATGGTGGTGCCTCGACCTGTTGCAACTGACCCACCCCACAGAGGGTTGTGGGCGTTGAAGTCGCCCAGTAACAAGAAAGGTGGCGGCAATTGGGCTATCAGCGCAGCCAGGACACGCTGCGCGACATCACCATCCGGTGGAAGGTCAAGACTGTAGACGGTAACAGCCTGTGGCATCCACACCCGAACAGCGACAGCCTCTAAAGGTGTTTGTAGAGGGACAGACTCACTGAGAAGAGAGTGAAGGACATAGATACAGACGCCACCATACACCCTTTCATAAGCTGCCCGGTTCGTATAATAACTCCAATAGCCACGGAGGGTGGGGGTTCGCATTGCTGGAAACCAAGTTTCCTGAAGAGCAATGCAGAAGAAAGGGTGAAGGCTGGTAAGTTGTCGGAGCTCAGCTAGATGGTGGAAGAAACCGCTGCAGTTCCACTGGAGGATGATATTGTCCATGGCTGAGAAAGGCGTGAAGGGACTGGGAAGGCAATTTACGCCGCTTGTTCACTCCCTGCCACTGATTCAGAACCCGCACGAGTGACATCCATGGCGTCTGAGGGACCGGCGAGATCCAGGTCTTCAGCAGACACCAGAATCTCGACCTCGTCCTCAGAAGCTGAGCTTGTAGGAAGTGGTGGGACGGGTGCCACCGCAGTGTCGGGATTCTTGGGTACCTTTTTCTTTTTCAGCTTATTTCGCTGTGCCTTCGGTGGTTCAGGCTGGGAGGGCTTCACTGGGTCAGTCTCAGGGACGGACGACGACCGTGAGGCCCTACGACCAGGGACCGGTGGTTGTTTGAGCCACTTGCGGGTGTCTGCTTTTGTACCTGTCAGAACTTGCGAAGGGACGTCCCCAAGGGACCCCTTCCTGGCGAGAGGAGCCGAAGAAGTCTTATGCTTCTCCGGCTGGGAAGGGGGAACTGATGTCCCTCATGGTTGGGGGGGCATTGCTCCTGAAGTAGATGGAGCAGGAGCAACAGGGAGTGAAGTGCCCCCCACCATCAAGGGGGCAGGTGTGGTTCTCTGGCTCTGAGAGCTAATGGGGTGTGGTGCAGCTATGGGAACTGTTACAGGAGCGACAGTGGCAGCATAAGTGGACGTCATGCGTACTGGATGCAGTCGTTCAAACTTACGCTTAGCCTCAGTGTAGGTCAGCCTATCCAGGGTCTTGTGTTCCATTATTTTCCGCTCCTTCTGGAGAATCTTACAGTCCAGCGAGCAAGGGGGATGGTGCTCCCTGCAGTTGACACAGATGGGAGGCGGGGCACATGGAGTATCAGGATGGGATGGTCGACCACAATCGCGACAGATGAGGGTGGAAGCACAGCGAGAAGACATATGGCCGAACTTCCAACACTTGAAGCACCACATCGGGGAGGGATGTAGGGTTTGACATCACAACAGTAGACCATCACCTTGACCTTCTCAGGTAATGTGTCACCCTCGAAGGCCAAGATGAAAGCACCGGGGCAACTTGATGATCCCTCGGACCCCGGTGGACGCGCCTGACGAAATGGACACCTCGTCACTCTAAGTTGGCGCGCAGCTTGTCATCGGACTGTAAAAGGAGATCTCTGTGGAAAATAATGCCCTGGACCATATTTAAACTTTTATGGGGCGTGACAGTAACGGAAACATCCCCCAGCTTATTACAAGCGAGCAAGGCCCGTGACTGGGCGGAGGATTCGGTTTTTATCAATACCGAACTGGACCGCATTTTGGACAAGCCCTCTACCTCCACGAACTTGTCCTCTAAATGCTCTACAAAGAACTGAGGCTTCACAGATAGAAAGGATGCCCCGTCAGCTCTTGTACAGACGAGATACCTCGGCGAATACGATTCACTGTCATTCATTGCCTTTCATTCCTCCCATGGTGTGGCCAGGGAGGGGAACGATTTGGGGTCATAAACATTACCTTTAAAATGAGCCCTCGAACACTTGGAGACTGCTGGTGGCTGGCCACCAGCAAGAGATGATGTGCCACGCTTCATTGCATGTCATCCACCCTGATGCCACCTACTCCGACCAAGGGCCCTCCCCATGGGCGCCACCCAGCCACAGCAAGGGCCACCTGGCAGGATGGCCATTGCCGGGAGTCCTGATACCCCAGGGAGATGGGCATCTACTCCTTGGCATACATGGGGAGTAAACGGCGCAGGCATCAGCAGAGCGATCCCTGTGTTGTCAGGGCACTACAACCAACAGGGTACATGGCGGCCCCACCACAACGGACTGGCTACTGTGCTGGATTTTAGGTGACATGTAGTCCACGGTCGCCGTTAGTGCAGAAAGTGGCGTTGCACATTGCATGGCGGAAACTGCACGCAGGATCGTATCCATGCCCAATAGATGGAGAGCAGGCAGGACTGCAATGCAACAATGAATAAGCTGGCAAAAGATCTCAATGCAAGATGGACACACTGCACCAAGTAAGGTGCCCTTCCCCAATCGGCTCGCTCTTCGGAAAAAATTTTGAGAGATGGAGGTCAAACCCAACAGGGGACCATCACATAAGGCCAAAAAGTTTGAGACTCCTTTTAGTCGCCTCTTATGACAGGCAGGAATACCGCAGGCCTATTCTAACCCCCGAACCCACAGGGGGGTGCAGTGTTTTATTTTTAAATATAACAGAATAATATTGTTGATTTTTTGCATCCTTCAGATTCATTGTCATCACTCTTAATGTGTCACCAAAAGACTGGAGAAAAGCCACATATCGCGCTAAAATGTGTTTGCTATTTCTGGAAGAAAGATGATCAGTGGGCAACAAAACTGTCATCATTGGTAACCGCAACTGAAATGGCAGTCTACAAATTGATAAGATACAGTGACATTGACTAAGACGAATATACTGTACATCCTATTCCTCATCATATTCTAAATGGGCAATGGATTTGGTGGCACACATAGAGAAGTATCATGTAACAGTGCTCCCTTGTAAGAATACTGGATTACATATTATTACTACCCCACCTCCCTGTTTCTGAGGCTTAAAACATGGTGGTGCTGACATCCTCGCCAGATCTTCAGTTTACTTTGCTGAGTAACATATTTTCAGTTCTTTTTTGTAATAACAGCTTCTTACATAGACAAATACGAGGGCAAATCAAAGTCTTTGCCCTATTTTTATTATGCAAAGTAAGGTAGATACTGGAATGATTAATCTACATCCTATTCTATGTACATTCCACTATTTTTCCACATAGTCCCCACATTGGTTCACACATTTGTCCCATTGCAGCACTAAGTTTGAGGTGCCACTGCAGTAGAATTTGTCCGGCTGACTATGGAACCACAGTTGGACTGCTGTCTTGGCTTCATTATTACTTGTGAATCACTGTCCTGCCAGGAGCTTCTTCAGCAGTCTGAAACTGTTTAAATCACTAGAAGGTTTAAATCACTAGAAGGTTTAAATCACTAGAAGGTAAGGTCTGGACTTTACGATGGGTGGTCCAGAATCCCCCTCCCCCAGTGAAATGCCCAGAGCTTTTTGGTAGTTCCAATTGCCACATGTGGTCTCACACTGTCATCAAACAGAATCACATTGTCCATATCGCGAATTCCTTGGCGCCTTCACCTGATGGCAGCCCTCAGATGTGACAATTTGAAATAATAACACTCAGCATTGATGGTTGCACCTCGTGGCATGAAATCCAGCAGGGTCCACAGCTATCCCAGAAGGGTTTTTACATCATTTTCCCAAAGGTGGTGCTGAACGGATTTTTTTTTGTCACAGGCACACCTGGATGTTTGTACACCATGCACTGCTGTTTGGATTCCAGCTTGAAATGCAGTATCCACGTTTCACTGCAAGTAACAATATGGTCCAGGAAGCCTTCACCCTCCTTGGAGTACCATTTCAGACAATTCAATGAAGACATCATTCACTTGCCTTTCATCATGTCATCCAACTACTTACATCCCCACCAGCATGAACCCTTCTGATACCCTAAGGACCTATGAACAATGACTTAAGCACTCCCATACGATATGCCAAGCTCCCAGGAAATGGCCATGATGTGCACACACCGGTATTCTTTCACTATTGCATCCATGCAAGAACTGTTGTCATCAGTCAGCGACAAATACGGCCTCACCGACTACTCATTGTCATGCAAGACTTCATGGTCTTTGTTGAACTCACAACACCATCACCCCACAGTTCTCAAAGCAAGACAGTTTTCTCCATATATGGGTTGCTTTTCCCTGTAGATCTCGATGGGCATTCATCTCTTGCTCCATAAAAAATGAATCACACTTCGTTGCTCTAATGCCGTGGACATGTGAAGCACAACTGCCAGATAATGTCAGCATGAACCAAGAAAGGTCCAGTGCTGGGACTGGATGTGTTGACTTCACATTTACATCTGTAATTTGGCTATAAAAAATAAGAAGAAGAAAGAGAAAAAGAGGGGGCAAAGGCTTTCTGATTTGCCCTCGTACACTGGTCTCTCAAACACATGATTGGGGGGGGGGGGGGGGGGGGGGGGGGGGGGGGGGGGGGGGGGGGGGGAGATTGCTGTAGGTAACACCCATTGACGATGTTGCCGAAAATGCATATAAACCGTAATTATACATTTGCATATTCCCCCCCCCCCCCCCCCCCCCCAAATCTACATAAGCTCAAAGCTTTTCTTAACCACATGCATGTGTGTATTGCAAGAGATGTTATTTTTATTAATTTTTTACGGACAGATATTTACATTGTTTTATGTTCAAAGTAAGTGAATATCTGCCATTTTTTTCTAAAACAAATCTTTTTCATCTGGTCATTCCCTAATTAATTACAATGGAAAAAATAAAAAATTAATTAAGATGTCCAACAGAGAGACACTTAATGAAGCTGGTTAATCTGGACATTCTGCCACCTTAACTTTCAAGTGAATTGCCTCTGAAAATCCAATAACACACAGTACCAGTTTTAGTGTGCTGTTATAGAAAGTTACTCACACATGAGCTTTACAAATGAAAGCTATTAAAGCATCAGTTTTTAAAACTGAAATTATTTCTTAAGAAGTGAAAAGGAGGACTCACACTTAAACAATCTGTTGTTGTACAGCCAATACTTACAGGAACATCTGGCCCCACATTTTGACGAACACTCTTCCGTGCATCAACTGCAGAAAATTTTATTGGATCGTTGAATGCTGTTGATGATTCTTTTATTGATGAATGAGAAGAATGCTTCAGATTTTCTCGGAGGACTTCTTCTTTGTCAAAGTTAGTCTTCCACACTAAAACCTGAAAGGATAAAAAAGGTAAAACTATTGATAGCCACAAATTTGCATGAGTGCTGATTTTGATACACCAAATAATTTGAGGATTACATTCTTAACCGTAATTCTAGCAAACAGTGTCATGGAAATCACTCTGTGCATGTTTCCAGTTCAGAATGAAGCAGTCATTAATATATAACATGACTGTTACATTTATCCTTAATTATAGTTTAAACATAATACTGTGACCCAGAATCTGCACAAAAAGTGAGAGTTGCTACTGGCAATTGTACCCAATGATTTGGTGAAATTATCTGTGAAGTGACATGGAAACATAGTTTAATACACTTACTACTCATAATTTCACTCCAAGAATGGCTGATAGCAACACTGCGTTTCCTGGTGTTAGGAAGAAATGACAAGGATTTAGAATTTTTGACAGCAAAGTCCAAACAAGCATTGAGTGTAATAATACCCGATATATATACACACACACACACACACACACACACACACACACTCTCTCTCTCTCTCTCTCTCTCTCTCTCTCTCTCTCTCTCTCTCTCTACCCTCTGGCTCCTACCCTTGTAACCGCCCCCCGGTGTAAAACCTGTCCCATGCACCCTCCCATCACCACCTACTCCAGTCCTGTAGCCCGGAAGGTGTACACGATCAAAGGCAGAGCCACGTGTGAAAGCACCCACGTGATTTACCAACTGACCTGCCTACACTGTGAAGCTTTCTATGTGGGAATGACCTGCAACAAACTGTCCATTCGCATGAATGGACACAGGCAGACAGTGTTTGTTGGTAATGAGGATCACCCTGTGGCTAAACATGCCTTGGTGCACGGCCAGCACATCTTGGCACAGTGTTACACCGTCCGGGTTATCTGGGTACTTCCCACTAACACCAACCTATCAGAACTCTGGAGATGGGAACTTGCCCTTCAATATATCCTCTCTTCCCGTTACCCACCAGGCCTCAACCTCCGTTAATTTCAAGTTGCCGCCGCTCATACCTCACCTGTCATTCAACAACATCTTTGCCTCTGTACTTCCGCCTCGACTGACATCTCTGTCCAAACTCTTTGCCTTTACATATGTCTGCTTGTGTCTGTATATGTGCGGATGGATATGTGTGTGTGTGTACGAGTGTATACCTGTCCTTTTTCCCCCCTAAGGTAAGTCTTTCCGCTCCCGGGATTGGAATGACTCCTTACCCTCTCCCTTAAAACCCACATTCTTTTGTCTTTCTCTCTCCTTCCCTCTTTCCTGATGAAGCAACCGTGGGTTGCGAAAGCTTGACTTTTGTGTGTGTGTGTGTGTGTTTGTGTGTCTATCAACATATCAACGCTTTCGTTTGGTAAGTTACATCATCTAAATTAAATCATGCATTAATTGCAAGATGTTACACATAATATTTTCACTCTTTTAAATGTGTTTGGAACTCCATATATTCTAATAAATTATGGGAGTGGTCTATGGCACATCTTTTACTTTGATTCTGAGTATCTGTGGATTTTCAGTCCCATGCCTCAAGTCTACCAGCAACCTGTAATAAATTTTTTCACAAGTTAGAGATTCATAATCAATATGGAAAATTTTACTATCAATACAGTGATAGTGAAGTGTATGTATTACCTCTGATTCCCTCTTTTCGTGAACCACATATTCGATTGGGGGGAAATGTAACAACACACAAGTATAAGAATACGTATGACCCTGAAGACACTGCTGCAAGACAACCTTTATCAATTTCTGATTGCACTTTTCTGTAGAATAAAAACTTTTTTCCTTTTACTGACACTGCCTCGAAAGATTATGCCATACGGCAGTACCGAGTCAAATTTATGTTAGCAGTTTTTTATACAGGTCAACATAATAACGCAGATTTCTAGCTGGCACAGAACTAGTAATTTTGCTGCAGTCCGTAACTATAAAAAAGAATTTCAATGAATTCAGCAATGAACTCCCTACGGCACTGAAGCACATCGATACTGAACAAACAGCTGACTCAAAACACATTTTGTGCACAATATTTGTGGTGATCTCCTGTCCACAGCCAATGATTTGTCTGTGTAGATTTGAGCAAATTTTCTCAAACCTCCAACTTATAGGTTTGAGTACATTGCACATCTGTTCAAATCTCCTGTCTACATACTATAATCTGTCTGTGCAAATATGATGCACACTTAGAGGTCTTAAAAAGATGAAAAGGAAAATGTAGGGAAAGATACAGATGGACAACGAAAGAGGTATAAAGGTGGTGCATGATGTGAAACAGTAACAAACAACAAGTGACACGATATTTAGCACAGAAGGGAGCCATGTGGTGATATAAATATGTCAATGGAAAGTTCTGACACAATGCAAATATATAGGAGCAAAGGTAACAGCTTGCCAAATGACAGAGGCACTGAGTAATAGAAATGCACATACACAAAACTTGTGCTGACAGAATACATAATGGCAGAATTGCAGTTTTGCACATTGACTGGGATGAGAGAGTAACACCATAGCTCTAATGCTCTACTGATTTATTTTGCCTTTTGTTTTATTTAATGTTACATCGTTGAGCTTCTGTAAATGTGTTTGAATCGATAACACAAAATTGTATACTCCTTTCTTTGTTAAAACTCTTATGTCATGATTTGATTCTATGCAATCTGTCATTTAAATTCTTTGTCGCAATTGGAGGGACACAAAACTTACCGTATATAATTGTAATTTTATTTAAATAATTTTTATAGAAATGTTAATATGTGCAAAGGTGCTGTTTTATTTAAAATGTTTGTTTGTTGTTCTGTAAACTGCTGACCTTCACTTAGGGTTCTTAGTTATGTCATATGTAAAAGGTGTTCTGGTTCCCTTTGGGAACGGAACTGTGTAGCGCGTGCAAATTGTGGTTGGCCTAGGTAGAAAAGGTGGAACCAAGAGTCAGTCGGGGACGAGCTACTAAACTATCAACTGCTCAAGTAAATGTTGAGTTTCGTGCTGGTTCCGAGAGAGGCTTTTACTGACGCTTTCTAATGCCACCGATGGATGGATGAAGAGCTGGAAATTTTCTGACATTGGTATCTATCATCGCCACCAAGAAATGACAGAGTCCAGCAATTATACCTACAAATCCTCGTACTAACATGCAATTGCCACCACATTGCGCAATCACTGTAACGGAACACTATAATAATGTACAGTGAAGGATCAGCTTATTGGATGTGTTAGTGTGCTCAAATATAAGGTAATTTATAACTGAATTTATGTACCTACCTTGATTTTTTTTCCTTATCATAACACCTCTCAGGTTCCTCTCCGTTTGAACTAAAGTGATTACCGAGTGTCCTTACTAAAAGAACATTAAAGCCCAGTGTTTTGCTAATTAATGCCTCTTGAACATAGTAAAAAGAAAGTTAAAGTTAATGTGCCAAGAGTGAGTTAAAGTAAATGATGCTTGCTGAAAATAATTTTCCTATTAAAACTGCTTATTAACTTCAAAATCAAAAGTTCTAAAGACTGAGGCTTATAAAGCTTTGCTTTGTAAATGATCACATTGCTGTCTGCTGTAAATCACAAAAGGTGGGCCAGTATCTTACAAATATGTTAATTTTGTGTCTCACTGTAGTAAATGTGGAAAACTGCACTTGTGGAAAGTTATATACTCGTGCTTGCTAAGCACTTGTTACTTTTGGGTATTGAATGTGCATATTAATAGTGTAATAAGATCCACAGGTTATCCTTTATGGTCATGATAAATAACAATTAATAGAAAGACCACTATTTATGAAAACAATAATTTCTTTGTTCAAAAAGACAGTGAGAAGTAACCTGTTAGTGAATTCCATTTAACTTTCATTCTAAATAGAATAGTATTTAGTTGAAAGATACTTAACCTGTGACCAGTTCATAATTTTGCAGTGAACTACATTTATAATTTTATGTCTGCTAGGAAAATGTTTGAACAATAATACTGAACCTATGTCCGATTAATGATTCTGCAATGAATATTAATAGTAATGTCATAAAGACCATTCAGTTTGAATAAGCCCTGAAAGTAATAGTGTGTTTCGTTATCTGTTATATTTTTGCAAATAGTTTGTGCTGATCTAGCTGTTAGTTACAACCTTAACGTTAACATATGCAGGTGTCAGAGTTCATTGCACTTGTGTATGGTAAAGTATAGGTTGTGTTTGTCTGTTAAAATTACTAATAACTATTTTCTTGAACACGAATGCTAATCATTCTCTTGCCTAATTAGGCTGGTGACCGTTTTCTTTATCCTTTGAACAGTGTGGATAGGTTAAATATTATTTATAACTGTTTAAATATTTATATAATAGAGGGAAACATTCCACGTGGGAGAAATATATCTAAAAACAAAGATGATGTGACTTACCGAACGAAAGCGCTGGCAGGTCGATAGACACACAAACAAACACAAACACACACACAAAATTCAAGCTTTCGCAACAAACTGTTGCCTCATCAGGAAAGAGGGGAAGGAGAGGGAAAGACGAAAGGATGTAGACATATGTCTGCTTGTGTCTGTATATGTGTGGATGGATATGTGTGTGTGTGCGCGAGTGTGTACCTGTCCTTTTTACCCCCAAGGTAAGTCTTTCCGCTCCCGGGATTGGAATGACTCCTTACCCTCTCCCTTAAAACCTACATCCTTTCGTCTTTCCCTCTCCTTCCCCTCTTTCCTGATGAGGCAACAGTTTGTTGCGAAAGCTTGAATTTTGTGTGTGTGTTTGTGTTTGTTTGTGTGTCTATCGACCTGCCAGCGCTTTCGTTCGGTAAGTCACATCATCTTTGTTTTTAGATATGTTTAAATATTTACGTATTTCTGACTTTCACTTCCGATAAGCCACCTCCGTTAGGTATATCACGGTCAACATAACAAAATTCCTCTCAGAGGGTAACACTACTCTGTTGCTTTATACCATAATTACTTTAACAGAATAGTTCCATTTTACAAACTGCCTCCAGCTTTGAGGTTATGGTATAGCAGCAGCGGACGATAGTGTTATAAGAGGGTGTATCAAGTAGAGTTGGAGAGGGAAGAACATAGGTAGGCAGCAAGATGGTAGGTTGAGGAAGGGTGGTTAACAGCTTGTAAAGATGCAGTAGATGTACGGGAAAGGAATATGAGAGGGAGAGGCAGCAGGTATACACAATACGAATGAGAGAGAGAGAGAGAGAGAGAGAGAGAGAGGGAGTGTGTGTGTGTGTGTGTGTGTGTGTGTGTGTGTGTGTGTGTGTACAGGAAGGAATACGACACACAGATGCTGGTGCCACGTTAGTTCATCAGCACATAATGAAGAAAACATGAAGGAGTGGATGAGGAGGGGGTGAAGGAACAGAAGGAGAAGACTGTAGGGAAGAGTGTGGGTCAGTCTGAGTGAGGTTAAAGAGTTCTGGGACAGGGTGGAGGCGTGGGTGGGGGCAAGGGGCTAGTAGAGGTTGAGCCAGGAGTATTATGGGAATGGAGGAAGTGTTGCAAGGAGGACTCCCATCTACATACCTCAGAAAAACTGTTGTTTGGGGGACAGTCTGGATGGCACAGCCATTGGAATTGAACAGCTTGTGCTCAGCAACATGTTCCACCACTGGGTGGTCAACTCTGCTCTTGGCCCCAGTTTAGCAGTGACCATTCATTCGGATGTACAACTTATCAGTGGTCACGCCCACAAAGAAAGCTGTGCAGAAACTGCACAGAGATGATATATGACATGGGTGCTTTCACAGGAGGCCATGCCTCTGACGGGATAGGATATGCCCGTGACAGGACAAGAGTAGGATGTGCTGGAAAGGTTAATCCAGCAGGTCTTGCACCTGGGTCTTCCACAGAGTAATCCCTGTGACAAGGGGCTAGGAATGTGAGTAGCATCAGTCTGTGCACCAGGTGTGGTGGATAGTGCCTGTCTGTGAAGTCCTTAGTGGGACCATTAGTATGCTGGGCAAGGAAATTCTGATCACAGCAGATGCACCATCCATATGTGGCCAGACTCTATGGAAGTGAATTTCTGGTGTGGAAGGGATGGACGGCTGTCAAAATGCAGGTACTGTTAACAGTTAGTGAGCTTCATATGGACTGAGGTATAGATAGAGCCATCATAGATGTAGGAGTCAACATCCAGGAAGGTGACACATCGATCTGAGGACGACAAAGTGAGGTGAATGGGGGAGGTGTTGGGGGGCTGTAGAGGCTGTGGATAGAGGGTCTTGGCCTTGGGCCCCGTTCTCATCAATGAACCTGAACCAGACAAGGGGTTTGATGTTTTAAAAAGCTAGGACGCGTTATCTGGATGAACCACAAACATGTTGGAATAGGAGGGTGCCAAGTGAGTGTCCATATCTTCCGCTCGAAGGAGAAGCAGTTGTGTAAGGATGTAATTAGATGTATAAGAAACAAGATGATGGGTCCAGAGTTTTAAGGACGTTGAAAGAGAGAGTGTCTGACAGTGACAAGACCATGGGCATGAGAGACGTCGTCGTACAGAGATGTGGCATCAACAGTTATGAAGCGCTTTGTATCTGAAGTATGAGAGGATAGGCTGCTGGGGATTGGATGGAGATTTTGGTCACCAACAACGGAGATTCTTTCAGTGGGGGTACAGTAACTAGCATTCAATAGGGCATTCATGATTGTTGAGTTTATGGATTTTGGGAAGGTGGATGTGCGAGGGTCATTGGGGTGAGGTGGGAGATGGATTCAGGGGAGAGATTCTGGGATAGACCCTAGGATTTGCACAAGGATTGGAGTTTATGTTGGACTTTTGGGATAAGATCATTACACCAGAACTTGTAGGTGGAGGACTCAGACAGTTTACAGAGATGTTCACTCAGTTAATTGCTAGGATTCATGACAACAGTGGTGGAGCCTTTGTCTGCAGGGAGGACGATTAAATCACATTATGTCTTAAGGTAGTGGATGGCTGTTTTTTCTTCCATTGAAAGGATTGTGTTCCTGGGGAAGGATGGTAAAGCCAAAGTGGAAGTCAAGAATTCCTGGAACGTACAAGAGGATGGTTCACTGGGGGAGGAGGAGACTCACTGTTGGACAGTGGTGCGAACTGAGAGAGGCAAAGCTCAATGGGGGGATTAGTTTGGATTTGTCGAAGGAATTGGTAGCAAAAATGCGTTTGCACTGTAGAAATCGGGAGAATGAGAGTAGGTCTTTGATGAGTGCAGCATGACTGAACTTGGATGTGTCAGGAGAAGGGGAGTAGGTATTAGACAAGTCCAGCACGACTGAACCTGAGTATGGGGCTGTTCCATCACCCCTTCCAATCCACTCCTCCACATCATTTTACTGTGCACTACACAAAAATACCAGTGCCTGTGCCTATGTGTCACACCGTAGCTTCAAAAAGGATTCCTCTGAAAACCAGCATGTTTTCAGTCTTGTTTATGTGCCTGTCTTCAAACCAACATCTCTAGTATTTAGTGAGCTGTTATCTTTATAGATCAATTGTCTTAGTGTTTTTCTTGAATATCTCAAAACCTGCAGCTTCTAGTGAACACTTTTTCCAGTACAATATTAAACTGCATTAAAATTCCCCAGAAAAGGTCCTATTCAACTTTCCTCGCAGATATTTAAAAATAATGTTTTGACAGGAAAAAATTGATGTTTAATGTTAAGTGAAGTGGTTTCAGAACAAAAATTAAATAAATGTATCACATATAAGTGCAGGAGAACCATATTAAGGGACAAAGTGTGTTCTACGAGTCTGATGGGCTGGAGGAGGTGGAGGGTGAGTGTAGATGCATGACGGAAGGCAGGTAGCTAGATTGTGTGCATGAACTTCCCTCCTTTTTAGGTATATGAACTGAACAGTGAGCAGCACTTGTGGTGAGGGAAGTTGCTTTTCCCAGGAAAGAATGCTACAGCTGCCATACAGGATGATTAAGAATCAATTTCCCCTTTAACAGTGTAGAACAATGAGCAGAATTATATAGAATCTGTCCATATGATTTTCTTACTTCTGCATTATTAGCAACTCATATCTGTATTCACTGTAGTGTTAACAATATTGTGGAAAGTGCTGCTTACTACTCAATGCACAAATGACATGTTGAGTTGCAGAGAGGCACTGTTACACACCAAGCTTACGGCGTAAGCCTTCTTCAGAAAGGAAACACACACACACACACATTCACACAAGCAAGCACACCTTGTGCACATATAACCGTTATCTCCAACCACAATGCAGGTGGAGATAGCAGTCGAGTGCTTGCTTGTGTTAATGTGTGTATTTCCTTTCCTTTCTGAAGAAGGCTTTGGCCGAAAGCTCAATGCGTAACAGTCTTTTCGTTGCCTCTATCTGCAGTTCAATGTGTCATCTTTACAGTGAGTAGGAATCTATCCTTTTCATATTCCAACCTGGAATTTCCATTGTTTTATTTCAATGTGGTGTTAACACACTTTACGGAAAATAAACACCCCGCTCCATTTCAATAGTGTCTTCACACTGTGTTGCCAGTGACTCATAAGGAAAGCTGCAGAAGGGTCAGTATAAGTTTGTAAAATACCTGCAGTGGCAAAGAGAGAGCGGGGAATCTCCAGCTTGCAGACCTAGAAAGGAGGGAAGTTCAAGGTCACAATCTGGCAACCTGCCTTCTCTCATGCGTCTCATTCGCCCTCTCCCCCTGCCCCCTCTGTCCAACCCACCACACCCCCAGAAGGCAGTCTATCCATTAATCTGATTCTCCTGAATTCAGATGTGGCACACACATTTAATTTTTGTTCTTAGCCTACTGCATTTAACAACAAACATCAATTTTAAACTGTTACAACATGCTTTTCAATAACTGTGGTTTTTCCATCCCTACCACATGGAAACTACTAGCAAAAAAAGAAAAGAGAGAGAGAGAGAGAGAGAGAGAGAGAGAGAGAGAGAGAGAGAGAGAGAGAGAGAAGGAAGAAGAAGAAGAGAGGACGACTTTTTTTGCAGGAAATATAATGAAGCTGAATTTTGTTTTTGGAATCATTCTCACTAGAATCCATGGGTTTTGGGGTGTTCAAGAAAAATGTGAAAGTGATCTTTAAATGTCTGCCTACCCCTATGCTCACATCTCACTAGTCAGGATTGATTGTATGTTGTCCAGGACACTCCCACCTACACTGTACAAAAATTTGTGAATACAGGTATTTTTTACCCTATTCAACCTCTTGATTTTTACTGACAGGACTACCATCACTTTGAGTATCAAAGTGGATATACCATCATTATTACAGTCATTAGTCCACCCATCTTTCCAGTAATTTGGATGGCATGTAAAAATAAAATAAAAAAATTATGTCAAATGAAGACATGATTTACGTTTGTACCGAGCTATTAGTCTGCCAATGCTCTTATCCTAAGCCTTACGAAAACATGGATTTTTAAACTGGTGAACTGTGCCAATCAAGTCAAACTGGACTGGTAAAATGACTGTGACAAATAATTAAAAGAGACACCAAACTGTTTCTTCCAGACAAATGTTTCCAGTCTCTTGTTCAGTCATTCAAATGATATAGTATTGCAACACACACACACACACACTATTTTAATGCTGAAAGGAGATACATCTCTACAGCATTATCAAAAGAAGTGTTTGAAAAGCTTTAGGAGATATATGAAATTGTGAAATAATCAACAAACAGAATAGGTGTGGTAGACTGCATACTGATAACAGTGATTATAAGTATAATCCAAACTGAGAGGTCATTGTTGTTCTGAACAAATTTTTCCTAAAGGAAACATCACAATGGAATGAGCAGGTGACAATGCGTCCCCTAATGTGCAATATGTTACTACCAAATACTATCACATATTTTCAAGGCCAAAAGGTGAAGCTCTAATGCATAACTTGAAAAAGCCATTTGTAAATAAACACAAAAACATGTCCTGATTACTTTGGTCTATTACTTATCTCATTTTAAGTATTTTACCATGACTGTTCATAACAATGAAAGTCACTTCAAAATTTGACATAATTAACCGATCTTAAAGGGCATCCATCCACCATGCATCTGAAAAAAAGTAGTCACTTGTTTCAATGTAAGCCACATAATTTTAAACCAAAAAATGTAGGTGATAGACTGATTCAAAGCTTCAACTTTCCAAAAGCTTCTCTCCTTTGTTATGCAGAGGCTCCCCTCACAAGACGCTGTCAAACTAGTAGCTCCATGATTCCTCATGGAGGTCATGGTTGTTGCTGAGAGACCTATCTTTACTCTTTACAGAGTACATGCCAAGCTGAAGCTAAGTCTGCCTGTGAGGATGGCACAGATCGTATTACTGCTATTACGCTGCCTAAAACGAGACTTGGATTTGAATAGGAATCCTGGTCTATCACAAAGTTTTAATTTTCAGATATATTCAGCGCAGTATAGCAGAGTGTGTGGGACACCTCAATTAACTCCAGATGGGACCCCGAAGTTTTAGTACACGACCCAAAGAAATGCCTCTCACAGATGATTAATTTCTTGTTCCTGGGATTCATAGGTGTGTAAAATTTTGTAAATGACTTCATGTTATCTTTTGACTGCAAAATTAATTTTACAGTTAAAAGGTGACCATGATGTAATTTACAAAATACCACAGATAGCACTATTAAAATCCAAGTGATAAACTGCTGATGCATTCACACTAAAATTCCACAGTTTGAATCACTCCTAAAAACAGTGGAGGTCACATAATATTATGCACAGAAAGCTAAATAAAATCCGAAACTGACATCAGTGAGAATTTTAGGGTAATAAATCTAAATGTACATAATAAAGATAGGCTAATAGGAAGTAAGAGGTTGGATATTTGTCGCAGCAGACAAGAAATTTGGGTCCACTGAGACAGAAATTGAAGCTGCAGGAGAGATTATTTCAGCAGTACTCAGTATTAAGGGTGAGCATAAACTACAATTGAGTATTACTTCAGACCATCAAATTAAGCACCAGATGTAGCCTCAGCTCGCTATTAGGTGTCCCCCCAATCATACTATCATCATTACAGGAGACTTTCATCATCCAAAAATTGACTGAAATAGTTTACATTTTATAAATGGAGGCTTGGCAAGAACTCTTGTGAGACAATACTACAAGCCTTCTTTGGAAACTACTCAGGACAGATAATTTGGAATACAGCTCATGATGGAAATAAATTAGTGCTAACATTTTTAACAAAGAGGCCTGACCTCTTTACGAATGTCCAAATTTAAGACAGCTTACAACTGAAACAAGTAGTAATGTAAGTGATAAATTATTGACCTGCACATAATGAAGACAGAGAAATTTGCTAGCTTTAGGAGGTATTCTTATTCTATAGAATGTGCAGAAGGGGGGGCAGGAGGAGGTTGTGAGTGTTCTTCAGATCTGAAGAAAGATTGTCTGTCTGCTCTCAGTTCTCAGTAATGCTGGCAAGGTGGATGGATCAGATTCACAACTTCCTGTATTCTTCACAGTGTTCAAATTTACAGTCTGAGTCATTCACCATTTTCATGCTACATGTGACCAAATTTGGAAAAAAACCTATTGCAAAATTTTTAAGCATTTTGTGACTGCAATAATTTTTTAACAAAGTATATTGAAAACCCTTCAGTAGTTTCATACAGAAGTTATCTGCAATCAGTTCTACTGGTTTGCAGCAATGATTTGGATTATTCTGGAAGTTACTAATATGGGAATGTGCCATAAAAATGTTTGCATTAAATTTGAGCAGTGTGACAGGATGCTTACATATCAATAACTTCTAGAATACTAACAAATAACTTTTGCAGTTATGTAGAACTGGGAACAAGTAACTTCTCTGTGGAACTACTAAATTACATCAACAGATTAAAGCTGCTGCTGTTACAAAATGGCTGAAAAATTGTTGAGACTGATTTTTCCCCAACTTTGACCTCATGTACTTCATGAGTATTCATTAGAGACAGGGGTATCACCAGAAGTGCCCGAGGGCTGTATGGTAGGATAGCTATTATTTTCTATATACATAAATGATCTGGTGGACAGGATGGGTACCAATCAGTGGTTGCTGATGATTTTTGGTGTACAGGAAGGTGTTGAAATTGAGAGACTGTAGGAGGATAGAAAATGACTTAAGACAAAATTTCTTGTTGGTGTGATGAAAGGCAGCTAGCTCTGAATGTACAAAAATTTAAATTAATGCAGATAAGTAGAAAAAACAAACCCATAATGTATAGATACAGTATTAGTAGTGTCCTGCTTGACACAGTCACATCGCTTAAGTATCTGAGCATAACGCTGCAAAGCAATATGAAATTGAACGAGCACGTGAGGATTGTGGTACAGAAGGCAAATAGTCAGCTTCCGTCTATTGGGAGAATTTTAGGAAAGTGTGGTTCATCTGTAATGGAGCCAGCATATAAAACACTAGTGTGACCTATTCTTGAGTACTGTTTGAGTATTGGGATCCACACAAGGTCGGATTAAAGGAAGACATCAAAGCAATTCAGAGGCAGGCTGATAGATTTGTTGCCGTTATGTTCAAACAACACAGAAGTATTATGGAGGTGCTTCAGGAACTCAAATGGGAATCCCTGGAAGGTAGGTGACATTCTTTTCAAGGAACACCAGTGAGGAAATTTAGAGAACCACCGTTTGAAGCTGACTGCAAAATGATTCTAATGCCACCAACATACATTTTGTGTAAGAACTATGAAGATATGATACAAGAAATTAGGGCTCCTACAGAGGCATATAGATAGTCGTTTTCCCCTCGCTCTATTTACCAGCAGAAAAAGAAAGGAAATGACTAGCAGTGTACAGGGCACCTTCCACCCTGCACTGTTTGATGGCTTGGGGAGGTGTAAGCAGAGAGTGGTGAATTACACAGCTTTGAAATCTGAACAGCGTATTGAGCACAACAAGCTGTGTATCTGATCCAAATATTTGCTTCTGATTGCAACTGTTTTAAATTTTAAACTGTCATTGAACTTTTATGACATTTTGCAACCCATTAATGAGTCATGTAAAATCATGACTTTCTTGTATCCTGAGCTAAATTTACCACAGACTAGTTTTATTCTATAAGGAACATCTGTCTAAATTGTTTTCAAACTGAAGATGGTCAGGTAAAGACCACTGTTGCACTTGGTTTGGATATATTCCGTAACAAAATACTATCTCAAACTGGCTGTACAAATATCCAATAAGATTTGGGTAACATTTCATAGCGGCACAAAGATTGGCAACTTGCTTTAAATGCTCATAAATCTACAACTACGCACTTCACAAAATGCAAATCTATATGGTATTCTCTGACTACTATATCAGGTAGTCTGAACCGAAGTCAGTTAACCCATAGAAGTACCTAGATGTAACAATTTGTGGTAATATTATGTAATATGATCATATAACTTCAAGCATGGCTAAAGCAGATGGCAGGTTTCAGTTCACTGGTAGGCTGCTGGGAAAATTCAGTTAGTATACAAAGGAGATTGCTCACAAAACCATCAGGCATCCCATTGTATGTATTGTATGTTAACTGGGAACCTAGAAACAATGGAGAGGCTCCGTCACTGCCGCAGCCGCAGTGGTCCACAATGACTATCACAGTCCACTTCACCCCTCCGCTGCCCCACACCGAACCCAGGGTTATTGTGTGGTTTTGCCCTGGTGGACCCCTCCTGGGAACGTCTCACATCAGATGAGTGTAACCCCTATGTTTGCATGGTAGAGTAATGGTGGTGTGCGTGTATGTGGAGAACTTGTTTGCGCAGCAATTGCTGACATAGTGTAGCTGCAGCGGAATAAGGGGAACCAGCCCACATTCACCGAGGCAGATGGAAAACCACCTAAAAGCCATCTGCAGACTGGCAAGCTCACTGGACCTTGAACAAGTCCGCCAGGCATCCCATGGTAGACTATTAAAGTGTGACAGACCCAAATAGGACTAACAGGAGTTATTAAACACACATATAGCATGAATGGTCACAGATTTGTTTGAAACAAGGGAGAATGCCACAGAATTATTGAAAAATGAAGATAGATGTCAACTATCGCACAAAAGCCTATTTATGAAATTTCAAGAACCAGTATTAAGCGAGAAATCTAGGACTATATTACAGCCCCTACATGTCACTCAAAGAGAATGTGATGACAAGATTAAACTAGAATGAGATTTTCACTCTGCAGTGGAGTGTGCGCTGATATTAAACTTCCTGACAGACTAAAACTGTGTGCCGGACCGAGACTCGAACTTGGGACCTTTGCCCCTTGCGGGTAAGTGCTGTACCAACTGAGCTACCCAAGCACGACTCACAGTTTTAGTCTGTCAGGAAGTTTCATATCAGTGCACACTCCACTGCCGAGTGAAAACCTCATTCTTGAAACATCACCTAGGCTGTGGCTAAGCCAATTTCCGCAATATCCTTTCTTCCAGGAGTGCTAGTTCTGCAAAGTTCACAGAAGAGCTTCTGTGAAGTTTGGAAGGTAGGAGACGAGGTATTGGCAGAACTGAAGCTGTGAGAACAGGTCGTGAGTCATGCTTGGGTAGCTCAGTTGGTAGTCACTTGCCCGCGAAAGGCAAAGGTCCCGAGTTCGAGTCTCGGTCTGGCACACAGTGTTAGTCCGTCAGGAAGTTTCAAGATTAAACTACTTTACAGTACACACAGAGGACATTCAAGCAGTCATTTGTATTGTGCTCCATACAAAAATAGAAAAGTGAGATACCCATGCACTAAACAGTTGTATGCAGAGTATCAATGTACGGATTGATGGTCTGCATAAAATACACAGTTCCTTTCTCAGCAACAATTCTGAGTTTGTGGGTAAATCAAATGAAAAGCTGTATCCTTTTTCTCAGTAGTGCTAATATTATAGAGCTGTGGGTGAGACAACATAGCTTGGTAGGAGAGTAGAGTATGGACAAGTTGAAGCTTTGAGTAAGATGTGAAGAGTGCTCTTGGGTGGTATGAACAGTAGCACACTGCCCATGAATCAAGGATCTCAGTTTAAATCCTGGTGCAGCGAACAGCTTTAACTAGTTACGTATATTCAATGCAACACATACTATGTACAGATTAAAAGATCACTTTGTCATTGTTATGCTATTGCTTCAGTTTGCATGTTTCTGTTTATTGTATTCTGCATGAAAAATAAGTGTGTAGACACTACATACAAATCACATTCTGTTATAAATTGGCTGTAGGACTATTATACAGGGTGAGGCAGCTAAGTAATAACACCCCTTGTATCTCCCCAACCTTAATAGATACAAAGATGCCATTTAGACAGTGAATTGCAGGGACTTGAATACATCACATTTCAAGTTTGTGGTATTTTTTTATTACAGAGATATGAGGCCATTTTTTTAAAAATGGAGCCCTATGTTAAATTTTAGTGTAACATGATGGGCTTAAAAAGACGATTACAAACATGTGTATATCATCATATTTAGGCGAATAGTTTCTGAGACACAGATATGTTCCCATATCGTATTCGTCCTTCACAGCGGCATTGTCCAATGTGATCTTTCCTGTTGAGGCACTGAGGAACTTAACAGGGAAGGCGTTGTTTTCTTGCTTCTCGATAATGCCACAAGGTGACGCACAACGTATCTGGAGAGAAGGGTACAAATGTGCTGCTGGGGTAATGAGACATCACATTTCCATCACAGTTTCTTGGAGCAGACATTTACACCAACGTAGAAAAGTTAGAAATGCTGCTAGTGTATGGTAAAAACAGAAGAAATGCTGTTAGAGCAATAAAGCGATATGGAGAGCCGTATTCTGATCATGAGCGTCCTACACGCCAGCTTCTTGCACGTATTTGCAAGAAACTACTTGAATCGTGATCATGGAAAGCCACAAAGAGGACAAGGCAGAAAACTGCAACTGCCTAGGTACATGAAGAGGGTGTTCTAGCATTGGTGCATAACGACCCTACTGTTTCGTTGCGAATGTGGTATAAGTCAGAGAAGTGTTCTACCATATTGCACCGGCACAGATTTCACCCGTTTCACCTCTCATTACATCAAGCACTCGCCGGTGTGGATTTTGAACGGCACCAGGAATTTTGCCGGTTTGCTCTGCAGCGCCTACAAGATGATCCAATGTTTTTTTCAATGGGTGCTTTTTACTGATGAAGCGACTTTCACCAACAACGGTAATGTGAATTTGCATAATATACATTACTGCTCAATAGAGAACCCTTATTGGCTTCGACAGGTACAGCATCAGCAACTGTGGAGTGTTAACGTGTGGTGTGGCATCACCGGAAATGTCACTGTGGGGCCGTACGTCATTCCAGGTATACTAAATGGCAATAACTATGCACAGTTCCTGCGAAACATTCTACCCATTTTGCTGAAAGAGGTACCACTAACTACACGTCAGTGCATGTGGTTCCAACATGACGGCTGTCCTGCTCACTCCTCTCATGTTGTTACAGAGCTGTTAAATGAAAAGTTCCCGGATTGTTGGATAGGATGACGTGCTGAAGTGAAGTGGCGAGCCCAGTCTCCTGATTTGACCTCACTTGATTTTTTTCTGTGGGGAGCAATCAAACAAAGCATATGCTCAAATACCAACTATGTCAGACAATATGAAGCAACGTATCATCGAAGCATATGCCGATCTCTCACGTGACACCCTCGCAACCGTTCACAAATCACTCAAACGGAGATCACAAATGTGCATTGCAGCAGAGGGAAAGCATTTTGAGCACATGCTTCAGTAAAGTTTTGTATCTTGTACAGCATGTATGTTGCATCTTTATGTGTATTTGCTTCGTATTGTGATCAATAGTAAATATTTACAAATAAAAAATATGTATGAAATAATTGTGACCAATAAGGGCCTCCTCATTTACATTTGTACTTCTGTTACTTAAAATGTCTTAACATCTTGTAGTATTTTAATACTGTATGTTGTCTACTATTTTGGTAGCACGGTTGTCAAATAACTAAATAATATTTGCGTGATGTCAATAGTTAATTTTTGCGCAAAATATCGCAGTATGTATTACTATTGTCGGGTATATGGGCGTGTTTGTGTACGTTTACGATGTATTCTAGACAACAGGAAAGGTTGCATTGGACAACGCCGCTTCGAAGGACGAACACGATACGAGAACATATCTGTGTCTCAAAAACTATTTGCCTAAATATTATGATATACACATATTTAAAACCGTCTTTTTAAGCCCACCATGTTATGTAAAACTTAACATAGGGTTCTATTTAAAAAAACAAAACAAAGATTGCCTGCCTCATATCTCTGTAATAAAGAATAGCACAGACATGAAATGTGATGTATTCAAGTAGCCCCTGTCCCTGCAATTCACTGTCCAAACGGCACCTTTGTATCTATTACGGTTGGGGAGATACAAGGAGTGTTATGACTTAGCTGCCTCACCCTGTATGACTGGACTGCATGTTGTGCAATAGTGTTTCATATGTTGAAACTGCAACTCTTAGCACACTCCACACCATAAAATACTATTACATATAAGGTCCATGAGAAAGGCAATAAACTACACCTAACGCAAAGCCATAAAATGTTCATAGCAATTGAAGTCACAAATCAAATATACAAAGTACTCTTCCTAAATTACTGGTACGAGAACATTTTGAGGGAAGGGCAACGCAGAGAATTCTGGTTCTGACAGAATGGAAGGTGCATTTGATAACTGGTGCATCTCTTTACCATACTTCTTGTAAAATTTAGCTACTAAGATTTACTGTCAGCGAGTAATTGCCCCTTTTAACCAAATGTTGGCCAGTTCATTCCGTGGGATACCCACGACTTGGGGCCTAAAGAAAACTGAGCAGGCAGTATGACTGTTGTCAACGAGAAGGTCATGAACAGCACAGACCATGGGGTGACAAGAGTAACATCAGTCAATGGCCTAAAGAATGCTCACTAGGCCATTACATATTAAAACACGATCAAGGGAAGCTCATTTCATAAACTGGAGGGCTTTGTTAGCTATCAGCTCCACCATAAAAAACTACAAGTTCCCTGCAACCAATGGTGTTCCTCATCAGCTTGAGAAGTGAAAGCATATCACATCTTATCCATGGTTTTAGAGCATCAGTGTAAAAGATGATAACACCTTGGAACCCATTAAGAACTGAACGTAACAGACACTGAAAGGTCATGGGGGTGACAAACATTAGGATCTTGCAATAGATTGATCCTAATTTGTGGCTTGTGCATCAACCAAGCGGGGTTCGCAACAAAACATGGGAAGCACATTCCAAGTACTAGAAGCTGAGATCATGGCAGTTGCCTGTGATGTGTATAATAACTGATAATCTCACCTGAGAGTGGGTGTCAGAAGGTCAATGCCCCTCGTACGCAAAAAGAATGGGATATTAGGATGGTTAAGGAACTGTCAAATGGCAATTGTATAGGAGACTAATAGTTGGTAGTGTTGGAACTGAAGAGGGACGGCACAGAGACTGTCTAAGGGACAAGTCTGGAAGGCGCCAGTAACCAGTCGAGCTCTACAATGACGGACTGCGTCTAACAACTTCAATGCTGAAGGTGCCACTGAGCCATAAACCTGCAACCACAGTCCAGTCAGGATGAGACCAGGGTCCAGTAAGTAAGAGAAGAGAAGCACAGCCCGTGCCTCAAGAGGTATGAGCAAGGAAGTTTAGTTTCTGCATGCAGCTCTTTGGTGGGCGAATTTCGGGCAGCCAAGTCAGCTTTTTATCAAAAAGGAGGCCCAAACAGATGGGACTGTGCAACGATGTCCAAGTGCTGGGCACCCAAGTAGAGTTCTGGTTCAGGATGGACAGTGTTATGGTGCCTGAAATGCATGACCCGGATTTTTGCAGGAGAGTAGTGGAAACCACAGGAAAGTGTCCAAGTGGAGGCCCTTCGGATAGTGCTTTGGAACTGATGTCCAGCCGAGGCTGCTGAATGGGATCTGTACCACATGCGAAAGATGTTGACATACAGTGCAGGGATGATCAGCGATCCAACAGAGGTCTAGTCCACTGATGGCGATGAGGAAGAGTGTGACACTCAGTACGAAGCCCTGTCGGATGCTGTTCTTTTCGACCCATGAACAGGTGACTGAAGCATCAACTGTAACCCAGAACAACTGGTGGGATAAAAACTGATGAATAAAAATGGAAATGAAGGGTAAGTAAAACGCAATGATGTCAAGGACTGTCATATGCCTTAAGGGATCAAAGAAGACTGCAATCAAGTGTTGGCATTTCGAAAAGGTGAGGATCATGGCTCCCAGAAACCACAAGAATAGGGGGACAAAAGGCCCTGAGATTCAAGAACCAATCATAATATGTGGCCAACCATCCTTTCAAGCTGTTCTCAGAGCACTTGGTTGGTAGCTGTCATGAGATGTTGGGTTTTTGCCTGGCTTAAGGATTGGGACGACGATACTATCTCACCATTGTGAAAGGAAGACGGATCCTAGCCAAATACAGTTGAAGACCCTTTGTTTGTGCAGCCCTTGAGTAACGTTCAGGTGATGGGTCATCTGATCATGAATTGAATCAAGGTCTGGCTTATCATGAGACAAGGCAACAGCCTGTGGCAGTTTCCAACCAGTGAAATGTTTATTTTATGATTTGGGTTTATGATTCAACACGAGACCAAAGTATAAGCATCAGAAGCATCACAGGAGTGATGGGACATGAAGTTTCAAGTCATACCTGTTGACCACGACTAACTTTTACCAGAAGGACATTCCCTTCAAACACTGAGATGAAGGCACCTATATCTGTTATACTATGCTTGGGACCTTTTTGGACACATCGGACAAAATGTATGCCTTGATACATTTGTCTGTTTAGAGTGTAAGGTCTTTGTGGAAGATGATTTCTTGGACCATGTTCAACGTTTTGTAAGGGGGAATGATCACTGGTAAATCACCCACATGTTCACTTGCCTGAAGAGTTGTGGATCGTGCAGCAGAGGAGCTTTAATCAATGGTGAGCGACTGTGCATTTTGCCCAGTGACTTAACTTCTCCAAACTTATCTCCAATATGTTCCACAAAAAATAATGACTTTGTTGCAGTAAAAGTATCCACATCAGTTCAAGTGCATACTAAGAATTGGATTAATTGTTTTCCTCCTAGACATCAGGCTTGTCGGTCTCCCAATGGGATATAGGCAGGGCAGGGAACACAGTAATGTTACAACTATCTGCATTAAAATTTCTATACCTGTCTGATGAGACAGTCCAATCAGAATGGCCTAATACATTTCATGTGCGAAATGTCCATTCTGAAGCCAATTACTCCAATCAAGGGCTCTCCCCACAGGAGCCACCCAGCCACAGCAAAGGCCATCTGGCACAATGGCTGTTGTGGGGAGTTCTGATACTCCAGGAAGTTGGACATCTGTTCCTTGGCACTCATGGGGAGCTAGAAGCTCAGGCTTCAGCAGCATGACCTCTGTGTTTTCAGTGGGCCCAACCAAAAGGGTACATAATGACCCCACCACACTGAATTGGCTACTGCATTGGCTTTGAAGTGCAAATAAGAGAAGCTCTTGTGTGCAGATCTTAAACACAGCTTGCAATAGGTGCTATTTAAGGTCTTCTCCCCCAGTCAGTCCACACTACAGAATAATTTGGAAAATAAAGGTCAAACCCAGAAGGAGACCACAAATTACATCAGCCGAAAGGCAGTGAGTGAATGAATGAATATTCTGAGAAAGGTAGGCATAACCCAGGGAATATCCTGGTCAACATCAATGGCTGCCACCACAAAAAAGAGAGTAAGAAACGGAGAGTCAGAGATGAGAGATTGCAGCACTGGGAAGGAAGGAGATTAAGATGTCTAATTTCAATACTGGGTTGGTGACAATCCTAGACAAATCCATGGAAGATATACATAGAGTAAAAATGTTGTAGGGTGGTGTCAGCTGGAGGCTATGGAAATTACTAGATCACATGTCATGGAATTGAATATCAACACACTACAGTCAATACTACACAGCAACATCTTAAAGAATCTCAAATCCAGAACCCTGGAAGAGTGAGTTTCCAAATTTGTCACATAAGCAAGGTGGTGTCATAGCATGTATGACATACTGCATACCTTTTCATCTAATGTGTCAATATAAACCTGTCTGCACTCACTTTCTCCCTTTCTCTTGGAACTATTAACCCATGAGGGGTGGCTGAAAATCTAACTAAAACACAACTGTATTTTTGTTTCATAATCACTGTCACTAGCCAAATAATAACACTATATACATAAATATTAACTGTAATTGTTACCTTACAGATTTTCCTGTCTATTGTGTGTACATTTCTATTTTAAGGTGGGCACTAACTGTGCTTTTGTGTGTATTTGTTACTCATGTACAACACCACGTCATGGAAATGGCAACAAAAATAAGTATACTTTTGTCAGGACCAACCGCAAGTTGTTCTTGTCAACTGTACACTACTGGCCATTAAAACTGCTACACCACGAAGATGACGTGCTACAGACGCAAAATTTAACCCACAGGAAGAAGATGCTGCGATATGCAAATGATTAACTTTTCAGAGAATTCACACAAGGTTGATGCCGGTGGCGACACCCACAACATGCTGACATGAGGAATGTTTCCAACCGATTTCTCATACACAAACAGCAGTAGACTGGCGTTGCCTGGTGAAATGTTGTTGTGGTGCCTTGTGTAAGGAGGAGAAATGCGTACCATCATGTTTCCGACTTTGATAAAGGTCAGATTGTAGCCTATCGCGATTGCGGTTTATCATATCACGACATTGCTGCTCGCGTTCGTCGAGATCCAATGACTGTTATCAGAATATGGAATCGGTGGGTTCAGGAGGTTAATATGGAACGCCGTGCTGGATCCCAACGGTCTCGTATCACTAGCAGACGAGATGACAGGCATCTTATCTGCATGGCTGTAACAGATCATGCAGCCACGTCACGATCCCTGAGTCAACAGATGGGGATGTTTGCAAGACAACAACCATGTTTGCAAGACAACAACCATCTGCACGAACAGTTCGATGATGTTTGCAGCACCATGGACTATCAGCTCGGAGACCATGGCTGCGGTTACCCTTGATGCTGCATCACAGACAGGAATGCCTGTGATAGTGTACTCAACGACGAACCTGGGTGCATGAATGGCAAAATGTCATTTTTTCGGATGAATCCAAGTTCTGTTTACAGCATCATGATGGTCGCATCCGTGTTTGGCGACATCGCGGTGAACGCACATTGGAAGCGTGTATTCGTCATCGGCATACTGGAATATCACCCAGCGTGATGGTATGGGGTGCCATTGGTTACACGTCTCAGTCACCTCTTGTTCACATTGATGGCACTTTGAACAGTAGACGTTACATTTCAGATGTGTTACGACCCGTGGCTCTATCCTTCATTTGATCCCTGCAAAATCCTACATTTCAGCAGGATAATGCACGACCACATGTTGCAGGTCCTGTACGGGCCTTTCTGGATACAGAAAATGTTCAACTGCTGCCCTGGCCAGCACATTCTCCAGATCTCTCACCAATTGAAAACGTCTGGTCAATGGTGGCCGAGCAACTGGCTCGTCACAATACACCAGTCACTACTCTTGATGAACTGTGGTATCGTGTGGAAGCTGAACACGCCCTCCAAGCTCTGTTTGACTCAATGCCCAGGTGTATCAAGGCCGTTATTATGGCCAGAGGTGGTTGTTCTGGGTACTGATTTCTCAGGATCTATGCACCCAAATTGCATGAAAATGTAATCACATGTCGGTTCTAGTATAATATATTTGTCCAATGAATACCCATTTATCATCTGCATTTCTTCTTGGTGTAGCAATTTTAATGGCCAGCAGTGTATACTGTTTACAAGTCATTTCTAAAATGTAAAGTAGATTTGGAGATGGAAATAGATGAGCGACTGTGGAGAGGAGGGTGTGAATGCAGGGTGAATAAAGTTAGACTCATGGTACAGGGATAGTGCTGAGTGTGGGGCAGGGGCTAGTGGAGATTGAGGCTAGGAGGATTACAGGACCAAAGAATGTGTTGCAGAAATTCCATCTATACAATTCAGACCAGCTTGTATGTGCAGAAACATAGGGGGGGGGGGGGGGGGGGGTGATCTAGATGGCACGGATTGTGAGGCAGCCATTGAAATCCAGTGTATTGTGTTTAGCAGCATGTTCTACTATTGGATGGTCAACTTCACTCTTTACTACAATTTGACAGTGACAATTCATTTTGGGGAACAACTGGTTGATGGTCATGTCCACATACAATCCTTTGCAGAAGTTACATCAGAGCTGACATGATAATGACTGCTTTCACAAGTGACCCATTCTTGGATAGGATAGAATATGCCTGTGATGGGACTTCAGTCCAACTTCAGCCTCATATCCAAGTTAAACCATGCTGGACCTGTGAAAAACCAGCTCTCCTCCTACAGATTCCCATAGTAGAAACACTCTTTGGCACCTACCATTCTAATCAAAGCCAACCAGTGTCCTCCACTAAACTTTTCCTGTCGCCATTCACAGTTCCATTCAACTGTAACCAATCCCCATTCCCACCTAACCACCCAATGGTTACATTCTAGGAATTCCTTGCCTTCAACATGGCATTACCCTTCTTTCTACACTCCTGGAAATGGAAAAAAGAACACATTGACACCGGTGTGTCACACCCACCATACTTGCTCCGGACACTGCGAGAGGGCTGTACAAGCAATGATCACACGCACGGCACAGCGGACACACCAGGAACCGCGGTGTTGGCCGTCGAATGGCGCTAGCTGCGCAGCATTTGTGCACCGCCGCCGTCAGTGTCAGCCAGTTTGCCGTGGCATACGGAGCTCCATCGCAGTCTTTAACACTGCTAGCATGCCGCGACAGCGTGGACGTGAACCGTATGTGCAGTTGACGGACTTTGAGCGAGGGCGTATAGTGGGCATGCGGGAGGCCGGGTGGACGTACCGCTGAATTGCTCAACACGTGGGGCGTGAGGTCTCCACAGTACATCGATGTTGTCGCCAGTGGTCAGCGGAAGGTGCACGTGCCCGTCGACCTGGGACCGGACCGCAGCGACGCACGGATGCACGCCAAGACCGTAGGATCCTACGCAGTGCCGTAGGGGACCGCACCGCCACTTCCCAGCAAATTAGGGACACTGTTGCTCCTGGGGTATCGGCGAGGACCATTCGCAACCGTCTCCATGAAGCTGGGCTACGGTCCCGCACACCGTTAGGCCGTCTTCCGCTCACGCCCCAACATCGTGCAGCCCGCCTCCAGTGGTGTCGCGACAGGCGTGAATGGAGGGACGAATGGAGACGTGTCGTCTTCAGCGATGAGAGTCGCTTCTGCCTTGGTGCCAATGATGGTCGTATGCGTGTTTGGCGCCGTGCAGGTGAGCGCCACAATCAGGACTGCATACGACCGAGGCACACAGGGCCAACACCCGGCATCATGGTGTGGGGAGCGATCTCCTACACTGGCCGTACACCACTGGTGATCGTCGAGGGGACACTGAATAGTGCACGGTACATCCAAACCGTCATCGAACCCATCGTTCTACCATTCCTAGACCGGCAAGGGAACTTGCTGTTCCAACAGGACAATGCACGTCCGCATGTATCCCGTGCCACCCAACGTGCTCTAGAAGGTGTAAGTCAACTACCCTGGCCAGCAAGATCTCCGGATCTGTCCCCCATTGAGCATGTTTGGGACTGGATGAAGCGTCGTCTCACGCGGTCTGCACGTCCAGCACGAACGCTGGTCCAACTGAGGCGCCAGGTGGAAATGGCATGGCAAGCCGTTCCACAGGACTACATCCAGCATCTCTACGATCGTCTCCATGGGAGAATAGCAGCCTGCATTGCTGCGAAAGGTGGATATACACTGTACTAGTGCCGACATTGTGCATGCTCTGTTGCCTGTGTCTATGTGCCTGTGGTTCTGTCAGTGTGATCATGTGATGTATCTGACCCCAGGAATGTGTCAATAAAGTTTCCCCTTCCTGGGACAATGAATTCACGGTGTTCTTATTTCAATTTCCAGGAGTGTATGTCCCTTCCCATAATACGAACTTCTCAACAGAGGACAGAACAGAGGATCAGAACATTTAGACTATGATTTAATCATCCTTCCTGTAGACAAAGGCTCCATCACTGTCATGATAAGCCACAGTACTTACCTGACAGAAAGTATCTGCCAATAGTCTGACTCTTCCAGTTACAAGCCCCTGCCACAATGATCCCATCCTAGAAGTCCAATGTAACTTCCAACACCTACTCATATCCTTAAGTTCATCTCTGAAAGAAAGGAGCGAAGATTGGGGTTTAGCATCCAATTGGCATAGAGGTCATCAGAGATGGAGCACGAGCTCGTACTATTTTAAGGATGGGGAAGAAAACTGGCTGCACTCTTTCAAAGGAACCATTCCGGCATCTGTCCACAGAGATTTAGGTAAATCACGGAAAATCAGAATCGGGATGGCCGCACACAGATTTGGGCTGTCATTATCCCAAATACGAGTCCAGTGTGCTAACACTGTGCTACCTCACTCGGTAGCTTATCTCAGCATCTCTCCCTCAAATCCATCACACTCCTCACTCTCAACTACCCCCACAGACATACACTTTCCACGAGCTGCAGAATCCATAGCCCCAACCATTGTTGATAGTTACTGTTCCCACAGAAACAATTTTACATCTTGTAGACCAGCACCTTCAACCATTACATACAGCTTAGCTTCCCACATGAAAGGTATAAACCAGTTCTTTCACTAGTCTCAACCATCCCCACCCCATTAGCCCTACCAACTCCATACCCAGCACCTTACTCCTTTTAAATCTGACAAACTACATCCTTAGGAATAAATAATTATGCAGTGTGACCATGGATACTTCTTCCTATGTCAACCTGTTTATAGACCATTGGCCATATAGAGGAGCCTTCCTAGCCACTCAAGATTTTAAACCTCCCATCTGATTCAAGTTCATCGATGATATCATCCCAGGTCCAAGACACACTATCTTCATTCTTCCACAGGTTCCACACCTCTCCCATGTGCTTCACCTAGTCAGCCCAGTGTGACACCTTCCTGGACATTGAACTCTTCCCTCTCCAACGGATTCACACAAACCTCTGTCCACAAATCCACTAACAATCATCAACAGTAACTGCAATTCTGATGGCTGACATTCCATATCCCATCCACACTAAGAAGTATCTCTCGAATATTATGGCCAATGGTGGACAGTAGATTTGCAGTGATGAGCAATCCCTTGTCCGGTACGCTGAAAGTCTCACTAAGGCCTTCAATGACAGGAACCATTTGGCAGACACCCTGTGCCATATCCATAAGTGCCCCTAATCCTCTGACCAACCCCCTGAACCTGTTGCAAAGGAGCACCCACATCATCTCCCTGTAACACCTTGGACTGGAAAAAATTCACGATATCCTTCGGCAGGGCTTCAATTACAACAATGCACAAAAATAAGACACATCCTATCTAAGACCCTTCCCACCCATCACAAAGTGGTATTCTGCCACCCATACAGTCTACAAAATATACTAGTCCATCCTTATGCCACATCCACTCCCAACCTTGCAGCGCCTCGAAAATTTTGGGGTAAATTCTAGATACCCTCGTATTTCCACCGTCTCGAACATGCGTTATTTTAGAAGTGAGTGTGGTGAAGTAGAACTGTGTCTACTGCACCACAATTATGTGTGTACAGGACGGACGTGTATCAGACAGATGATCGGCGCAGGCAGGTAGTCGCTGAGCCCGCCTAGAAAGTTATACGTCCAGCTCAAGTAATAACCGCACCGTTCTCTGTGCGACGTCAAACATTATTGTGTGAACATTTGAATGTTGTTGAAAGAAGAGAAGAGACAATTACTTATTCATTCATTCTCTCACTTTTGTAAGGTCCGGACAGTTGTCTTATTAAAGTTGGAGAGATCTGTAGACCATATTTATGGAAAAATGAATGTGATAGTTTCTGACGGACCAGAAGGTGTCGAGCTTACGAAAAATGTTTTAGTTGTATGAAAACTGTTACATGTGATGAAAATACAGTGAGATTGAGCTCAAAGTATTCTCGAGTGTACGGAGTTATTTTAAAACTATAAAAAATTCCTCCAAAGTAGCATCTTATCTTCGGAAAAGAAGTTCTGCAGGACATCACAGCCGGCTCTCCTGAAAAGAAGATAAGCGAAGCAACTCCAAGTAAGTTCAATAGCCAAAGGGGAGTGATAGTCTTGCACACCAGTGCCACACTGCCACCCTTAATCAGCGGAAACTGCCAGAATGTGGTGACCAAAGTTAGCAGGACATGAGAAAGAGGAATTTTTTGAAGAAGATTGAGATGAGAAAAAGTTGAGAGTTGCCATAGCAACATTTAATAATGAGATGAAAAAATTGGTCTGCAAGATTTGATTAAGAAGATTTGGTTGTGGGGAGGAAGCAATCCTCACATACACAGTAAGCAGCCGACGCCGACGCAGTAACCAGCCGACGCCGACGCAGTAACCAGCCAACGCCGACGCAGTAACCAGCCAACGCCGACGCAGTAACCAGCCAACGCCGACGCAGTAACCAGCCATTGTTGCTGGTTGCTATTTGAGTTGTTGACTTCGTGCCCGCTGATGTGGCGACTAACATTTGACGCTGCCACTGCCTGTGCAGTTCACCAGTGCCATTTCTACACCTCACCGATGCAACCTACAAACCTATGCCGGGTGAGCTCCAGATAATAACTATTTGAATGTAAATTAGGATGGTCATTATTCACAGAGGTGATTTTTTTTAATGATACAAGATCAAAGAAAATTAGGACTATGGAGGAGGAACAACAACCTACAAAAACAGTAGAACAAGCCAGGCGATAACAGTGACTAAGGTCACACCAGACTGGACTGAAGTAGCAAATTTAATTAAGGGATTAAGTGTGAAGTTAGACTCTGTGAATACTAAGTTTAATACCAAATTAGATCCTCAGAATGTTTCATTAAGTGAAAAAATAGGTGGGCAAAGTGTAGCTGCCACTCCTCAAATTGACTCTTTGAGAAATGAAATAAGTACTACTTTAAGTGAAAAGTTACAAGCATAGAGTGTAACTTCAGCTGCTCAAATTTCCTCTTTGAGGAACGAAATAAGTGATCAAAATGTTTCTTTAAATGAAAAACTAGAAGCACAGAGTGAAGCTTTTGAAAAATTAGAAGCACAGGGTGAAGCTTCAAATTCTAAATTTGAGATGTTAAATGATAAAGTGGAAAATTTACGAGTACATTTAAAGAATGCATTAAGTAATTCTTCAACTGTACAAATGAATCAAATGTTTATGGACTTTAACAAAAAGCAGGATGATCAATTTCAGAAGTTGACCCAGAAATTAGAATTTGATATTGAGGACAAGTGAACCAATATAGTGTCTGAATTTAATGAGAAGTTAGGGTCATTTCAAAGCATGTGTAATGTTACATTCGACACAGTGGAACAGAGATTACATACCTTAAAAGATACCATTGAAAGACAAGACAAAGTAATCCCTATTGTCCAATCGAAAATTGCAGGGGTCAACACTCGTGTAGATGCGGTAGGGAGAAATTTTAATGAAAACCTGACACCACAAATATAAGCGGTCTGAAGGAACAGGTAGAGGAATTAATCGACCAGAAAGTTGCCGAAAGGCTAAACACAGACAACATTCCACCACGTTTAGCATCAGAAATTGATGGTACTAAAAAAAAGCATAGACGATTTGTGGAAGGAATTTAAACTTATCCAGAATAAGATAGAGAAGGGAGTAGCTTCACAGAATGTAGTGTTGACTAGTGAAGTAGTGACAGATTTACAATGTGGAGCAAATTCTGGACTCACCACACAACTGCCCAAATTTAGACCAGATGGAGACGTGCACCCAATCCATTTCTTAAAAAGATTTAATCAAGCCTTAACAAACAATTGGAAACATGCAAAAAACATAAAATTTGCTGTAGGTTACCTTCTAGGAGAGGCTTGCGAATGGGGCACAGTGAATGTAGAAAATTTCTTGTCTTGAGTGGACTTTCAGGGAAAGTTTAAGGAGAAATACTGGTCATCAAGTGCCCAGGAGAAGTTAATATCTGATTAATGGGACCCAAAGTATTATAATAGTACGTGGGGTACAATGAGAAAATATTTCGACTGGCATTTAACAAGAGCCAAATATTTAGATAAACCAATGGAGGAAGAGGGATTAGTACAGATTTTGATAAGGTGATTACCCACTTACGCTAGGAAAGATATATTATGTAGTGGGCGGAAGACAGTAGAAGAGTTACGCACTGGATGCAATAAATAAAGACCGAAATGAGAATGTGTATTAGAATGAGAATCAAAACTACAGTAGGAGTAATAATAATAACTCTGGTAATTTCAAAAGACAGGAGACAAATTTGACTAGAGTACACTGATATAGTCAGAACAGGGGTAATAAAAATTATCAAAAAGGACATCCATCTTCAAATATAGTCCCCGTAACTACACAAGAATTTGTACCTGGCAATAATAGGGCTCAAAATTGAAATGTCATACCTAGGATTGGTGACCAGCCGGTGATTACAAATAGTGAGGAAAACGCAGGGCGATCTGGACCCAGGGCGGGGGCCAGGTCATAGAGATACATCAAGAGGCCTACCTCATACTAAGTATGTTTCCTTTATGCATAAAATACCAACAAAAGAATGGTTGCTACTAGAAGAACACTGTGTAGCTACAGTTAATTCACAACCGATTATAGTTGGGAAAATAGAGGATTCCGAAGTGGACATATTTATTGATTCTGGTAGTGAAGTATCACTTATTTCTAGTGGATTCTTTAATAAGTTAAGAACTAGCAATAGCTTACCTGTATCACCAGCAACAGGAGTATATATAATTGGTATAACTGGAACTAAAAACAAGGTTGTCAAATACGAAACCCAAGTAAACTGTAACATCGGTGAGATCACGTTACGGCGCACACTGCTGGTAGTAGAAAATATTAATAGAGAGGTGTTATTTGGCTTAGATTGGCTGTCAGAGTTTAACATTATATTAATTTCTGAAAAGAGCTGCCTTTGTTTTGGACTCAAGGAAGATAAATATTCTGTTAAGTTTGTAGCAGACAGTTATGTTCATAAACAATCAACTGAACACCAGAGTTTACAATTAATCACGACAGCGCAATTGTCACCAGAGATGGAAAACTTAAGCCATGCATCACAACGAACTGACATACAAAATAAAGTAAATGAATCCCCAATATTAACCAACGACCAGAAAACAGATTTAGCCAAAATTAAGAACCTTCAACATCGCAGCGTGTCAGCAATCGTTGGTTAGTATATTAAAAAACTAAAAACCTCGCCTCGATTGCGTAAAAAGCACCTAGTGTTAAGTGTTAACCCAGGTTTTGGCATAGATAACTACACCTTCTTCAGAACAACAATAAAACCCACCAGCGCCTAAGACGACCTTTGTCAATGATTAAAAGAACACTATAGCTATACATTTATAAACGAAAAAGAAAGGAAAACACAAACAGTACATGTGTACAAAGTCAAAACCACTACTTAACTTAATGGTGTACACCACCTCACACCGGCCTATGTTCAATGGGCCATGACCCGCCATAAACTGCAGCTACAAATAGTCGCTCGCTCACAAGCCTGACCCGCTATCTATGCACATGCGCAAGACAAGGGATGATACTTGAATGCGCACGCGCATATGAATACAAGAAAGTTTATATATGGGTCGGGGCTAAATAGCCCATATATTTCCAACTGTGGATCAACATATATCAAAAAATGAAACAGATAGAACAAGAGACGAGCTAAATAGGAGATGAAACCTAAAAATAACTGCACACGGTTACTTATGCTAGTAAAGAAACATATATGAAGCTACCTATGACAACAGGAGGAATTCTTAAAAACTATACCTAAAGCCAATAGTTAGCTTGGGTAGGGGGGGGGGGGGGACATTATCTACAGACGTCATGGTAATAAAGAAATAGGGATAAAACGAGAACACCTCACGTTTATAAATGTATAGCTATGGTGTTCTTTTGATCATTGACAAAGGTCTTCTTAGGCACTTGTGGGTTTTATTGTTGTTCTGAAGGTGGTGTAGTTATCTACGCCAAAACCTGGGTTATCACTTAACACTAGGTACTTTTTTCACAATTGAGGCAGGTTTTTTAGTTTTTTAATATATTAGCCAAAATTGTATTAGAATACAAAATGGTATTTTCAGGCAGTCCAGGTAGTATTAGTGACTACGAATGTAAAAAGATGATACACCATTCTTTTGTAAACCGTACCCGACTCCGGTGAGTTTAAAAGAGGCAGTTAAGGAGGAGATAAATAAAATGGTAGATGAAATAATAGAATGCAGTACAAGCATTATAAATAACCCCTTGGTAGTAGTGAAAAAAGCTACAGGTGGTGTGTGGCTCATACTGGACGCGCGCACTCTGAATAAACATATAGAAACCAAAAGGGATAGACCCGTTAACATCGACGAGTTGTTATCCAAATTTGAGAAAGCATAGTACTTTAGCTCAATGGACCTGACTGCTGGGGACTGGCAGATGCTGTTACATCCAGATTCAAGGAAATATATATTCTTTTTTGATGGAAAATCATATCATTTTAATGTGTTACCATTTGGGCTAAATATCTCGGTATCAGTGTTTATACGTGCACTGGACGAAGCGATAGGGAGAGATTTATTAAAGGAGTTAATTATATAGGTAGATGATACATAGATAATATCACCCACCTGGAAAGAGCATTGCCTAACCTTGAGAAAACCCTGACAAAATTAAAAAGTATTACAGTAAAATTATCTAAGTCCCACTTTGCCAGGCAAGAACTAAAATTCTTGGGACATATTGTAGGTGTAACAAGGAATTAAGCCCAACCCAGAACGTATAAAGGCTATTAAGGAGTGTCCACCACCTAAAAACATAAGACAATTGAAGGGATTTCTTGGATTGGCAGGGTATTATGGATGATATGTACAAAATCAAGAGTTGAACGACCCTCGACTTTTGCGTTTATTATGAAAGGGAACACCATGGAGTTGGGACCAAGAGGCACATGATGCTTTTCAAAATGTAAAGAGGGCGCTATCAGAATCACCGATACTGTACCATCTGGTGATGGGTGAACCATTTAAGATATCGACCGATGCATCAGTTATGGTACAGCCACAGAGCTTCACCATGGTGAATGGGGATTAGACAGTATAGACCATAGGTCAATATCTTTCGCTAGCCGGAGTCTCAACAAACATGAATTAAATTATACGGCAACAGAAAAGGAATTATTAGCCATAGTATGGGGTGTACAAAAGCCCAAACACTGATATGGGGGTCCAAAATGTATGTCTATACTGATCACCAAGCTCTGTCATTTCTAATGAATAGCCGATTACTACATAGGAGGTTGATGCGGTGGATGTTGTTTCTTCAACAGTATGACATTAAGATCCAGTATGAAAGGGTTCAGAGAACATCGTACCCGACACTTTGTCTCGGCTACCAATAGGCATGAAAGAACTAAAGCATTCAGAAGGACCTGGCGTAATCTTTGCGATTAATTTTCTGACATTAGAATACCCACGCAACAAGTTGCAAGAGATGGCTCAGAAAATAACAGAGAACCTTATTTTACGGACATCTTTGCTATGTGGGTTAGTAAATCGCTACCAACGAGTCAAGAGGGAAGGTGGCAGATTGTAGGACATAATCTGTTTTGGAGAGACAGTAAAACAATGCACAATTGGCGTTTATGTACACCAAATTTAGTGGAAAACAAGTTAAGTGTGGTACATTCACACGGGGTATAGACATTTCGGTATAATGAAATACATTACACATATGAATAAGTTCTATTACTTTAAAAAGCTAGGACATAAAGTAGAATCAGTCATTAAGACTTGTGAGATTTGTCAGAAAGTAAAAGAGGGTAACTCTCACATTAAATATAAAATGTATCCAATTATTCCTAAAGTGTTGCACGATCTGACAGCTGCAGATTTCTTTGGACCAATTCCAAAAGGAAGAAGAGGAGTGGCCTACATTTTTGTCCTCATAGTGTGTTGGTCGAAGTATGTTAAATTCTACCCCATTAAAAAAGCAAACACACAGACAGTAATACTTTGTCTACAACAATACTTTCTTGAAGTAGGCAAACTGAGACGATTTCTTTCTGACACTGGACCACAGTTTACTAGTAACAAGTTTGAAGAATTTTTAGCATAGGGAGGAATTTATCAAATAATAATATCCAACTATAATCCATCTCCTAACCTGTGTGAAAGAGTTATGAAGGAGAGTGGTAAATTATGCTGTACTTACTGCCATGAAAACCATACATCATGGGCGACAAAAATTAAAGATTTTGAGCTTATTTTAAATGAGTTATCACATTTATCAATTGGACAAATACCCTTGGAAGTATTAGGTAAACCCTTTGTAGGTGAACCACTTATTAAATGTTTTACTTGGCCAGAACAACCTACTACTGATTACCAACTGAATCAAACGATAGTTGCTAAGAACTTAGTTAAGAGAGCACAACAACGAGTAAGAGAGCACAACAACGAGTAAGCAAGCACAACGAGAAGGCTATAGAACCTCAATATAAGGTTGATGACCTAGTCTTAGTAAAATGCATAAATTTTTTCAAAAGTACGTGGGGTTTTACCGAGTACAATCGGTGATCCACGCAAAAACCTTATTTTTAGTGGACCCTACAACTGGAGAATAAAAAGGGGATATGTTAAGGATATAAAGTGGTATATTCCCTAGGGACGTTAACATTCTGTGGTAACGGGCGAGTGACAACCACTGGATCTCGAGTTGGGTTCGTTGTTACTTCCATATTCATTTTCCTACATCGAATTCTCTTCAAGTCTTATACTATCCTGTATTCTGTTTTCTTCCTCTTATACTGTCATATAGTTTAGTACTTGGGCATACACCTCTAGACGTCACAGGCAAGTAGGGTTCATATCAAGGTCATACTGCTTCGTGTGCAGGTAATAGTAATTGATCACGTCAATATACACGGTCTTACTTGTTTTATGGGCACTGTGATTCCCCGTTGTATATTCATCATGATGAATTAGGTTGTTATATCAAGTCAAGACTGAAGCATTGGGTAATATATCATAATATTTAAACTTACAGCATGCTCCGCTCTAGTCTTGATGTAAAGGTGAGCTGACAGCATGTTCCATTCTAGTCTCGATGTAAAGGTGAGCTGACAGCACGCTCCGCTCTACTCATCACTGATTTCAAATCCGATCATGGTTAGGTTTTATTTTTGCTGAAAGTAGTCTGTGAACATAATCTCTTCACCAATTTTCCTTATGAACCTGTGTGCAGAGGTATTCATGGGTGGCAACGGAAAGAAAAATTATACCCGCTGTAATGTCCTCCTTGGTTGTTCCAGGAGCACTATTGCTGGTCTTCGTGACTGCTTCTGGGGTCTCGTTTGTAGTGTCGCAGCATCAGACGCAGTCTCCATGGATTGTTAGGTCATATTTTTGCCTATCCAACCAGTCCCTCCCACCATCCGCGTGTAGTTAGGTCATATTTTTGCTTAGCCAACCAGCGTACAGTTATGTCTGATTTGGGCCTAACCTATTGGAGGATACGATATAATATGAATATTTCTATATTTGCAATAATATGATACATAGTTTTTTCTACTTACTACTGAATACTTTATATCCTTTGTGAAAAATGATGTGAATGATACAATAGGGGGTACGAGGAATAATGAGATATTTATGATGAAGTGATACATAATTTCTACTATATATACATAGAGAGAGGGAAACATTCCACGTGGGAAAAATATATCTAAAAACAAAGATGATGAGACTTACCAAACAAAAGCGCTGGAAGGTCGATAGACACACAAACAAACACAAACATACACACAAAATTCAACCTTTCGCAACAAACAGTTGCTTCATCAGGAAAGAGGGAAGGGGAGGGAAAGACGAAAGGATGTGGGTTTTAAGGGAGAGGGTAAGGAGTCATTTCAATCCCGGGAGCGGAAAGACTTACTACTCTATATCCCATGCCACTTTCCTTGATGTTGACCTCCATCTGTCCAATGGCCAGCTTCACACGTCCGTCCACATCAAACCCACCAACAAGCAACAGTACCTCCATTATGACAGCTGCCACCCATTCCACATCAAACGGTCCCTTCCCTACAGCCTAGGTCTTCGTGGCAAACGAATCTGCTCCAGTCCGGAATCCCTGAACCTTTACACCAACCACCTGAAAACAGCTTTCGCATCCCACAACTACCCTCCCGACCTGGTACAGAAGCAAATAACCAGAGCCACTTCCTCATCCCTTCAAACCCAGAACCTCCCACAGAAGAACCCCAAAAGTGCCCTACTTTCCAGGACTGGATCAGACTCTGAATGTGGCTCTCCAGCAGGGATACGACTTCCTCAAATCCTGCCCTGAAATGAGATCCATCCTTCACGAAATCCTCCCCACTCCACCAAGAGTGTCTTTCCGCCGTCCACCTAACCTTCGTAACCTCTTAGTTCATCCCTATGAAATCCCCAAACGACCTTCCCTACCCTCTGGCTCCTACCCTTGGAACCGTCCCGGTGTAAAACCTGTCCCATGCACCCTCCCACCACCACCTACTCCAGTCCTGTAACCCGGAAGGTGTACACGATCAAAGGCAGAGCCACGTGTGAAAGCACCCACGTGATTTACCAACTGACCTGCCTACACTGTGAAGCTTTCTATGTGGGAATGACCAGCAACAAACTGTCCATTCGCATGAATGGACACAGGCAGACAGTGTTTGTTGGTAATGAGGATCACCCTGTGGCTAAACATGTCTTGGTGCACAGCCAGCACATCTTGGCACAGTGTTACAACGTCCGGGTTATCTGGATACTTCCCACTAACACCAACCTGTCAGAACTCCGGAGATGGGAACTTGCCCTTCAGTATATCCTCTCTTCTCGTTATCCGCCAGGCCTCAACCTCCGCTAATTTCAAGTTGCCGCTGCAAATACCTCACCTGTCTTCCAACAACATCTTTGCCTCTTTACCTCCGCCTCGAGTGACATCTCTGCCCAAACTCTTTGCCTTTACAAATGTCTGCTTGTGTCTGTGTATGTGCGGATGGATATGTGTGTGTGTGTGTGTGTGTGTGTGTGTGTGTGTGTGTGTGTGTGTGTGTGTGTGCGCGAGTGTATACCTGTCCTTTTTTCCCCATAAGGTAAGTCTTTCCGCTCCCGGGATTGGAATGACTCCTTACCCTCTCCCTTAAAACCCACATCCTTTCGTCTTTCCCTCTCCTTCCCTCTTTCCTGATGAAGCAACCGTTTGTTACGAAAGCTTGAATTTTGTGTGTATGTTTGTTTGTGTTTGTATGTGTGTCTATCGACCCGCCAGCGCTTTTGTTTGGTAAGTTTCATCATCTTTGTTTATAGAGGGAAACATTCCACGTGGGAAAAATATATCTAGAAACAAAGAATGTGACTTACCAAACAAAAGCGCTGGCAGGTCGATAGACACACAAACAAACACAAACATACACACAAAATTCAAGCTTTCGCAACCAACGGTTGCCTCATCAGGAAAGAGGGAAGGAGAGGGAAAGACGTAAGGATGTGGGTTTTAAGGGAGAGGGTAACGAGTCATTCCAATCCCGGGAGCGGAAAGACAAACTTTGTCTGTGCAGACAAAATGTCTGCTTGTGTCTGTATGTGCGGTTGGATATGGGTGTGTGCGCGAGTATATACCTGTCCTTTTTCCCCCCTAAGGTAAGTCTTTCCGCTCCCGGGATTGGAATGACTCCTTACCCTCTCCCTTAAAACCCACATCCTTTCGTCTTTCCCTCTCCTTCCCTCTTTCCTGATGAGGCAACAGTTTGTTGCGAAAGCTTGAATTTCGTGTGTTTGTTTGTGTGTCTATCGACCTGCCAGCACTTTCGTTCCGTAAGTCACATCATCTGTGTTTGATGTGACTTACCAAACGAAAGCGCTGGCACGTCGATAGACACACAAACAAACACAAATATACACACAAAATTCTAGCTTTCGCAACCAACGGTTGCTTCGTCAGGAAAGAGGGAAGGAGAGGGAAAGACAAAAGGATGTGGGTTTTAAAGGAGAGGGTAAGGAGTCATTCCAATCCCGGGAGCGGAAAGACTTACCTTAGGGGGAAAAAAGGGTCTGCTTGTGTCTGTATATGTGTGGATGGATATATATATATATATATATATATGTGTGTGTGTGTGTGTGTGTGTGTGTGTGTGTATGTGTGTGTGTGTGTGTGTGTGTGTGTGGGCGCGCGCGCGCGAGTGTATACCCGTCCTTTTTCCCCCCCTAAGGTAAGTCTTTCCGCTCCCGGGATTAGAATGACTCCTTACCCTCTCCTTTAAAACCCACATCCTTTCGTCTTTCCCTCTCCTTCCCTCTTTCCTGACGAAGCAACCGTTGGTTGCGAAAGCTAGAATTTTCTGTGTATATTTGTGTTTGTTTGTGTGGCTATCGACGTGTAAGCGCTTTCGTTTGGTAAGTCACATCATCTTTGTTTTTATATATATATATATATATATATAATATCATAAGTGCCGTTCTCTTTGTTATAGGTGTTTATATCACTCTAAGCTGAAAATGCATTATTTTACTGTGTCATGCATTGTTTGTCGCATTCTGATAATGAGTGTTTATGAACTGTTGCCGCTCGCGGTATGGCTTGCTTTCGTGCGTGCCACCAACGCTTCAAAAAAAAAAAAAAAAAAAAGAAGAAGAAGAAGAAGATGCAGGAGAGAGAGAGAGAGAGAGAGAGAGAGAGAGAGAGAGAGAGAGAGAGAGAGAGAGAGACGAATTGTCTCATTAGCGAAACAATGGCAAGAGGCTGCTATTTGTTGTTACTTACACATCTGCTTTCTTTGATAATAATCAACAAGAACCAAACAATAGACTGCGTATGACAGAAGATGTTCTGAACGAGAGTTTTGCGACAATTTTTCTCCCTTTGAAAATCTTTGCAGACACCTGTTTAGTATATTACATTCTGCACAGAAATTAGAGTCATCTCAGATTTTAAAATATTGTCAGTTGCCGTGCTTCATTTCTGACTGTATCATTATTTAGCATAAGAATAATATGAATATAAACGTGACATGATATGTATATTCTTCCGTGTTTGCTGTTGTCTCACTCTAGTTTTGTAGTTTATTAGGCAGACAAGATTCAAATGAGATAGCAGCAAACACGAAAGAATACACGGCATAATGTTTACATTCGTATTATTCTTGTAGTGAAAAGAATACTGCGTGTGATTCACAATTCATGTAAGTTCCTATTAGCAACAATCTCTTGTCACAGGTAGGAAAAAATTCAGAACGTAGAGTTGGCCATATTGACACACATCCCAGTCTTGCCAGTCAGATTTTCATAGTTGATTTTTAGTGATCTCCACACTTTTCTATCCTGTGCAATGCAGAGAAGCAACACTTCTAAAATAAGACTGAAAGTAACTTTAGAAATTAAATGCTGAAATTTAAAACAAAATTTTATTAGGTTTTTAATACATCTTATACGAAATGTTTAAAATATCAGTCATGATTCTGAATCTATCACTCGATTCTTTGTTATTCATTTCTTCATACAGAGCATCATCCTCCGTACCATCTAGTGCATTGGATATCGAAAAGTTTTAAATGCTTGTTGCACACTCTAGTTTGGAAGACACTTCCATGCGACAAACTTGCCCGTTTTACACGTCCTGTTGGTGTCGGTTATCTGTCGCTTTTGGAAAGTCAGTCTGTGTACATGCGTTTAAGCTTGTCCTTAAACGGTTTATTCAAACAGACATCAAGTGGTTGCAGAATTGACGTCACCCCACCTGGAATTACTGCAAAGTCCATTTTGCTATCCTCTAATTTTCGTTTTACTGCAGGTGTAGTATGGCCTGCATACGCATCTAATACCAACAGACTGCATGAACCAAGCATTACGCCAGGACGACGATTCCACACACGCCTAATCCATTCCAGCACCATGTTCCATTTGCTCATACAATTACTGTTTTTGAAAACACTTCCAATTTCGGTAAAGTCTTTCGCTTGAAAACTATGAAAGGGGGGTAATGGAAATACCATCTGCTGTGCAAGCAAGCATGACGGACATCCGCTGTTTTCACCCCCTGATGTAAGAACACTTATGTCTTTCTTTCCTTTGGTGTCAACTGTATAATTTGATGGTATGTCAAAATATACCGGAGTCTGGTCAGCATTTCCTATCTGACCAAGAAGGTATTGCTTTTCTGTGTGCCGCCTAATTATGAAGCGCTGAAATTCCACAAGTTGTTCTTCACAATTTTTTGGCAGCTTCTATGCAAATGAAGTTCACCTCCAAAGTGAAAAACCCCAGCGCTTCATAAACAGATCAATCCACCTGCAACTAGCCTTAAAATTTTCGATTTTTTCCTCTCTAGCAATTTCTTGTGCCTTAATTTTTAAAATTTCGGCATTTACAGGCAGATATTTCTGACACTGTTCCTTAACAAATTCATTTAAAATCACTTCTAGTGCGCGATATCGGCCACACTTTGGCCCACTAAATGCTTTCCTGCTACTTGAACATTTGTCTCTCTGCAGTCGCCATTGCCTGACATTGCTCTCACCAATCCCGTATCGCAGACCTGCAGCACGATTAGAACTTTGTTCTGCAAAAGAAATAATTCCTCTCTTGAATTTGGCACTATAATGAAAGCACTTCAATATGGTTCACTAATACCAACAAGCATTTCACAAAATTCCACGAAGCAATAGGTGCCGCTACGTGAAATCTTAATGAGCCCCAGCATATCAACTCTTGCAACAATCCTAAAGCCTTGTGCATTGTTGGCATTTTTGTGTACAGAAATTTATTTTTGTTGCTAAGAATATTTGAAAGGCTGCTATATTTGAAGATGAACAATATGGAATCTCTATTTACTTTGTTGGATAATGCATGAAAATGCAGTGGTCGAAGCTCGGGGCAGAGAAAAAAAGCTCGTCTTCTACCCTTTTTTTTTTTTTTTTAAATTTATTTACTGATACAGAGATTTTTGTGCCAGTATTTATCTTTGTGCCTGCAAAGCATGCCTGCATAGTGCTACATATATTCGACAGCAGAAGTTAGTTGTGGTGACACCTACCAACATTTTTCAAAACTTCCACTTACTTTGCACTCGATTCTAAGCCACAGGCGGTATTTTGGATTACGAAAACCAGAAAAAAGTGTGGCTTAGATACGAGTAAATACGGTATGTTAGGGCAATGGCAAGATGTATGAAACAGGCGAAATACCCTCAGACTTCAAGAAGAATATAATAATTCCAATCCCAAAGAAAGCAGGTGTTGACAGATGTGAAAATTACCGAACTATCAGTTTAATATGTCACAGCTGCAAAATACTAACACGAATTCTTTACAGACGAATGGAAAAACTAGTAGAAGCCAACCTCGGGGAAGATCAGTTTGGATTCCGTAGAAACACTGGAACACGTGAGGCAATACTGACCTTACGACTTATCTTAGAAGAAATATTAAGGAAAGGCAAACCTACGTTTCTAGCATTTGTAGACTTAGAGAAAGCTTTTGACAATGTTGACTGGAATACTCTCTTTCAAATTCTAAAGGTGGCAGGGGTAAAATACAGGGAGCGAAAGGCTATTTACAATTTGTACAGAAACCAGATGGCAGTTATGAGAGTCGAGGGACATGAAAGGGAAGCAGTGGTTGGGAAAGGAGTAAGACAGGGTTGTAGCCTCTCCCCGATGTTGTTCAATCTGTATATTGAGCAAGCAGTAAAGGAAACAAAAGAAAAATTCGGAGTAGGTATTAAAATCCATGGAGAAGAAATAAAAACTTTGAGGTTCGCTGATGATATTGTAATTCTGTCAGAGACAGCAAAGGACTTGGAAGAGCAGTTGAATGGAATGGACAGTGTCTTGAAAGGAGGATATAAGATGAACATCAACAAAAGCAAAACAAGGATAATGGAATGTAGTCTAATTAAGTCGGGTGATGCTGAGGGAATTAGACTAGGAAATGAGGCACTTAAAGTAGTGAAGGAGTTTTGCTATTTGGGGAGCAAAATAACTGATGATGGTCGAAGTAGAGAGGATATAAAATGTAGGCTGGCAATGGCAAGGAAAGCGTTTCTGAAGAAGAGAAATTTGTTAACATCCTGTATTGATTTAAGTGTCAGGAAGTCATTTCTGAAAGTATTCGTATGGAGTGTAGCCATGTATGGAAGTGAAACATGGACGATAAATAGTTTGGACAAGAAGAGAATAGAAGCTTTCGAAATGTGGTGCTACAGAAGAATGCTGAAGATTAGATGGGTAGATCACATAACTAATGAGGAAGTTTTGAATAGGATTGGGGAGAAGAGAAGTTTGTGGCACAACTTGACCAGAAGAAGGGATCGGTTGGTAGGACATGTTCTGAGACATCAAGGGATCACCAATTTAGTATTGGAGGGCAGCGTGGAGGGTAAAAATCGTAGAGGGAGACCAAGAGATGAATACACTAAGCAGATTCAGAAGGATGTAGGTTGCAGTAGGTACTGGGAGATGAAAAAGCTTGCACAGGATAGAGTAGCATGGAGAGCTGCATCAAACCAGTCTCAGGACTGAAGACCACAACAACAACAACAACAGGGCAATGGACTATGAAGCCTACTCAGGAAGGAGGAGGAGGGCGCACCCAGTATTGATTGGATGGAAAAGGTCAGGTAGGCAGACCCAAGAAAGGCTGACCTATACTGTGCGGGCAGGAGCACCAAGAAGAGTATTGACCTGTACCATCGTATATTAGGAATTTGTTTAAAGGGGCATACCCACCAAAATGGAAGGAGAAAGTGCTTTCATAGTATCAACCTGTATGTAAGGTATAGGTACTGTGCCTACAGGCAAAGGGCAGTATCGTGACAAAAGCCTCACATTTTGCAGAGATTATTCGAGCAAGTTTGAATTCCAGTTTCCACTCGTATTGTTATGTTTGTGTGAAGTTACATGTGTTGAAAAGAACACCTTTATTTACCCAGAGTTCCTCCAGATTGTAAAAGGTACTGAATAAATCCATACTTAGAAAAAGTAGTACGCGAAGTAAGAGCAAACAACCGCATACACTTGGGTAATGCACACTTGGAATTTACAACTGGAAAGGGAATAGAAAGATTCTTGTTCTTACAAAGTTTACAATGATCAAAAGGTCCATGATTATAATGGTATTAACATGGAAAAGGAAAGAGAGCTATATATGAAGTACCCGATGGCTAGAAAAATGTTATATAAATTGATGGAAACGTAAAGTAATATTATATGAATACAATACTGATGTACATAATGAACATGTATAAAATGTCGTGTGTTCGAGCTAAGGGAGGGATATGTAGTGCCTCAAGAATTTCGGGGTAAATTCTAGAGATCCTTATATTTCCACTGTCTCGAACACGCATTATTTTAGAGATGAGTTGGGTAAAGTAGAACTGTGTCTACTGAACCACAATTATGTGTGTGCAAGACGAACGTGTATCGGACGGATGATCGGCGCGGGCAGGTAGTTGCCGAGCCCGCCTAAGAAGTTACGTGTCCAGCTCAAGGAATAAACGCACCATACTCCGTACGACATCAAACATTATTGTGTGAACATTTGAATGTTGTTGAAAGAAGAGAAGAGACAATTACTTATTCATTCATTCTCTTACTTTCGTAAGGTCCAGACAGTTGTCTTGTTAAACTTGGAGAGATCTGTGGACCGTATTTGTGGAAAAATGAATGTGATAGTTTCTGATAGACCGGAAGGCGTCGAGCTTATGAAAAATATTTTACTTGTATGAAAACTGTTATGTGTGCTGAAAATACAGTGAGACTGAGTTCAAAGTATTCTCAAGTGTATGGAGTTATTTTAAAAGTATAAAAAATTCCTCCAGAGTAGCATTTTATCTTTGGAAAAGAAGCTGTGCAGGACATCGCAGCTGGCTATCCTGAAAAGAACACGTCTGAAGCAACTCCCAGAAAGTTCGATAGCCAAGGGGGAGTGAGAGTCTTGCACACCAGTACCACACTGCCACCCTTAATCACCAGAAACTGCCAGACCCTCTTGTCTTATGTTTGTCAGACCTCTGTGGAAAACTCTGGTACAAGACCTGCTCAATGCACCCACCCAGCACTTCCTACTCCAATCCTATCACGGGAATATCCCTCCCTATTAGAGGTCATATACCAGCTCTGCTGCCATTTCTGCACAGCATTTTATATGGACAATCACCTGAATGAATAGTCACTGTCAACCTCTACCTAAGAGCAGAGCTGACTACCCAGTGTTGGAGCACACTGCTTACCAAAACATGCTACATTTCAATGGATGCATCATGAACATGCCATACTGATCCCCCAACTCAACACCAGCTCCTCTGAATTATGTGAATGGGAATTGTTCTTGCAGCACATCTTTGATCTCATGTCTCTCCTGGCCTATCTCCCCCTGCCCCAGTTGGATGCCACCTCCACTGTTGCCTTGTGACCCTCAACTTCGATAATCCTTCTCTCATACTCACTATTTTAGAAGTATGTTACTTTCAAAAGGCATACATGGCGCAATATACCACCAAAGAATCGCCCATAAAATAAAAATTGACAATCACACATGAAATAAAGAGAGTGGCAGCTGAAGGCATCAATAAACCATTAAAAATCTGTCTATCACTTAGACTAGCAATTTGCTAATGCCTGTCATGTCAGTTTTGCATTTCAATGTCTTTAAGCATCTCGTGACACAACAGTAGCGTTGCACATATTCACTAACTGATCAATGTAACTGCAAAGCATTCAGCAGCTAGTTTTATTACGTGTACTGAATTATAATGCATAATTTGTCATCTACAAAATTGTACACTATTTCTACTGATATCAGCCCATCCCAATTACATGGAATAATAGAAGGAATGGCATTTGTAATACCTGACAATTACCTTTGCTGTAATTAACATTCTCAATTAATTCATTTGCCAAGAATATTAATTTCTTTGTTGAGTAGATGAGGTACGGCAAACTTGAGGGACTTAATGTGACATAAGAATTTATACTGTGCTCCATGTAGCAAAGACATTGGCATGACATTTAGATATGGATGCCAATGTGTGTCATCATGGAGTATCTGAGGCTGGATGATTTCTCCATTAGCCTGACCTAAGTCTAGTGGGTCCTCAAGATTTATGTATATGTATTCACTAAATTTCTATTTACTAAATAGCACTTCATGTGGGCTAAGTAAGAATACTTTCACATGGACATCTCATGGCAATTACAATGTGAACATCTACAACAAAAAATTGCATTATTTCAGTCACATTTATGTAAATTATCTTGTGAGCATGTGTAACTGGTCCCACAAACTCATCCTCAGATCATCCCATCCACAAGAAAAGAAAGATCAACCTGACAATACAGTTGGGGCATACATATATCTTAGAGTACCCTCTTGATTAGTAATGAGATTTCAGAATTTTGAGGAAAAAGCAAAGAGGGTAAGCCTATTGTTTGGCAATAGGTAACCGAGTTATACGAATGCATAGTTTCACAGCGATATGTACTGATGAAATTCTCTTGAGCTTCCAACCGAATCAAGTGGCTTAAAATCCACGAGCTTCTGGCTGAGTTTTGGTTGTTGTTGCTGCCATCCTTATATAATCGCACAGCCTTTCTTGAAGTCTCTAATGCCCGCCCCCTTCCCCATGAACCATGGACCTTGCCGTTGGTGGGGAGGCTTGTGTGCCTCAGCGATACAGATGGCCGTACCGTAGGTGCAACCACAATGGAGGGGTATCTGTTGAGAGGCCAGACAAACGTGTGGTTCCTGAAGAGGGGCCAGCAGCCTTTTCAGTAGTTGCAGTGGCAACAGTCTGGATGATTGACTGACCTGGCCTTGCAACATTATCCAAAACGGCCTTGCTGTGCTGGTACTGTGAACGGCTGAAAGCAAGGGAAAACTATGGCCATAATTTTTCCCGAGGGCATGCAGCTTTACTGTATGGATAAATGATGATGGCGTCCTCTTGGGTAAAATATTCCGGAGGTAAAATAGTCCCACATTTGGATCTCCGGGTGGGGACTACTCAGGAGGACGTCGTCATCAGCAAAAAGAAAACTGGCCTTCTATGGATCGGAGCGTGGAATGTCAGAACCCTTAACCGGGCAAGTGGATTAGAAAATTTAAAAAGGGAAATGGATAGGTTAAAGTTAGATATAGTGGGAATTAGTGAAGTTCGGTGGCAGGAGGAATAAGACTTTTGGTCAGGTGAATACAGGGTTATAAACACACAATCAAATAGGGGTAATGCAGGAGTAGGTTTAATAATGAATAAAAAAATAGGAGTACGGGTAAGCAACTACAAACAGCATAGTGAATGCATTATTGTGGCCAAGATAGACACGAAGCCCATGCCTACTACAGTAGTACACGTTTATAAGCCAACTAGCTCTGCAGATGATGACGAAATTGAAGAAATGTATGATGAGATTAAAGAAATAATTCAGGTAGTGAAGGGAGATGAAAACTAATAGTCATGGGTGACTGGAATTCGAGAGTAGGAAAAGAGAGAGAAGGAAACATAGTAGGTGAATATGGATTGGGGATAAGAAATGAAAGAGGAAGCCGCCTGGTAGAGTTTTGCACAGAGCATAACTTAACCATAGCTAACACTTGGTTCAAGAATCATGAAAGAAGGTTGTATATATGGAAGAATCTTGGAGATACAAAAAGGCATCAGATAGATTATATAATGGTAAGACAGAGATTTAGGAACCAGGTTTTAAATTGTAAGACATTTCCAGGGGCAGATGTGGACTCTGACCACAATCTATTGGTTATGAACTGTAGATTAAAACTGAAGAAACTGCAAAAAGGTGGCAATTTAAGGAGATGGGACCTGGATAAACTGAAAGAACCAGAGGTTGTACAGAGTTTCAGGGAGAGCATAAGGAAACAATTGACAGGAATGGTGGAAAGAAGTACAGTAGAAGAAGAATGGTTAGCTCTGAGGGATGAAGTAGTGAAGGCAGCAGAGGATCAAGTAGGTAAAAAGACGAGGGCTAGTAGAAATCCTTGGGTAACAGAAGAAATATTGAACTTAATTGACGAAAGGAGAAAATACAAAAATGCAGTAAATGAAGCAGGCAAAAAGGAATACAGACGTCTCAAAAATGAGATCGACAGGAAGTGCAAAATGGCTAAGCAGGGATGGCTAGAGGACAAATGTATGGATGTAGAGGCTTATCTCACTAGGGGTAAAATAGATACTGCCTACAGGAAAATTAAAGAGGCCTTTGGAGAAAAGAGAACAACTTGTATGATTATCAAGAGCTCAGATGGAAACCCAGTTCTAAGCAAAGAAGGGAAAGCAGAAAGGTGGAAGGAGTATATAGAGGGTCTATACAAGGGCGATGTACTTGAGGACAATATTATGGAAATGGAAGAGGATGTAGATGAAGATGAAATGGGAGATATGATACTGCGTGAAGAGTTTGACAGAGCACTGAAAGACCTGAGTCGAAACAAGGCCCCGGGAGTAGACAACATTCCATTAGAACTACTGATGGCCTTGGGAGAGCCAGTCCTGACGAAACTCTACCATCTGGTGAGAAAGATGTTTCAGACAGGCGAAATACCATCAGACTTCAAGAAGAATATAACAATTCCAATCCCAAAGAAAGCAGGTGTTGACAGATGTGAAAATTACCAAACAATCAGTTTAATAAGTCACAGCTGTAAAATACTAACACAAATTCTTTACAGACTAATGGAAAAACTGGTAGAAGCCGACCTCAGGGAAGATCAGTTGGATTCCGTAGAAATATTGGAATACCTGAGGCAATACTGACCTTACGACTTATCTTAGAAGAAGGATTACGGAAAGGCAAACCTACGTTTCTAGCATTTGTAGACTTAGAGAAAGCTTTTGACAATGTTGACTGGAATACTCTCTTTCAAATTCTGAAGGTGGCAGGGGTAAAATACAGGGAGCAAAATGCTATTTACAATTTGTACAGAAACCAGATGGCAGTTATAAGAGTCGAGGGGCATGAAAGGGAAGCAGTGGTTGGGAAGGGAGTGAGACAGGGTTGTAGCCTCGCCCCGATGTTATTCAATCTGTATATTGAGCAAGCAGTAAAAGAAACAAAAGAAAAATTCGGAGTAGGTATTAAAATCCATGGAGAAGAAATAAAAACTTTGAGGTTCGCCGATGACATTGTAATTCTATCAGAGACAGCAAAGGACTTGGAAGAGCAATTGAATGGAATGGACAGTGTCTTGAAAGTAGGATATAAGATGAACATCAAGAAAAGCAAAACGAGGATAATGGAATGTAGTCGAATTAAGTCGGGTAATGCTGAGGGAATTAGATTAGGAAATGAGACACTTAAAGTAGTAAAGGAGTTTTGCTTTTTGGGGAGCAAAATAACTGATGACGGTCGAAGTAGAGAGGATATAAAATGTAGACTGGCAATGGCAAGGAAAGCGTTTCTGAAGAAGAGAAATTTGTTAACATCAAGTATAGATTTAAGTGTCAGGAAGTCGTTTCTGAAAGTATTTATATGGAGTGTAGCCATGTATGGAAGTGAAACGTGGACGATAAATAGTTTGGACAAGAAGAGAATAGAAACTTTCGAAATGTGGTGTTACAGAAGAATGCTGAAGATTAGATGGGTAGATTACATAACTAATGATGAAATATTGAATAGAATTGGGGAGAAGAGGAGTTTGTGGCACCACTTGACAAGAAGAAGGGACCGGTTGATAGGACATGTTCTGAGTCATCAAGGGATCACAAATTTAGCATTGGAGGGCAGCGTGGAGGGTAAAAATCGTAGAGGGAGACCAAGAGATGAATACACTAAGCAGATTCAGAAGGATGTGGGTTGCATTAAGTATTGGGAGATGAAGAAGCTTGCACAGAATAGGGTAGCATGGAGAGCTGCATCAAACCAGTCTCAGGACTGAAGACGACGACAACAACAACAACAACAACAACAACAATGCCCACTCCAGCACCACAACAGGTAATGTTTTCATTATGTGCACACTTCAACAATTAAGCTGTGCTTAGCTATAGGCTGCCATCTTTATTGAGGTTGATGCACCAATTTTTACCCCTATTGCTTATTTAACTACGCTAGTCCAGAAACTACCAGTCCGTCTAATAACTGACGTCTCTTTGACTGCAATACTATGTCCGTTTTCTAGAGCATGCTCTACTACTACTGCTGGTTTCTCAGGGTACCAAAAGTGAAAGCAACTCTCATGTTCTACATAGAGCTGTTCAATACAATGCACAGTCTGTCCAACATAAAACTGTCCACACTCGCATGCTACTTTACATTCTCCTGGTGTTCTGAGGCCTACATCGTCTTTCTCTGGCCTCATGACTTATCAAATTTTTTTTGGACCCCTGAAGACAGAAACGATTTTATGCCTCTTTGTGAGCTGGCTAATGTTTCCTGTTACTAAGCAACAGACTGGCAAAAATGTATGCTTCTTTGAGTCGTCCTTGGGGTCCTTTGGCTTCCCTGTTTTCAGAAAGATGACTTGTGAAAGCTGGCAGTTGTTGTAGCCGTTTTAATTGAATACTTTTTGTAAGTGTCTCAGTTCCTTCCGGAGGTTTTCAACGTCTGAGATTGGCTTTGCTCAATGGACCAACATCCTCAGAATAGAATGTGTTTAGCAACAGATGTTAGCACACAGATATCAGCCTGTGTGCGTGGGTTTCCGGTAACATTGTGGCTGACACATACATCTGCTTTATGGCAGACGAGGACATCAAAGAAAGGAATGGCACCACCAGTCTCTACCTACATTGTGAACGTGATGTTATGGATATTGTTGATGTGGTTCAAGAATTCTCCCAGCTTTTCACACCCATGAGACCAGAAAATGAACATATTGTCGACGTAACAACAAAAGCAACTAGGCTTTGCAGGTGCTGTGTCGAGGCACTGGAGTGGACACCAGCTACGTCACAGAAGGCAGTGCAGCAATTTCATTGAAGTGATGTAACTGAGTCACATTTGACTGCTATGGATTAACATACACATTTAAAGAAGTTGTCATTTCTTCACCTTCATTTAATTTCCTGTCCACCTCCTTTTAATTTACATCACTACATACTCAAGTCACCTCACTAGAGAGACTCTTATTGTTTGGCAATTGCTTCAATATGGGCTGAAGTTTCCAAAACATGCAGTCTGTCTGCCAATAGGATAACATCACTGTAATGGATTATGCCTTAATAAAGAAAGAAAAGGAAGACAGAAAATGAGAACAGTGCAAAGAACAAAATCTCTACTGAAAATTACTTGCAGTAACAATTTACAAATGAAAACAAAAAGTTAATTATGTTTTGACACATTCGGTAGAATGAGAAAGGGGAGTATTTAAAAAAACGAAAAAAAAAAAAAAATTATAAAAATAACTGGTAGAAATGAAATGACTGTACGGCTGTACTGGCTGAGAGACCCCACAGCATGGTTGGATATCCACAAGGAGCAAGTCTAGTTTCTATGTGACAGCACCTGGCGACTGGTGCATCTTTGTGATAAAGTTGAGATGAAATGATTATGACAGCACAAACATTCAGTCCCTGAGCGAAGAAAATATCTGAGTCAGCCAGGAATCAAACCCAAGACCCCACGATCTACAGGCAGCTGTACCAATCACCAGACTGTGAGTTGCAGACATTACTGGTGTAAGAATTTGATAACAAACCACATGGAATGATATAAGAGGGGTACCTCATTTAGAAAAGAAATGCCATTTTACACTAGGAAAAAAAAGAATAACTTCAAATAATTACCACGCCCACCCATTACACAGAATAGCCCAACACCTTGATTACTGTATAATGAGCATTAACATATGTTGGATATTGAAGTCTTCCTGGAACTGACTGTATAATTATTTTGAGGTATAAAAACATTTTGCAACTTACGTCTAAGTGGCCAATTCAGATTGCAGGATGTAATAAATATAAAAATTAAGTGTAATTTTTTCTGCTATGCACTGTACAGAGTATATCCCAATGAAACCAACTAATTAATGTTTCTAAACTATAACAATAATAAGAGAACACAGAAAAAGGAAACATCTGCTAGTGTATTTACTTCTACATATTTGCTGTCAAATACAGTATTTCTACAGCTGCCCTAATGAGATACACTTACTTGGCAGTCCTGTCCACCAGATGCAAAATATTCTCCAGTTGCAGAAAATGTGACAGCTGTCACAGCTCCTTCATGCCCCTGAAGTGTGTATGCTGGCCGACCTTCTAATAAGTCAAGCACCTACAAAGTTAAACATGATTAAACCAAATGTTTCTATCAAAAGGATAACTCATTTCGGAAAAAAAAAAACACGTAAAATTATTAGAAACAATTGTTGGCCAGTAATTACATTCAAGAGGCAAATATTTGGCACTGCCAATAGGTAAATATAAAAGAACACAACAATATCTTAGCTTTTGGACCTATTATTGCCTTCCTTGGTGACAAGAGAAAGGAGAACATTTAAAAAAAGAAATGTATCTATCACTTGTATGAAATATTTTGCCAACAGAAGGTAAGTAATAGCCAACAACTCTGTCTCTTAATTTAAAACTGAGCATTTATGAATCTCCGAGACAGAATACTTGTTCACAAAATTTAATGAAAAAATGTCTGATTGTAATAAATTATAGATGCACACAAAATTTACTCTAAGTGGTTCAATAAATATGACAACCAAAGGAACAATGAAAAGTCCTACTTGGAATATCAACAACATTATGAAAAGCCACAAAAAGCACCATAAAGATGAAATGATTTGCGGACAGGTATGACGAAAATATGAGCACATGGTGAGGAAAGAGGAATCAGTGCCACCCGGTGGAGCATTTAGGGTCTCGATGTTGTGTGACTGGGTTGTCAGGCGCTGCATCAGGAGGATGTGTGGAAAGGGAGAAGTGGAAAATGGGAAGCAGAAAGGAGAGGAGTACAGAAAGGGAAAAAATTGGTGGATGTGCTAGAAGAGAACAGTGCATAATGAAGATGAGGGAAGACTAATCATGGGTAGGTGACAGGAGAAGGGACAGAAACAGTTGGGTGGAGGGTGTGAGGACAGTAGGATTTAATAGGTTGAGGCTGGAATGATCTCAGAAATGGAGAATGTATTGTAAGGGTAACTCCCATCAGCGCAGTTCAGACAAGCTGTGGTGGATGGCCTGGGTCATGAAGCTGCATTGAAATCAGGCACATTATGTTCAGCTGCATGTTGTACGACAGGGTGACCTACTTTGCTCATGGTCACATTTTGGAGGAGGCCATTCAATCTGGTGAACATACCAATATAAAAAACTGACCAACGATTGCAGCACAGCTGGTGTATGACATAGCTGCTTTCACAGGTTGCCCAGGCTCTGATGGGGTAGTATAACCCTGTGACAGGACTGGGTGGGTGGATTGGGCAGGATACTGGCCAAGGGAGCTCTCTTCCCTGCAGATATGCCATCACCAGGTGGCTACGATGTATGGGAGGGATTTTTTGTGTCATCCCTTCCATACCACAAAAATCCCTCAAATACAGCCAGGCTATGCAGATACGGCATGTCTGCAGAGATCCCTTGCCCAGTATACAGGTGGTCTCACGAAGGCCTACAAAGACATCACTATCCTCTAGACCTAGTCCACAAACATATTTATCAAGCTATACCCCTACATACCCTAAATCTTCACCCCATCCCCCAGCACCAGCTACAAAGAAGCACTCCCTCAATCACCCAGTACCATCCTGGACTGGAACAACTGAAGTACATCCTTTATCAGGGCTTTGATTATCTACCATCTTGCTCTGAAATCAGGGACATCCTACCAAAGATCCTCCCCACCCCTAGTCTTCCATGGCCTACCCAACCTCCACAACATCTCAGTCCATTACTAATGCTAGTCCTAATCCTAACACTCTGCCACAGGGATCATAACCCTGTGGAAGACCCAAGTGCGGGACCTGTCCAATTCACCCATCCAGCATTTTCCTTTCCAGTCCTGTCACTGGCTTGTAGTAACCCATCAGAAGCCGGGCAACCTGTGAAAGCAGCCATGTCATATACCAGCTCTGCTATAATCATTGCACAGTTTTTTTTATTGGTATGACTACCAACCAGCTGTTCACCAGGATGAATGGCCACCTACAAACTGTGGCCATGATGAAAGTAAATCACCTTGTGGCGCAACACGCAGATCAACATAACATGCTCGATTTCAATGCTGCCTCATGACATGAGTCATCTGGATCCTCCCCTCCACCACCAGCTTTCCTGAACTGTGCAGATGGGAGATATCCCTACAACAGACTCTTTGCTCCCGAGATCATCCCGGCCTCAACCTGCAGTAACCTACTGTCCACACACCTTCCATCCAACTGTTTTCACTTCCTCTGTCACCTCCACAAAATTCGCCTCCACTCACTCTCATTGTGCGCTGTTCTCTGCTAGCACACCCACTGGGTTTTTCCCCTTCTCTACTCCTCTCCTTTTGCTCCCCAATTTCCCCCATCTCCCTTCCCACACAGCCTCCTGATGCAGTGCCTGGCAGCCCTGTCCTACCACCTTAAGACACTTCATGCTCTGCCAGGCAGCACTGATGCATCTTCTCCCACCCGTACCTTGCTATCCATCTCACTTGCCTGCCCACTCTAGATTGTTGCTCCCATTCAGTGTGTTTTAACTGCAGTATGACCAGTGCGGCCAAAGATAGTGGTCATGTATGTGTGTGTGTGTGTGTGTGTGTGTGTGTGTGTGTGTGTGTGTGTGCGTGCGTGTGCGCGCGCCGCGCTTGCTTGTGTCAATATGAGTGCATTCTTCTTTTATGAAGAATGTTTTTCCTGAAAGCTCTTGTGTAACTGTCTTTTCGTCATGCTTGTCTCCATCTCTCAACATCTCATCTTTACAGTGAGTAGCAATTTATCCTTTTCATACTATTGAATAACTATGTGCATTTCCTTGTAAGTTCAAATTAAAATGATTCCTACTTAAGAATGTGTAAAAGCAGAAGCAGACAAGACCTCTAGGGCGAAAAGCTTAATTGTAGCAGTTTCTTCATTGTGCCTATCTGTGACTCTTCTCTACATGCTGCGTAGCAATCTATCCTTTTCACAATAAATATGTAAAATACATGGCACTAAAACTTCATCTGTTTTTCTATGCTACGGAAGTTACACATGGGAGATATTCACAGTTAACACAGATGCTAAATGTTTGTTAGGTACACACAATATTTTGTTCCACTAAAGTTACAAAACAATGCTTCTGTGAACTTAACACTGATCTAATTACTCTGGAGGAAAAAAATCTAAGTGCTGACGAGAACTAAATCACAATATTCCGCTATATTAGTTTCTAGGATATAGTGGCAATCTGTCATAGATTCAGTGCATAAATCAATGTACTCTCAGTCCTAAAATGTAAGAACTACTTCTACATGAACTTACTTAAAAACAAATCATCATCAAACTCAGCAGTGTTCCTATGACTGTAAAGTATAAGAACCAGTTAATGTCTCCAGAAATGCCTGAGGTATCAATACTTTTTTGGATGAACATTACAAGTTGTCCTAATCCACAACTGTTGACACAGTTAGTAAATTCATAATGTTTGAAAGCACTTTAGCTTGGAAGTGGAGGAAACAACAGCAGTGTGTGCTGTGGAGGAGGGGAAGGGGGGGGGGGGGGGCAGGGATACTGTCTCTCTAAAATATTAATACCTTGGGAAGAATTCTGTTTTACTGTGAATGTAAATCTGCACAGTGGCGGCTCATGCAAAATTTTACCGCGACTTACAATGGGGTGGCCTAAGGCCATTTGACTTACTTGGGTAGTAATCATAACTAAACTGAATGCATTAATTGTACTTATATAAATTGAACTCTTCAGATATATTTAAATTTCATAATTAATTATTTAAAACAGCTTGGAAAAAAATTGTAGCAACAGAAATAGGACCTAAGCCAATGAATTGCCAGTCTGTGCACTTGACCACTCGAATACGGGCCTCGTTCCAGAGCTGTTGCTTGAAAATCTCTCATACTCTGCACCTAAATCTTTACTAAAACTGAATGCTATTAACATGTTTATGCGTCCAGTCCTGCCGACCCTCTCACTGCTGCGGATGAGTTACTTCCATATCTCAGTGCATAATATCCACCAGATGTAATAACCAATAACTTGAGAAACCAATGAGATATTGTTCTGCTCTCAATTTTAAATAAAATTTTATATTAATCTACATTTCATACACAGTAATGTACAGGCTAAAATCAACTGTATGCAAAATTTATGCAACACATTTTTACCTCAGCAAACTCTTTAAATTTTAGTGCAATGCTTTACTTAATTTGATGTTGCACAGTAACGATGACAATAATGAAAAGAAATTCAGTCCTTTATCAAGGAAAGATACCAAACTGTAAGATGTGAGAAGATCAAGTTTCTTCACTGAACAGCATTCTTAAAATCAGATGGTAAGTATTTCACTGAGGCTGGAATGTCTTATCTCAGCACAGATAACAGCATTAGGTGAGCATACAGTGGCAACAAAGCCAGTCTCAGCAAAGAATTTAGAGAGCACATCTGCACCAGTGGAATGGTTAAATTTTATAATTAATATTTTACACTGTGTGGAAAAAAATTGATGTTAGCAGAGGGATTCAAACCTGGCCCAAACAACTGCCAGTCGCTGCACTTTACCACTGGGCTATGGCACCATGCGTCAGCTGCTCCTCTAAAATTCATCACACTTTATACCTGCACAATACTTTACATGCCGTGATCAAAGAAAAATACTGATCTAGTGCTGTGAGCAACACAGCACCGTCAGTGCCAGCAAAGGTAAAGTCACATCAGGGAATGCGCAATTAAAAACTGACAGCTGCATCACTTCTCTGATTTGATCATAAGGCGGCTGGCGCATCATTTCAACACCTGACGCTCATTTCTAGTTATCATGGACAGAGTAGTACAAAACACGTTTTTATCTGTTTTACTTGCATACCAGCACACATTCGATGAGAACTGGCATAATTTTAGTGTGATTTCCAGCTTGCATTTGAAGAGAATTGGCATAATTTTAGTGTCATTTCTGTATTGCTTTCAAAGAGAAACGGTATAGTTTTAGTGCGATATTTACAGAGTACTGTAGCACATTAGCATGTGATCACCAGCTTATACTAAATCTGCATATAAGATGATTAATTTAGAAAATTATAAGAGGGTGTCTTACAAGATTACGGACACTTACTGATGTAGTGTAGGTGATGCGCTTCGTTGCCTCAAGCTATGTACATACAAAACTATACATTGTGAATTTATGTAAATTTAAGAGAAAGCGGGGAGGGTTAATTTTGACAAGATAACATGTGTCAATGTTACAAGACACTCCAACTGGGGTTGGGATTCAGAGGCAAGAAGGCGAATTTGTGCCTTAGGGAACCAGATATTGTTGTTATGTGGATTCAGCTAGTTGCAGTTGCTTTTCAGATAGGACACTATGTGATAAAAAATGCAATAGTATTACTTTAACAATTTATATGTGGAACGGAAACATGACTCTGATGATTGTGGAAGAATTACCCAAATTTTAAGCACTGTAGCATTACGCCACATGTTTGTTTAACACCAACTAGATTATGATTACATGTGTGTCAACTGAAGAGTGTAGTTTTTCCAATGTGTAGACCTGTAGGAATTCCCTTCCATATATCTTGATACCTCATATCTGGAACTAAGGATGGAATCTGGAATGATATGGAGAATTGAGACTGACTTCAGAACTTGGAAAATTTAATGGCTTTAACATCACAAATTTATTTCAGTATAAACATAACGGTGGTACATACAGAGAACCACAGAGGCAGTAGGTAAGTTACATTGCTACCTAGCTAGATGGTTGGTTGAGTGGTTACAAAATTACAATCAGTGCATAACTTCAAAAGGATTCAGAGATGTACATAGGAAATCGTTATGTTCCAATGACTTATCGGCATACTGGCAACATTTGTATTTGAATCAACAGCTTTCTACACAGTGTTACAATCAGCCAATAAACTTTAGTCTGGCAACAGAGGCTATATTTCTTCTCCTTCTTTCTTCTATTTCAACCATCCATGGACTGTGTGAAGTAATCTCCTCATGATACTGTGTGATGCAGTTTTTGGTCTCTTCCTGAAAACACCCAACTTTCTAACCTTGTTACAAAAATGGCCCGTCTATAATTTATGCCTTTGTAATGTTGATTTCACTTCCCTGAACTGATGGATTTGTGTTTGAGATTTTTGTCAAAATGGTCAATTACTTTTGTTTTTAGACAGTCTTTTTCAACTCTTTCAAACCTAGTGACCATAAAACGAAATTCTCCTTTTCCGGAGAGCATCAGATGATTTTTCAGTTGGGTGTAGATTTCCTCATTAATTCTTTTTGTGTGTGGAGTCCCAACCTTTCTTAGGCCGAATATCTTCCTTAGGACCTTCTTTTCTTTTTTTCTCCAACTCTTCAATTTCTCCCTTTTTGTTGAGGATGTAACACTAACCTGCAGGAAGTCACTCCAGTTTTAAGACAGTGTTGTAATGTTGTATTTCTGTTTTCACTGAGAGTGATTTTTTATTGTAAATGTCCTTTGTTAATTGATAAGCATATCAATTTTCTTTGCTCTTTATTTGCTGCTTTATCTAGACCATTTGGCTGTGTTATTTTCCTTAAGTACCTAAATTTATTCACTCTGTTGATTCTACCATATTTTGTGCTTAGGTATATTGGAGCATTGTTAATGTTTGTTACGAATTTTGTCTTCTCAAAAGAAATTTGTAATCCAGCCTATTCTGTCTTCTCTCCAAACAGGTTGATCTGTTAAATTGCTGTACCAACATTTTTTGAAAAATATTGCTACATCATGTGGTAAGGTTAGACAGTTCAGTTTAACGTTCAAGCTTTGATATCCCAATCAGATTTCTTGGGTTCCTTTTGCTGAAGAGTAAGATTCCATTACCTTTTCCAAAATGCAACCTGAAGAACAAAGGGGAAAAGCCATCAACTTCCCTTACACCGGATATCTCTCCCCCCCCCTCCCCCCCCCCCCCCCCCCCCCCCCCCCCGCCCAATTTTATTTGGACTTTGCTTGTATCAATGTTTCAGTAACTGCAGTATAACCTCGCCTTTACATTCCCAGAATTAGCGTTTACCGCCATTTACAACATTTTCATTGTTTCGGTCAAATTTCCTCTGCCCACAATGTTAATTTGTACCCAATTTTAAATTAACATATTTACAATTTCCCCAAGATTTACGCATTACAAAAAAATGTTCGTGGAGAACAAAATGACACTGGCATGATGTTGACCATTCGGTATTGTTTGTAAATATTACATGGTTAAGTTTCTTGACACCAGGGCACTCTACTCAGCGGATCTGAACCGGTAAATGTGTAAAAGTTGGAACAATTCATGCCGTATCTACTGCCACTGCCAAGCTGATGGGAGTAACTAGGTTCGTTTGAATATAGATATCATGACCAATCACAATCATTCCAAACTATCTCTTCTGCGTAAACGCAGTTGTGTGATTGTTATGATCATTGTGACACCTTTTTTCAAACCATAATTAACGTGTTTCGGCATTTGGCCTCCTGTAGAGGTAGTTGACACCGTCATTCACTTTGCAGTGCTCAAATGTTTTTATAAATGTAGGCTTCCACAGCCATTGTCACAGTCAATATTTTTTTTTTCTGTATTTGTGACCACATTGTCAATACGTAAAACTACCGATGTTTTGGTCACTGTTGCAAGTGACCTCCTTCAGGGTTTTTTGTTTACTGCTGAATGAGAAAGCTTTGTTTCTTATGTACCTGCAGACGTGGCTGTTATCTAATTTTGATAGGCTGTTAAGGATGGAGGAGAGGGATGTTAGAAGTTCTTTATTGGTGTTTTTATTATTCCTTTTCATTTGTGGAAATCCAACATTTTGATTGGTGTTTGCATTACTGCTTGTGGTTGGTGTAAAGAGGTGAATGGGAAACCAGGCAGCAGTTTTGACATGGCATTGTTTTCCTGTTTTCTAGTACCGGCTGAGGCGTACCAGTGCTCTACGTGCCTGCGGTCTCTGCAGTCTCCCCCGTGCCTGTGTGTATTGCTTCATGTGAGCTGTCGTCCCGTCATGCTGCTATTGCTGGCAGCCAAGACATCAGAAGTTGGTACCCACATTCCCTGTTCACGTTGGCAGGTCACATGGCTATTTCTATTTCCTCTCTAATCTTTCTCCTTAAAGTACGAGGCTGTTTTGTCAGTATGTGAGCTTCACCAAAATCAATGTGTTTGTCACACTCATCCCGGTGTTCTGCCACCACTGACTTGGTGTGTTGTTTTAGTCAGATTTATCTATCGTAATTTTTCCCGAGGGCATGCAGCTTTACTGTATGGTTAAATGATGATGGCGTCCTCTTGGGTAAAATATTCCGGAGGTAAAATAGTTCCCCATTCGGATCTCCGGGCGGGGACTACTCAAGAGGACGTCGTTATCAGGAGAAAGAAAACTGGCGTTCTATGGATCGAAGTGTGGAATGTCAGATCCCTTAATCGGACAGGTAGGTTAGAAAATTTAAAAAGGGAAATGGATAGGTTAAAGTTAGATATAGTGGGAATTAGCAAAGTTCGGTGGCAGGAGGAACAAGACTTTTGGTCAGGTGAATACAGGGTTATAAATACAAAATCAAATAGGGGAAATGCAGGAGTAGGTTTAATAATGAATAAAAAAACAGGAATGCGGGTAAGCTACTACAAACAGCATAGTGAACGCCTTATTGTGGCCAAGATAGACACGAAGCCCACAACTACTATAGTAGCACAAGTTATTATGCCAACTAGCTCAGCAGATGACGAAGAAATTGAAGAAATGTATGATGAGACAAAAGAAATTATTCAGATAGTGAAGGGAGAGGAAAATTTAATAGTCATGGGTGACTGGAATTCGATAGTAGGAAAACGAATAGAAGGAAACGTAGTAGGTGAATATGGATTGGGGGTAAGAAATGAAAGAGGAAGCCGCCTGGTAGAATTGTGCACAGAGCATAACTTAATCATAGCTAACACTTGGTTCAAAAATCATAAAAGAAGGCTGTATACATGGAAGAAACCTGGAGATACTGACAGGTTTCAGATAGATTATATAATGGTAAGACAGAGATTTAGGAACCAGGTTTTAAATTGTAAGACATTTCCAGGGGCAGATGTGGACTCTGACCACAATCTATTGGTTATGGACTGTAGATTAAAACTGAAGAAACTGCAAAACGGTGGCAATTTAAGGAGATGGGACCTGGATAAACTGACTAAACTAGAGGTTGTACAGAGTCTCAGGGAGAGCATAAGGGAGCAATTGACAAGTATGGGGGAAAGAAAAACAGTAGAAGAAGAATGGGTAGCTTTGAGGGATGAAGTAGTGAAGGCAGCAGAGGATCAAGTAGGTAAAAAGACGAGGGCTAGTAGAAATCCTTGGGTAACAGAAGAAATATTGAACTTAATTGACGAAAGGAGAAAATACAAAAATGCAGTAAATGAAGCAGGCAAAAAGGAATACAAACGTCTCAAAAATGAGATCGACAGGAAGTGCAAAATGGCTAAGCAGGGATGGCTAGAGGACAAATGTAAGGATGTAGAGGCTTATCTCACTAGGGGTAAGATAGATACTGCCTACAGGAAAATTAAAGAGGCCTTTGGAGAAAAGAGAAGCACTTGTACAAATATCAAGAGCTCAGATGGGAACCCAGTTCTAAGCAAAGAAGGGAAAGCAGAAAGGTGGAAGGAGTATATAGAGGGTCTATACAAGGGCGATGTACTTGAGGGTAATAGTATGGCAATGGAAGAGGATGTAGATGAAGATGAAATGGGATATATGATACTGCGTGAAGAGTTTGACCAAGCACTGAAAGACCTAAGTTGAAACAAGGCCTCAGGAGTAGACAACGGTCCATTAGAACTACTGACAGCCTTGGGAGAGCCAGTCCTGACAAAACTCTACCATCTGGTAAGCAAGATATATGAGACAGGCGAAATACCCTCAAACTTCAAGAAGAATATAATAATTCCAATCCAAAAGAAAGCAGGTGTTGACAGATGTGAAAATTACCAAACTATAGGTTTAACAAGTCACAGCTGCAAAATACTAACACAAATTCTTTACAGACGAATGGAAAAACTGGTAGAAGCCGACCTCAGGGAAGATCAGTTTGGACTCCGTAGAAATGTTGGAACACGCGAGACAATACTGACCCTACGGCTTATCATAGAAGCTAGATTAAGGAAAGAGGAAAGGCAAACCTACGTTTCTAGCATTTGTAGACTTAGAGAAAGCTTTTGACAATGTTGACTGGAATACTCTCTCTCAAATTCTGAAGGTGGCAAGGGTAAAATACAGGGAGCGAATGGCTATTTACAATTTGTACAGAAACCATATGGCAATTATAAGAGTCGAGGGACACGAAAGAGAAGCAGTGGTTGGGAAGGGAGTGAGACAGGGTTGTAGCCTCTCTCCGATGTTATTCAATCTGTATATTTAGCAAGCAGTAAAGGAAACAAAAGAAAAATTCGGAGTAGGTATTAAAATCCATGGAGAAGAAATAAAAACTTTCAGGTTCGCCGATGACATTGTAATTCTGTCAGAGACAGCAAAGGACTTGGAAGACCAGTTGAACGAAATGGACAGTGTCTTGAAAGGAGGATATAGGATGAACATCAACAAAAGCAAAACGAGGATAATGGAATGTAGTCGAATTAAGTTGAGGGATGCTGAGGGAATTAGATTAGGAAATGAGACACTTAAAGTAGTAAAGGAGTTTTGCTATATGGGGAGCAAAATAACTGATGATGGTTGAAGTAGAGAAGATATAAAATGTAGACTGGCAATGGCAAGGAAAGCGTTTCTGAAGAAGATAAATTTGTTAACATCGAGTACAGATTTAAATGTCAGGAAGTCGTTTCTGAACGTATTTGTATGGAGTGTAGCCATGTATGGAAGTGAAACGTGGACGATAAATAGTTTAGACAAGAAGAGAATAGAAACTTTCGAAATGTGGTGCTACAGAAGAATGCTGAAGATTAGATGGGTAGATCACATAACTAATGAGAGGAGGTATTGAATAGAATTGGGGAGGAGTTTGTGGCACAACTTGACAAGAAGAAGGGACCGGTTGGTAGGACGAGTTCTAAGGCATCAAGGGATCACAAATTTAGCATTGGAGGGCAGCGTGGAGGGTAAAAATCGTAGAGGGAGACCAAGAGATGAATACACTAAGCAGATTCAGAAGGATGTGGGTTGCAGTAAGTATTGGGAGATGAAGAAGCTTGCACAGAATAGGGTAGCATGGAGAGCTGCATCAAACCAGTCTCAGGACTGAAGACAACAACAACAACAACAACAACAACAACAACCTTTCGTGTGCTGATGGGTCATCCCGTCTCGCCTATATACACACCTGATTTTGTAAACTCCAGCAGCATGTAGTTTTTCCACTCCATTTTTCATTGTGCAAAGAACATTTTTTATTCTGTTGCTGCTTCAGAAAATTGGCTTGATACCTGCTCGGCAAAGAATTCTGCCCACCTGCTCAGTGATACTTTGAACATATGGTAACACAGTGATGTTTTGTGCTTCCTTCAGCTCTCCTCTATTGCCTTCATTCTTTTTTGCCGTAGTTTTTCCTATTAGTTTCATCCCATAACCATTGGCACCAAAAATGGGCTTGATGTTTTGTAGTTCTCCCTTTAGATGCTCCTGATCGCTGATCCTGTAAGCCCTCTTGGTTAAAGGGTGCAGGCAGATTTCTTCTGCGTAGGGTGGTGATGAGAGGAGGCATGTAGGTACCTATCAGTACTTGTTGGCTTCCTATATACCCTACGGCGCAGTTTTCCATCAGGCTTTCTGTGAACTTCCCATTCACCGATTTACACCAATCACAAGCAATAATGCGGACACCAATCAAAACGACTTTCCTACTTCTCAGACAATTATCAGTTCCAGTTACATCAGCAGTTTTTATTAGATAATAAACCTTTATTAGATAATAAAGACATTCCTGACAAGTCTTTTCGTGCCTTTTATGTACATATGTCATACGTAAAGTGTGAAAATGATGGGGGGTATCCTGTAAGTACTTTTTACAGCTTAAAACATTATTTTCCACATTTTACACCGCTTTTTGAAGTCCTTTGAAAAGTGTTGAAGTGGGGTTTCACTGCATTGCCAATTATTTATTCACTTTTTTATTTTTTTGCCTGTGCCGAATTCTTGTAGTGTATTGAAGATTGGTTCTCTGCCTATGGCTGTGTTAGCTTTCTTAAAGAATAGTTCCATACAATCAGTTTCAAATTTATACGCTGTCCAACGAAATACTGGTCCTTTCTAAATCCCCCTTGGTATTTACTGAGCTGGTGATCTAACTGCTCTTCCAAACAATTCTGAAGGGTCTTGGATAGGATTTTGTACATAACAGCCCCTAAAGAAATTCATGTGTAGTTGTTAACATTGGACTTATTTACTTTCTTGTGTAAAGGATTTACGAGAATGCGTTCTGATCCTTCTGGAATTTTCTCAGTTTCCCGAAAATTTTTGAAGTTTTTCAATTATCTCCACATTTCCGCAACAATTGAATCCTCTCCAGGAGCCTTGTTATTTTTGAGTCCTTTATATTCTGAATTTCAGTTTTATCTGGTGGCTCTTAATTTGGGAAAACGTTTTCAGGTTCTACTCTGTCAAAAGATACCACTGGTTTCACAGTCGACAAAGTTCTCGAAGTTCTCTGCTAATAAACCATAGTTTCTTTATTATTAAAGGCTAAGTCTTCCTCTTTTAAATTGCAGACTTGGCAGCTGACTCTTCATTAATTTAGCTTTCTAGGTTTTATAAATTTTTTTGTGTTGTTTTTCCGGAAGTCATCTTCAATATCACGTGGAGGAGACTTTTTAGAATTTCTCTTAGCGGACCTCAAAATTTTTGCCCTTTGCTTTATTTGGTTTATGAATTGCATGTAATCAACTTCTTTGCAGAATACCATCTTTCCCATGCTCTCAATCTTTCCTTCTAAGCTACCATCACAGTCTTGATTCCACCTTCCGTGGTTTTTATTTTTTCTTTTTCCAATGGAGATGTTTCCTTGGCAGTATATACTGTTTTGGTACTGATGCTTTTCCGATCACTAGTATCTAAATTGTTTAATTTTTTCTGGAAGACTTCTTCATTGTTTTGTAATTTCTATCAGTCAGTCTCAAATATTTTATTCTTCTACCACCTAGTCTTGCACTTGGGACTAAATTTTACCTTAACTGTCATGAAGTAATAGTCTTTTTCAATATTTACTCCTTTCTTTGCCTTTACATTCATCATTTCTTTAATATTTCTACTTGAAACTGCGACATCATCAATTTGGAAATCTCCAAAATTTGGATTTGGTGATTTCCAAGCTTCTTGTTTTCTGAGGAGCTTTTTGATATAAGTGAACATCATTTTTTAAGTTGAAAGTTTTGCACAGGCTGATCAGTCTCTTGCATTTTCTATTGGTTCTTTTATGTGCTGGGTAGTCTCAGACGATTTTGCAAAAGATTTTCTCTTTCTCAATTTGAGGTTTAAAATATCTTAGCAATATTCTGACACTTTGATTTGATACTTTGGATACTTCATTTCCTAAGGGTTTCCAAAATTATTCACCTTATTTGGGTTCTACCTATTGTCTTAATCTACAGGAGCATGGCAGGCAATCAGCGTGTAACTTTGTTTCCACACCATAATGTTACAAGAGATTGTCTTCTGAAGGAGAATAAAAATTCATGAAGGACTTCACCACTTTACACCATATGGCAAATGCCATACCCTTATGTTGAATATCTTCTCCTTTAAAACTGCAATAGTTCTCATATTACACAGTACTGTCATCCTTTAACAATGTTTCCTGCAATGCCAAAATACAAGAAAGTATTTTGTTTTGCATTTGAATTCTAACAAGGGGTTTTCAGAATGCTCAGACTCATTCTTGAATGCTGGTTTGGCGTATCCATAATCCACTAGACTAACTGTGTTGCCTGAAGTGACAGAGGATCCCTTATCAGGACACCTCCTGATGTAGTTCTTTCTTGAGATGTTTCCACCATGCATTCCAAGGTTACTTGAGCTTCGAAAGGGGGATATGAATTTCTTAATTCATTCTTAAAACTGGAATTAAAGTTCCAGAGTCTGTTAGAGCTATTTTACCTCACACACATCTATCACTATCAGGTGAGGATGCGCCACCCCACCCCCTCCTCCCCCATACATCTATCACTATCGGGTGAGGAACATGCCCCCCTTCTCCCCCATCTGCCACCTGGGACATTTTTATTATTATGACCCCTACCACCACTTATCACTCTGATAAAATCTAGTGCTCACCACAACTTAACACATCAGTAGTTAAAAAGAGAGCTTAAGAGTTCAGTAAAGCAGTTAACAGTGAAAATTTAAGTTGGACCAGGGTGTTTTTTCCAATACCTTGCTTGTTGAGGTTTAGGTCTAGTCATGGTACGGTTTTAAGCTGACACACAATCCAGTCTGGGTACTTTCACATATAAAGCTTTGTAAGATCCCACTTGTTTTCCACATTTTCCTCTCATTGTCAAGAAATCTCAAGCACAAAACATTGTAAGGTTTTATTTTAATTTGTATATGCTACTCTACAGCCAAGTGAAAAGTAAATTATTTCTATCTCTATTTGACAGTTTAATACTTACTTAAAACCTAATTCCATGTTGACTCACTAGATAAAATTCAGATAATGCTAAACCTCAAACAAATCACTGATTAGCTTACCATTACAATTAGACTCATTACAATCCAAAAATGATACAGCCATAATGAGATTTTCACTCTGCAGCGGAGTGTGTGCTGATATGAAACTTCATGGCAGTTAAAAACTGTGTACTGGACCGAGACTCGAACTCGGGACCTTTGCCTTTCTCGGGCAAGTGCTCTACCAACTGAGCTACCCACGCACGATTCACGACCTGTCCTCACAGCTTTAATTTCACCAGTACCTCGTCTCCTACCTTCCAAACTTCACAGAAGCTCTTCTGCGAACCTTGCAGAACTAGCACTCCTGGAAGAAGGGATATTGCAGAGATATGGCTTAGCCACAGCCTGGGGGATGTTTCCAGAACGAGATTTTCACTCTGCAGCTGTGACGACGGGTCGTGAGTCGTGCTTGGGTAGCTCAGTTGGTAGAGCACTTGTCCACGAAAGGCAAAGGTCCCGGGTTCAAGTCTCGGTCCGTGACACAGTTTTAATCTGCCAGGAAATTTCATGATACAGCCATACTGAAAACAGTGTGACCTTTACTGGCAACAATGTTAATTGTGCAGTGTAAAAGCAAGGACAGAAAATCTATCTTGAAAATTTGACATTAATAATCCTAGCATATGATTAGAAAGTTATTCACTTGCCATCATCGTGGAATCTGCAGAAGCAGTAAGAATATAGTTCCCATTTGGATGAAAAGCCAGTTTGTTGACAGCTCCAGAGTGACATTTATAATTCTGTAGAAGCTTGTATGTTCGTATATCATACAGTTTCACACCACTGTTTGTGAGTCCAACAGCAAAATACATTCCTGATGGATGAAATTCTATGTTCAATCCCGAATCTGTAAAAAGTAATATTAAATTTGTGACAGCATTCCATGAGGTGTATTTCTGTAAATAAATAATTTACTATTATGCAGGGAATAGGTTGTCTTATTGAAAATCTGTACTGTCAGATTTGCACTATTCTGGGCACTTGATGTATGTGAGGATTATGGTTGTTGCCATAGATTATTAAACTGTGAAGAGAATGGGATGCTCAACAAAACTCTTACATGAGTTTTTATCATCTTACAAAGAGCAGAAAATTGTACAGTAGGAAAGGATATTTGTCTGTTAAGCTGAGTTAGAATATGCAAAATTGAGGAAACAAATCAGTCATACCCTTTCAAAGGAACCATCCCACCATTTGCCTTAATTCTGAAAAGATGGCAGGATCAATGTTACAACACATTCCAATGTGCAGAGAAGGAATCCTGCAAGACCCAAGAGAGGAGTTTGGTGTTAGATAGCATCAGGATTGTAGAATTGGAAGAGGTGGGTGTTTTGAGAGAGAGAAAGGATGCTGGGAAAAAGTGGTAAACAAACAGTACATGTAGTGGAATGTAAAGTGCAGTAGATCAGTGATAGGAGATTTTACGTAAATTGGAAACAAAACAGAATGGAACAGAAAAAGAAGAGTTCTGCTGCTCAGTAGCAGTCATGGGAGATGGGTGGCCTAGCAGCTATAGGAAACATCAGATTCACGATATCAGGTCACAACTTCTGTGACACCAAGTAGTAAGCCTTGAGAAAAATGTGTAAAGCCTTTAGTGAGGATGATCAAGTGCTGACAGATGGGGGAGCTGAAAACAGTCTTGCTATAAATGTAATACATAGTTCACAGGGTGGCCAGAAACAGTCTGAAAAGCTTGTAAGAATGTTGCAGGAGAGGTTGTGCTGAGAAATATTTGTTAAGAAAAATATTTGATATGTTGCACCATTTTGGAGTTATTTAGTGCTGAATTTAGACAATCAGGTCACTGAGCATGAAATTCAAGGACTTGCACAGATGTCTGTGGATCTGTGAATTACTACTTGTTGAAATGCTTATTACAATATAAATTTTGCCTTTTTCAGAAGTGATAAATTTAAGCTAGGTGAGCAAAAGCTACATTTGTTTCATCTGAGGAAACCAAACGAAGAACACATTTGGCAATGCTTTCTCTGGCAGGCTGCTTGAAATAGCGCAAGCAATGACCTAATGGACTAACTTCAATGCTAAATAATGCAAACGATGCAACATATCAAATGTTTTTCTGAACAATTGTTTCTCGGCACAGCCTCTCCTGCAACACCCTTACAAGCTTTTCAGAATGTTTCTGACCACCCTTCGCGTGTTACTTGACCAAACTATGAGCAACTACTTGCGTTTGTGGAGGTCCTATGGTGCAATGAGTAGGCCTGTGTTAACCCTGCTGTAAAGCAAGTAAACACAAAGCTGAGAGGATTTCTTTGGATGCAAGATTTCATATTGGTGCAGTTCCAGTGGATACTATTGGAAGATATACTCATGGTCTAAACTTGAAGACGAGGGTTAAAGACAAGTTAGCAAATCTATTAGTAGAAAGCATAAGGGGTTCCTTCAGCACATAGGCAAATCCTAGAGGTTATTGGGATTTGGTCAGATAACTGTTTTATGTTAAATTCATAATTTACACAGAAGGTAATAAAAGAAATTAAACTGACATATATCTAGTTCATTAAATAAGAGAAGAGGTAAAGGGGAAAATCAACTTGCCAACTTGCTAAAAAAATAAAGTACATGAGTTGTCAGTTTGGAATGTTATACAGGAGGATGAAATAGAAGGCGGGCTATCATGAGAACACATTCCCAGCAACAAGGCATTGGAAAACCCTTGAGTTCTGCAATAAATTTTAGCATGCAATGAGAAATACACTGTATGCACAGAGAAGGAAGGAAGATATTCTTGGAAAAGGCCCGGAGACACAAGAACAAACCAGCTGGATGATGATGATTGATGATGATGATGATGATAATAATAATAATAAAATACCAAACAGTTAAATATTATATATTTACAAACACACAATGAGCATACCTCACATTCTTTTGCACAATCAAAGTATTCCTCCATGGCATACAAAGCTTTCTTATTAAGCAAGTTTTATAGAAAATTCATGTAAGTTTTTAATGAATTAGTGCATGCTTCTGGGTTGGGTTGGGTTGATTTGGTGGAAAAGACCAACCAGCGAGGTCATCGATCTTATTGGATTAGGAAAGGATGGAGATGGAAGTCGGCCATGCCCTTTCAAAGGAACCACCCCAGCATTTGCCTGAAGCAGTTTAGGAAAATCACAGAAAACCTAAATCACAATGGCTGGACGTGTGATTGAACGGTCGTCCTCCCGAATGTGAGTCCAGTGTGCTAACCACTGCACCACCTTGCTCGGTACGCTTCTGGTGGTAGCGCATTACACAACTTAACTGGAAGGTATATATGGCTATTGTGCTCCTTGCTTGGTCTTGGTCAATCTTTCCTTTTTGACATGCATTGTGATAATGAAATGATTGATTTAATTTGTAGTTCTCCTGGTTTTATTGTGTATACTGGACATCTGAGAGTAAATAAAGACACCCAGTTTCCTACAGGATATACTGTTTTTCAAAACACATGCTACACATCTGATAGCCTTTTTCTGCCACATAATCCCTCTTTTCACCCCACTGCATCAATGCAGTATACAGTATATTATGTGGCTATTAAAAAATGCATAATAGGAGCTAAGCATAATGTTTTCACTCGCACATGCTCTAATTTTATGTAACAAGTATATGACTCTTGATAATTTAGTGTATACAAAATCTGTGTGGAGTTTCCAAGTTAATTTGGAATCCAAGTGTACACTCAGAAGTTTAACAGATATACAATCATCGTCGGTACTGCAAAAACTAAAAATTACACTTTTAGTTTTATTCTGATTTATAGCTAATTCACTGTCCTTGTTCCTTTAGGTCCTCCATGTCATTTCAGTTGCAATGAAGGTAGTATCATCAGCCTAGAAAACAGATTCACATAGGATGATACTAGGTAGGTCATTAAAATAAACTGCAAAATATAAAGGTCCCAGCATGAAACCTTGAGACACGCCTCTAGAGCTTATATTATTAAAGTGTACCTTCTGCTTTCTACTGTCGAGAAAACAATTATACAAGAGTTAGGTCTGAATCTCCAAGACCGTAGCAACCAAGTTTATCTATTAGAATCCAATGACTTACAAGAGACAAATGCTTTGCACAAGTCAATCAGTAGGGCATCAGCAAATAATTATATTTCAGAGGCACTGAATATTTTTGAAACAACATTTTCAACAGTTTTCAGTGTTCCATTAAGGTGAAATTCTTATTAATACGTGCACTGTTCTACTATTTTTGAAAGTATTGGCACAAGAGAAATTTGACAGTAATTATCAACACTGGATATGTCTCCTTTTTTATGTAGAGGGACAATTATGTTATCTTTAAGCAGACTGGAAAAGTACAACCCATAAAAATCCAATTTATTAGTATACAAAGTTGTTGCAGTATAATGTACGAGGTGCATTCAAGTTCTAAGGCCTCCGATTTTTTTTCTAATTAACTACTCACCCGAAATCGATGAAACTGGCGTTACTTCTCGATGTAATCGCCCTGCAGACGTACACGTTTTTCACAACGCTGACGCCATGATTCCATGGCAGCGGCGAAGGCTTCTTTAGGAGTCTGTTTTGACCACAGGAAAATCGCTGAGGCAATAGCAGCACGGCTGGTGAATGTGCGGCCACGGAGAGTGTCTTTCATTGTTGGAAAAAGCCAAAAGTCACTAGGAGCCAGGTCAGGTGAGTAGGGAGCATGAGGGATCACTTCAAAGTTGTTATCACGAAGAAACTGTTGCGTAACGTTAGCTCGATGTGCGGGTGCGTTGTCTTGGTGAAACAGCACACGCGCAGCCCTTCCCGGACGTTTCTGTTGCAGTGCAGGAAGGAATTTGTCCTTCAAAACATTTTCGTAGGATGCACCTGTTACCGTAGTGCCCTTTGGAACGCAATGGGTAAGGATTACGCCCTCGTTATCCCAGAACATGGACACCATCATTTTTTCAGCACTGGCGGTTACCCACTTGGATGACACTTTTCGCATTTTCAGGTCGTCATGCAGGATTGTGTGCACAGAACCCACAGAAATGCCAACTCTGGAGGCGATCTGTTCAACAGTCATTCGGCGATCCCCCAAAACAATTCTCTCCACTCTCTCGATCATGTCGTCAGACCGGCTTGTGCGAGCCCGAGGTTGTTTTGGTTTGTTGTCACATGATGTTCTGCCTTCATTAAACTGTCGCACCCACGAACGCACTTTCGACACATCCATAACTCCATCACCACATGTCTCCTTCAACTGTCGATGAATTTCAATTGGTTTCACACCACGCAAATTCATAAAACGAGTGATTGCACGCTGTTCAAGTAAGGAAAACGTCGCCATTTTAAGTATGTAAAACAGTTCTCATTCTCGCCCCTGGCGGTAAAATTCCATCTGCCGTACGGTGCTGCCATCTCTGGGACGTATTGACAATGAACGCGGCCTCATTTTAAAACTATGCGCACGTTTCTATCTCTTTCCAGTACGGAGAAAAAAAATCGGAGGCCTTAGAACTTGAATGCACCTCGTATGTCATCTTTTTAACATCAAAATTAGGCGGAACATACAAGTTTTGGGTCATTCCATGTCAGATCAACACAATTTCAGGAGATTTTGAGAATTGATGTCTCAGATTTTCATGATTTTTGGTATGCAACAATATATCATAGACTTATGAAAAAATACCAAATTTCAGTTATACAGCACAATTATTTTTGAAGTTATTAATTTTTAAAGATTCAATTTAAAAAAAAATTCATATTTTGTCACTTTTAGATGCCCATAGGCTGGCAACCAGTGATGTTATAAACTTGGGAGTGGTCTCATTTTAAAGCTGTTGAATAGGGCTTTAATATGATATGCCACAAGGTAGGCATTGCAATTTTTAAAAAATTGAAAATTTTAAAATTTAATTTCTCAGAAAGTGGCAATTTTAAAAATTCCAAAAAATTATCATATATAGTTTGTAATGTCTTAATACTTATAGCAAAATTCTATCATGGCTTGGTTGGTTGGTTTTGGGGTTTGAGGGGGGGCTAAACATCGAGGTCATCAGTCCCCAGTTCCAAACAGACATACCTATAAAAGGCCTATATAGTAAAAGCGTAACCTCTGCACCCAGAGGGAGGGAACACCAAGGGGTTACAGATCTAAAATGAACACCGCAGTAACACAAAATAGAGGACACTTAAAAGGAGCAGAGCAAATAGTTGACTAGAGTAAAACAGACTACGGTGGTTGATGGATCAGGTAAAAGGTCAACCACTCAACAACAAACGAAGAACCTCCAGCTGGAAAGCATTGATAGAGGTACCAACACAACTTGTTACCATAGAAGACACTATTTTGGTATCTACGTCACAATTAAAAGTCGCTGGAGTGGGTGTAGCTTGAGAAATCACGCGAGAGTGCCTACACTAGAGTGAGTGATAAAACCCAGCTGCATGGATAAACTTAAAACTGAGTCAGCTATAGAGGTATCGTCACCGAGAATTAAAGGAGATGCAGCTGGTAAATTAAAGGACTGCCGCAAGGGGGCTAAAAGGGGGCAGTCCATCAGAAGATGGACCACTGTCAGCCCTGCATCACGGTGACACTTGGGCGGGTTCTCACGACAAAGGAGATAGTTGTGGGTCAACCGCGTATGTCCAATTCGGAGACGGCAGAGAACAACTGAGTCCCTACGCGTGCCCCTCAAGGATGAGTTCCATACGGCCGTGGATGACTTGACCATGTGGAGCTTATTTGGCATGTTCAAGACAGATCATTCAGAGCTCCAGACATCACGGATCTTGCGATGTAGGGCTGACCATAGGTCTCTTTCCACGAGACTAAGCTCCAGGGGTGGCCTGCTTGGCCAACCGATCGACACGTTCGTTTCCTGGAATGTGGATGTGGCCCGGGGTACACACAAACGCCGCTGAACGACCACACTCGGCGATAGCAAAAACAGCATCCTGAAAACCGCACATCAAAGGGTCCCGAGAAAAACACTGGTTGAGTGCTTGCAATCCAATCAGGGAGTCACTGCATATGACAAATGACTCCCCAGGGCAGGAGGAAAGGTGAGCGAGTGCACGATAAAGAGCAACCAGCTCCGCAGTGAAAACACTGCTTCCACAAGGCAGGGAATGCTGCTCAACGTAGTCACCGTGGATGAAAGCAATCCCAGTGCGTCCACTGACCAGAGAACGATCGGTGTAGACTACATCTACATCGCGAAATGAGGCAAGAAGAGCCAGGAATTGTTGACGAAGACTGGCAGGTGGAACGGAGGACTTGGAGTCGCAGGACAAATCCAAGCAAAGCTGCAAGCAAGGGAGGGACCAAGGAGGGGTAAAAGAAGAGGGCTGGAAGGATGGAGGAAGGGGAAAGGACTCTAGTGACGAGAGAAGGGAACGAACACGGGCCCCGATCGGGAGACCCAACCTACGCCACCGTCGTGGGGACAGGAGTGCAGTAGACTGAAAAAGGAGCCTGCGGTTTGGGTGGTCGGGCAGGGCATGGACGCGGGCGATGTATGACGCAAGCAACTGTTGTCGGCAGAATCATAAGGGAAGGGATTCCAGCTTCTACAAGAAGGCTAGCCACCGGACTAGTGTGGAAGGTACCTGTTGCCAGTCTGACGCCACAATGGAGAATCGGATAGAGGATCTGCAATGTTGAAGGTGCTGCTGAGTCGTACACCAAGCTCCCGTAGTCGAGACGGCACTGGACTAAGGCCTTATAGAGCTGTAGGAGGGTTGTTCGTGCAGCCCTCCAAATGGTGTGGCTGAGGCAGTGAAGGATGTCGAGGTGCCGCCAGCACCGTTGTTTAAGCTCGTGAAGATGAGGTGTCCAAGTGAGCTGAGCATCAAACAGCATGCCAAGGAAGCGATGCGTCTCCTCAACACGAAGGAGTTCATGGGCGAGGTAGAGCTCTGGATGGAGGTGGACAGTTCAACGATGACAGAAATGCATCACTCGGGTCTTAGAGGCTGAGAACTGAAAACTGTGGTTGGATGCCCAAAAACGTGACTTACGGATAGCTCCCTGCAGCTGCTATTCAGTGACACTGATGCTTGGGGAACTGTAATAAAGACAAAAGTAATCGGCATATAGAGAGGAACAGACCAATGAGCCCACCGCAGCCACAAGACCATTAATCACCACCAAAAAGAGGGGAACACTGAGAACCGAGCCCTGCAGGACACCGTTCTCCTGAATATGAGCACAGCTAAAATATGTGCCAACTCTAACCCGAAAGGAGTGATTGGAGAGAAAATTCCGTAGAAAAATCGGAAGTGGGTCCCGTAAGCCCCATTCGAGCAGCGTAGCAAGGATATGATGGCGCCAGGTGGTATCGTACGCCTTCTGAAGATCAAAGAAAACAGCAACCAGATGTTCTCGCCGAGTAAAAGCTGTACGAATAGCCGACTCTAGCAAGACTAAGTTGTCGATCACTGAGTGGCCCTGACGGAAGTCCCCCTGTTGCTGGGTTAGGAGGCCCCGAGCTTCGAGTATCCACATGAGCTGCCGACTCACCATCCATTCCAGGAGTTTGCACATAACGTTGGTAAGGCTGATAGGGCGATAGCTATCAACCACCAGCAGATCTGCACCAGGTTTCAGCACCAGGATGGTAATGCTATCCTGCCAACGAGTTGGGAAAACGCCCTCCGTCCAGATGCGGTTAAACAGGGCGAGTAATTCACCCTGAGAATGTGCCAAAAGATGGCGAAGAAACTGGTTGCGAATTCGGTCTGGACCTAGAGAGGTATGGGGGCAAGTTGTAAGGGCACTTTGGAACTCCCATTCACTAAACAGGGCGTTGTATCGTTCCCAACAGTGCATGCGAAATGACAACTGCGTACGCTCAGCTTACTCTTTAATGGCACAGAATTCTGTGCTGTAGTCTGCTGTCACGGAAATACGAGCGAAGTACTCTGTCAGATGTTTGGCGATGGCGATTGGGTCAGTACAAAGTGTACCCCGAAGAGAAAGGCAAGGGACAGACGCATGAGGGCGAAAGCCAAAAATGCGCCGAACCCGCGACCACGCCTGAGATTGGGAGGTGCGAGAATCTATGGTGGCAACATGTCATTCCCAGCAGTCCTGTTTGCTCCGCCAGATGAACCGCCAAGCCTGGGCCCGCAGCCGTTTGAAGGCAACCAGATTCTCTAGGGAAGGGTGATGCCGGTGTCATTGCAGGGCTCGCCGGCAGTCCCGGATAGCTTCTGCAATCTCTGTTGTCCACCAAGGAACTGACTTACGCATTAGGGTACTTGAAGAGCAGGGGACAGTTGCCTCGGCAGCAGAAACAATGGCCATAGTGACCTCGTCCACTGCCAAATCAATGTCACCAGGAAGCGGTGCAATGGCCATAGTAGCTGCGGTGTAGGCTGCCCAATCAGCTCCACGAAGAGACCATCATGGCAGCTGGTCAGAGGGTTGGGATTGAAGAAGAGAAACCAAGATATGAAAGTGGTCGCTACCACAGAGGTCGTCGTGGACCCTCCAACTAAGGTATGGAAGAAGACCTGGGCTACTAAGAGAGAGGTCAATGGCCGAGTATGTGCCATGAGTCAAGCTAAAATATGTGGGAGCACCAGTGTTAAGGAGGCAAACGTCCTGCTGTGCCAAGAGAGCCTCAATGTTCCTACCCTGGCCTGAGATCTGGGCCCCACCCCATTACAGTCCCCCAAAAGGAGGAATGGCAGTGGGGGGGGGGGGGGGGGGGGGAAGCTGGGCAAACAAGGCAGCTAGGTCCGGTAAGAGGGACAACGTCATCCGAGGGAAGGTAGAGGGAACAGATGGTAAGCTCCATTCCTGCTTGGACTCTTAACAGCCACGGCCTCAAGAGCTGTGTGAAGTGGCACTGGGGCACTAGGGACAGTGGCAAGAACATAAACACAGACACCACCAGACACCCTGTCATATTCTACATGGTTCTTATAGTAACCCTGGTAGCCACGGAGGGAGGGGTCCGCCGATCAGGAAACCAGGTTTCCTGTAGGGCCAGGGGTATCCAAGACTGAAGACATGAAAGAACTGGGGGGAAAGGGGGGGGGGGGGGGGAATAGGTTACGCCTAAGAAGCGCGCGGTGCCACCAATTGCGAAGTAGCCTGATCAACTGCCATAGGAGCTGCAGGTCGAGCAACATCTAGCTCCTGAGGGGACGCTAGATGCTCCACATCATCTTCAGGTGCAGTGGTGAACTCCTTTTGCTTTCTCTTCTTTTTTGTAGGGTCCCGTTTGACCTTCAGTTTATCAGGCTGGGTGGGCTTTTCCGACCCAGGCTCATGGACCGAGGAAGACCTGGAAGCCCTACGGACCTCAGGTGGTGGCTTCTTCAGCCACTGGCTGACATCTGGAGGGGCAGTAACCGTGGAAGGGAGGGCACCAAGCGATCCCTCCCACGCGAGGGGAGCCGGAGGAGGCTGGCACTTCTCTGGCTCAGAGTTGGGGGCTGAAGTCCCAAAAGAAGGAGGGGTTGTTACTCCCGATGTTGATAACAGGGGAGCAACGGAAGAGGGTGTTCCCCCAACTACCTGGGGGGGCAGGAATAGACGCCCGGGCTGGAGGGCCCACAAAAAGCGGCGGAGCTTGGGGGCTCGTCGCCATGGATGGCGATATCGAAGCTGCTGTAGGAAACGTTGATGAAATGCGCACAGTGTGAAGTCAGTCGTACTTGCGTTTAGCCTCTATGTAAGTGAGCCTGTCCAAGGTCTTATACCCCATAATCTTCCATAATTTTTGATAATCCGCGCAGTCTGATGAGCAAGGTGACTGTTTCTGTCCACAGTTGACACAAACAGGGGGAGGCGAACATGGGACATTGGGGTGGGAGGCACGTCCACAATCCCTACAGGTAGGGTTGGCGTCACATCTAAATGACATATGCCCAAACCTCCAGCACTTAAAGCAGCACACGGGAGGAGGGATGTAAGGCTTAACATTACATCGATATATCATCACCTTGACCATCTTGGGCAGGGTGTCTCCCTCGAAAGCCATGATGAAGGTGCCGGTGGCGACCCTACAATCTTTAGGTCCCCTGAAGACACGTCGCACAAAGTGGACACTGCGGCGTTCTAGATTTGCACGGAGCTCATCATCAGACTGCAACAACAGGTCATGAAGAAAAGTAAGTCCCTGAACCATATTGAGGCTCTTATGAGGCGTAAATGGAGACTGCAATATCACCGAGCTTGTCACAAGCAAGCAATGCCCGTGACTGTGCTGGGGATGCTGTCTGTATGAGGACTGCTCCAGATCTCATTTTAGACATGCCATCAACTTCTCCAAACTTGTCCTCTAAATTTTCCACAAAAAACTGAGGCTTTGTGGTCAGAAACGAGTCCCCCATCTGTTCGGCTGCAAACCAGAAATCGAGGAGAATACATCACACCAGGTAATTTAGACCCCCATTCCTCCCCTGGTGTGGACAGGGAAGGGAACGATTGGGGGTCATACTGTAAAGCATTGAACTTTCCTTTCTTAGAGACTCGTGCTTGTGCACTATTCGTATTTCATTTCATGGTGGTCCCACAAGCAGCTAGGGGAAGGAATGTCCACCCAGACAGAGCCCCGCTTGCCTGGGTAAGCCTAATACAACCAGGGGGCGGCAGGTTCCCCAGAGGTCGCCTGCTAGCAACTGTTCAACTTCAACAGCCATGTGTCTCCTTGGCGCACAGCACACCTTGAGATTGAGGTTTTTTTATAGAGGTTTATACCATCCTCACGACCCAGGCAGTTAAGCCAAGATCCCCGGGCTCTGTACCGTACAACGTTCCACCGTCGCGCCTTACGGTGGTCGTTGAAGCACACTCAGATCTTACGGTATTGAGACTGGTGGCACTTCCCAGCTCAGGGACCCCGGGGTCGCCAAACCCATACCCAGCAACTAAATGCTGAGACCCCTGAGAGGTCTATCATGGGATCTCAATGGGATAAGGAGATACAGGACTTCAGAAATATACGTTTTGTAAATAATGTACCAAATTAGTAAAATTTTATTTTTGTGTTACTAATTTTGCTATTCAGTGGGCAGGATACTATTAAATTAATACAATGCAATGATTACTTTATAGGTACCATGTTTGAAAACGTCTCTTTAAAAGAAAACTGAAGCTGATTGGCCTACAAATAGAGGGAAATCCCCTTTTACTCAGATAAAAAGGGAATTTCCCTCATGGGAAATCCCCTTTCACAAGGTGGAAGCTGATTGGTCAAGCTGACAAGACTACTCATTTATAGCCAGTGTAGCATCAGAGTTGCTGGTATGAAGTTCATTTGATATTTCCTGTGATATTGTATGTTTAGAACACAACCCATTTCTTGGCCACTGCACTTTACCTTGTTAATTTCTCACTGTTTTTCCCTTGCAGGATGGATACCACTGACAAGATAGTAAAAATGGATTGTTTTAATCCTTCAAATAAGCTTAATCACTCCCATGCAAGAAAAGGTTTGAGACATGTTACTTCAGGGATGTGTGACTTGATTCCAGGAACACATGAGTTATCCAAGGTCTGTGACAGTTGTAGGAAGCAGCTGACAAAGTTGAAAAATGAAAAACAGAGAAATTTCCACTGGAACTAGCAACATACATGAAGGAGGTCGGTCTGATACTGAAATTGAAGAAGCTATTGATATGCTATTTTCAAATGAATGTGAAGCTCTGAGTTCTCTTAACAACTCTCTTTTAGAGATGGGAGAGTCACCTATAGACACAAAGAGGATGCAATTCAAAATTTCCTCTACTGAGAAGGCCAACAGAATCAATGTGGCTGTCAAGAGAAAACTGCTAGTGAATGCATCTAGTGATGATGAGAATGATGATTCACAAGATGAGTTCTTAACACACGTAAAGAAAGTGTACAACAGCTTCACTAGTAGGAAGAAGAAGAAGAAGCTTCAACTGCTGACTCTTATGCCTGACAGCTGGTGTGAGGAATGTAATGCAGGAATTTTTGGCCTCTAACTACTTAGATCGACGAGACAAGACGTTGGAAGGGGGAGGGGGGGGGCACCTTGTCTGGTCCTGATCTGAAACCAGGAAAAAATCTGTCAAATCATACCATTCATATTGTTAAAGGATTTTTTACAAGTGACAAAATGAGCAGAGTGATGCCTGGGATGAAGAAAAGAAACGGCTGGGGGCCAGAGTAAAAAGACTAGCAGCCAGAGCAAGCCTACAAAGACCGTATATGGACCAAATTATGGATGCAAGGCAACTGTTTGAATGGTCACATCAGAACATATCTAAGTGAAAGACGACAGCACAGGTGGTAAAGAACACGTTTCAAAAAGGTTGATGCTTAATAATTTAAAAGAAACGTATAGTTTTCAAAGAAAAATTCCCAACTGTAAATGTGGGATTTTCCAAGTTTGCACAACTTTGGCCTAAAAATTGTGCGCTAGCAGGCCAGAGTGGAAACACACTCAGTCAGTGTGAGCACCACTCATCAGAATGTGAAGTAATATGTTTGAAAATGCAAGAATGGTTTCAATGACGGAAGGTAAAATTAAAACATACAAGTACTGCCTGCAAATGATGGTTTGCAGCCCACCATCAACTGACTGCTGCTTTACAAATTGCATGTCATGTCCAGGTACTAAAGGACTAGAGAACTTTTCGAAAGAGCATATGAAAACATGCAATTGGGGACTGTCACATACAGACAGTGGATCTCTGTGGATCGATGTAATTTGGAAATAATTCAAAAACTGGTAAGTGAATTTGCTGATGTATTTTGTGAAAAACTTCCTGTCCTACTTTGTCATAACTTCACAGCAAAGGAACAGAGTGCATTTCTGAGACATACCAAGGAAAACCTTCTGGAATGTGAAGTGACTGTCATTTGTGACTTGCCTGAGAATTATTCGATCATTTTGTGAGATGAGGCACAACCATATCATTGGTCAAATTCTGGTACCGCGCGCCGTGGAATTTGAATCCCCGCTAGACATCATGGACATTGAAGACCCCTACAGGGTCTCTGCACAATCGCGCTGTAAATTGTGGCGGCGCGCGCCTCCTGGCCCGCTTTTAGTGTGAGGGCGCCACAGTGGAACACGTGGTTCCAGCGCCCAATAGCGGCGCCCCTGATAAGACTACTTAAATGTCTGCCTCCCGCTCAGCCAGCCAGTCTAATCTTGCGTACGTCTGTGGACACCTCACCTCACGTTAAGACAGCTTACTTTCTTGTTCTTTGTACGAGTGGACGTGTTTGTTAGGTTTCCTTGTGACTCCGTTGTTCGATCTTGTTGTTGTTCGTTCTGTCCTTCATCGGTTGTGTCCGTCCTCTCCCACTGTGTTGTTGTTTGCGGGCCTCTCCGCGGGTCCCGCCGCACTTTCTGTCATTTCAACCTCGCGACCGTCCCGGTCGCAGTTACAACACAAATAGTCAGGTAACCATTCACCCTTTTGTGGCGTATTTTAAAGAGAAGTCAAACATTTAAATTTTGTAATAATATCAGACTGCCTCAACCACACACAACACTACAGCCATCTACCTGTTCCAGACAAAGTTGATGGAATATCTGAAATGCAAGTTTCAAAGACCTTCCTAAAAATTCTTCTATTTTTCCGATGACTCCGCTGCCCAATACAAAAATTAAAAAAAACTTTATTAACTTGTGTAATCACAGGCAAGATTTTGGAGCTGATGCTGAACGGCATTTTTCAGCAATAGCACATGGCAAAGGACCATGCGATGGGCTGGGGGCCAGAGCAAAAAGACTAGTAGCCAGAGCAAGCCTACAAAGACCGTATATGGACCAGATTATGGACGCAAGGTAACTGTTTGAATGGTCACATCAGAACATATCTAACACAGACTTCGTATTTGTGACCCTTGAAGAATACATTAAAACTGAACAACTGTCCAACTGGTACAATACTGCTGTAACTATATCAGGCACCCAGAAATTTCATGCCTTCACACCTCTCAAATGTGGAACCAAAGTAAATGTGAATTTATTTTCTTCTACAGTTGTTTCAAGCATTTTTCCTGTTGTAAAGGACAGACAGCAGGTATTATTTGCAGATATTAGTGGGTATGTGACATCAATCTATGGTGACACTTGGTGGTTGAGTTATGTTCTGGATAAAGATGATGACTGCAGTAAAGTGCAAGTTACATTCCTCCATCCTTCAGGCCCATCACCCTCATTTATATATCACATACCCACCTGATACATTGTTGATCCCTTTTGCAGATGTGATATGCAAATGAACCCCCGTCACACAGACTGACCGAACATACAGTTTACCAGGCAGTGAAGTGAACAAATGTATAGGTATCTTCCAACGACTAAAGTCTCGATGAACTAATCTGTTAACCCTTAACTTTACTCATAATATTGGATTTTTAATGTTACACTTACGTGTCTATGTGACCTTTCTCCATTAAAAAAATGTAAAAGTAATAGCTACTGCTTGTTTCGTTGTAATGCGTTGCTTGTTTCATTCAATGAACTATTTAAAATTTTCTGAAACGATACTAATTCTCGTATTTTTCACAAAACGTGTATTTCTGAAGTCCTGTATCTCCTGACCCCATGATAGAATTTTGCTATCTGTATTAAGTCATTACAAACTGTATTCGAAAATTTTTTGGAATTTTTAAAATTACCACTTTTTGAGAAATTTAAATTTTAAATTTTTTTAAAAATTGTAACGCCTGTCTTGTGGCATATCATATTAAAGCCCATTCAACAGCTTTAAAATGAGACCACTCACAAGTTTATATCATCACTGGTTGCCAGCCTATAGGCATCCAAAGGTGCCAAAACATGAAATTTCTTCATAAAAATTTAAATCTTTAAAAATTAATAACTTCAAAAATAATTGTGCTTCATAACTGAAATTTGGTATTTTTCCATAAGTCTACGATATATTGCTGCATACCAAAAATCATGGAAATCTGAGACATCAAGTCTGAATCAGTTGTTGATTTGACACGGAATGACCCTTTTCTGACTGAGTTGCTGAATCACACTATAGCTACTGCAATGTCAGTGACAAGAATTTATGCTCACTTAGATGTAGATGTTCCATGTTTGTTGTGCAATATGAAAAACTATTTTTTTATGTTTATTAATGTCTGATTTATAATGGTCATTATGATGAGCTGGGTGTCCTCTGTTACCAGAATTAATAAAGAAGTTATTCAATTCATCAGGTGTGATATTCGCAGTATCACAAATGGTTATATTATTATTACTCAGTTCTGACTATACAACTCTCCAAGCATCCTTGCATTTGTTTTGTGGTTGCCGAATACAGTTACCATGTGCCATTCATAAATGTTTCACAATTTCTGATCTGTATCTCTTCTTTAGTTGAAGGTACTGAAGTCTGTCATCTCCACTGTTCTTTCATCTGTTATAGAGATTCACGACCTGTGTTCTTAATTTTTTGAGGTCAGTTGTGAACCACCAATATAAACTTCTATGATTACTTTTGCTTGTTTCCCCCTTGTGTATTTTTAGTACTTTAGTACAACACTTATTAAACATCTTGGAAACAAGACTGACAAAGCTGTGAAAAGCTTCACCAACATTTGTAAACTGGGGCAGGAAATTGGACCACTATCATACACAGCTGTGGTCTGAAAGCACAGATATAAGTATCATTAACAATTCCTTTGTATTTGGGTTGTTCACATTGCTCTGAGAGATTTTTTTGTTGTTAATTTTAATGATATTCCTTCATGATCTGACAGATACATAGTATTAAAAAAACAGTTTCACACAGTTTCTTTCTACATCTGTTTTAAACATTGTCCAGATGTGACAATGCCTTTTTGGCTTGTTATCTGGACAAAACATATTGAGCCATGCCAGTATGTTTCTGGCAATCAATATCTGACAGCCTTGCTGTGAATGCGCTTGTTGTATCTGCTCGAAGCAGAAAGGAAGCACTGTCAAGTGCAGCTACGAATCTGTCTATGAACAAGAAAGGGATCACGTGGCCTGATGGTGTGCCTTGGGTAGGAGGCAAACTGGATATTGGAGTTGTGGCCATAACCACTGAGCACGGAGGGCAACAGGCCTGGGCTGTGCACATTGAGTGTCTGCTGACTTCTCAGCATCACACACTGAGGACGACATCTGCATGGATGTTGTGGAGTAACAGGCATCAGCAGCAGGCTGTTAACATGTCATTAACTTGATGCAATTTACCCAATATGGCACCCAGATGGATGCCGTGGAGTCACCAGCAATGAGTGTAACTCTTGGCTTGCCATTTTCTGCTGCTATGTGTGTGTGTAGAGTTTGATGCGTGTGTGTGTGTGTGTGTGTGTGTGTGTGTGTGTGTGTGTGTGTGTGTGTCGGTCTCTCTCTCTCTCTCTCTCTCTCTCTCTCTCTCTCCCCCCCCCCCCCCCCCCCCGTGTCATTCATTGAGTTGTGTTAACTAGTATGTGCTAGGCACCTTATGAAACTGTATTGTCAATTTGTTGGTCTCTCATATAAATGAATAAATGTTTACCTATCTCTGTAACCACATGTTTTTATGGGCTGCAAATGAATATCATCCTCTATTGTGATGTTTAGTTGTGAAGCCTCCTGCTATGCCATACCTTTAAATATTTATTACGCTGGGAGTGCTGAGGTTGTCTGTCAGATGGTTCTGTATATGCTGTTGATCACCATTTGATTCTGTAAAATTTAGTGTGCTAAGTATAGATTTTGATGTATCTCAAGATAACTGATGTACATACCTTGTTTGTCCCTTTGGATAGTTTCTGAATGAATATTTATTTTAAAGAATTTGCTGATTTTTGTAAAGATCTTTCATGATTCACAAGGAAAAGGTACCATTGATTCCAAAGATGCTGATATTATAAATTTAATAATTTGTTTGTTAATATTGTCATTACCACTAAGTTTGCTATCACCCACTTATTTAATATAATGTGCACAACGTATTACAGCCATATTCAGATTTTGGTTTCTATTAGTAAATGATGAACAGAATTTGTATCGTAAAACCACAAGCACATTCCCCCCCCCCCCCCCCCACCCCAAAGATTCCTGCCATTTAACAGATAACTCAAGGACACTATGCAAATGTAATTACATTGCTGTTGTAACCCTAATGTCAGTATTAATATGCCAAAGATTAAATATTTACGTTAAGTGTAGTTCTGCAAGTGGGAGATTGTTCTATCTAGAGCCTCTGTAAAGACATCAATGTTGCAATCAGATGTACAGAATACAGGCACTACAATTACTTTGGGGCATGGAAATAATACAGCAAGTGCCTCAAATTCAACTTCAATGCAGGAAATTACTGATGTCAAGATTTGTGCATTTATCTGTAAGGTCATTGTTGATATATATCGAAGAACTTTCATAATTTTTCAGACTGCTACAAAAACTTTATGCAATAGCCTGACTGCTCATACAAATGTAGTTGATTTGTATTTAGCCCATGTTCATTAATATATGCAGCAGAACTTTTACTTTCTCCTAGTAGAACACTAAGATCATCCACCTCATTTGTCGAAACTCTGATGTTGAGACACAAAACTAATAGAATTATTTCAAGATGGGGGAGGTCTGTCCTGTTTGAATGCAATTCACTTTGTACTTTTTCAACACTGTCAGTATCCACACTTAACCTAAAAAAGATTTGTGATGATATTGTTGATACCGTCCTAATGTTATTTACGGTGTATTTAGTGTGTGTTGGTTTATTTGTTCTAACACTTGCTTGGTTATTAGATGTTACCCAGTCCATTTAAATATACACCTTGGTGAGTATGAAATCTGCATCCAAAGCATTTACCAATCAAATTTTTTAAGTAGTAGTAAGAATATTTCGCCCACAGTGAACAGCATCTTTTGGGTTATTACTGATGTTCAAAAAACAGATATAGCTATAAGCAAGGTAACTGCAAAGAAATTATGGGCAACTGAGTAACTACCTCAAGGAAATTCTTTTGTCAGGAAAAGAAAGAAATACTTAGGATTGCAATCATTAGGAATGTACAGCTAAGCTAAAGCAAAATGGAAATGGCTGCAGGAAAAGTTTGAAAAAAATTAGAAGACAAATGATACTTGGAAAGATAGAGGCAGCATTTAGAAAATCTAAAAAACATTGGGAAATTTTAAAAGGAAAGGCATCAACAATAACAGTTTCCAAGGAATTCCACTGTTAAATGCAGAGGAGAGAGCAGATAAGTGGAAAGTCACTGAGGGAGGGGGGGGGGGGGGGGGGGGGCTCTAAGAAGAGGAGGAACAATCCGATAATGTTATAGAAGATGAAATAGCCTTTGATTTGGAAGACACTTGGGGTCTAATGTTGCCCTCTGATGGAGTTAAGAGAACTCACAATCAAATAAGGCAGAAGGAATAGTAAAATTCGTTGCGTTTTTCTAACTCAATGGAGAAAGTGGCAATCAAAACAATTATTAATCTAGTTAGTGTGTAAAATCTATGAGATTGGAGATATGATATCAAACTTTCAGAAGAATGTTATCCACACAGATGTAACTGCAAGAATTATTGCGTATTCAGTTTCACAACTCATGTTTCCAAGTAGCTGATTAGAATAATGTAAAGAAGACGAGAAACAAAAACTGAGAATCTGTTAGATGATAATAGACTTGACTTTAGGAAAGGTACAGGCATCAGAGAGGCAGTTCCGGCACTATATTTGATAATGGAACCAAGTCTCAAGACAAATCAAGATTCTTTCATAGGATTTGTCAATCTGGAAAAGTGGTTGATGATGTTTCAAATTCTTAGAAAAACAGGTATGTTACAGGGAAAACAACATAATATATGTACAAGAACCAAGAGGGGCTAATAAAGACGCAAGATTAAGAGAGAAGTAGTTGGATTAGAAAAGGTACGGTGAAAGAATTTAAAACTTAAATGATAACGTTTAAGGATGACATTGTTATTTTCTGTGAAAAGGAGAAAAAATTACAATAGGATGAACACTCTGCTGAACAGAATATGAATTCAGAGTAAACCAAAATGCAGACAGAAGTGCCAATGAGTAGCAGAAATAAAGTTAATGTCAAACTTAACTTTGAAATTGGAACCTATGTAGAAGATGAACTGAAGATGGTATAAGAATTAAACCAGCATAGTCAAAGACAGAATTCTTCACCAAAGCCAGTCAAAAGACATGACAACATATTTTTCAAGATTTCAATGGTCTGGAAGAACCTCAAAGGGATACAAAACATTAAAGTAAGAGATATAAATTAGATGCATATGCACAAAGATGCAACATGGATCAAGTTGAAGTTGTCAGATTCATTAAAAACATCTCAGATTGGAATATAGAATCAAGTAATTGGTGTTAATATTGGGCAAAGGAATATTTGTTATTGTTACAGTATACTGGTCCCAATGGGTAGTTGGGAAATTTTCCATGAAAAATTTTGAGGACACACACTATGCCTTCCATCAGATACGAAGAAGGGACTTTTGAAGATTTTAATGGAAATTTATTAAAAGAATCTGGAGGAAAAGTAAATTTGGTATCAGTCATGTATTTCCCTACTCAAGAACAGGGTGAATCACCTAAAATTTGCACCTCAAACATTCCAGAAATGGAAAGCACTATAGATGTGCGGCTTTCAAAGAATGGATTGGTAGTCAGGGGCTCAAACTGTTAGCCAATAAACAGATTGTACATTAAAATGCCAGTGGTATTTGTTGCACGAGTCTAGTGCGAATAATTTACGAGATATCGTATTTTGAAAAGTTTCCACATCAACAATTGTTTGCACTATTCAGCCTGCATAGGTGCTAGGCACAATATTGTTATGTTTGCTTACAGTGTGCTTGGGTGTCCCTTGAGTGGATTGCATCTTGCTAGTAAGTCAGTGTGTGACAGGCCAAGCAGTGGGTCATGGGCAGACAATGAGATTTACCAATGCAGAAAAAGCTGCCATGCTCATAGTGTATGGAGAGTGTAGGAAAACTGCAGTTTGCTCTTGTACAGTGTGTGAGGCAAGATATCCCAACAGATGTCAACCATCTCCACAATTATTTATCAGCTTCTTAAACCAGTTACGTGACGGAGGCAGTGTGACATCTAGACAACGCAACAGAAGGAAACAAGTGGCAACAGAAGAGGGGGAAATTAATGTTCTTGCTGCTGCTGAAGTTACTCTGCATATTAGCTTACACGCAATCGCACAAGGGAGTGGCATGAGGTTGGCAAGTGTCTTATGCATTCTTCATTGACACAGGTTCCACCCCTATCATGTCTCTCTCCATCAAGAGTTGCATGGAAATGACTATAAGATATGTGTTAACTTCTGTACATGGGCATGAAGACAGGATATTCCAGACTGTTTAGTGATGAAGCCACATTTACTGAACTGCTTTACACATAAACACATAAACTGCAGTTTACACATAAACTGCTGAAACATGCACTGTTGATCTGTTGACAATCCCATTGGCTTCATCAGGTGGCATGTAAGTGTCCATAGAGTGTAAATGTGTGGTGTGGGATAGTGAACCATTAGCTCATAGGTCCATTTTTCTTAGACAGAACACTGATATTGCAAAAGTATCTCAGTCTTCTAACAGATCATCTTCCATGGCTGCTACAAGACGTTCCTCTGCAGACTACAGAGAACCTGCAGTACTGACATGATGGTTGTCCAGCCCACAGTGCACAAAGTACTACATTAAGTCTTGATTAATTGTTTCCAAATCACTGGTTTGGACGCAAAGGACCTGTACCTTGGCTGGCCCATTCCCCAGACTTGACACCTGTAGGTGTTTTTCTGTAGGAAAAGCTGAAAGACACTGTCTATAAAGATATGCCAACTACATCTGATGATATGCAACGATATATTACTGCAGTCTGCTCAGATATCTTCCCTGAAATGCTAGCGTGTATTGCCACTGCCATTGGTCATTTTGAACACAACCTGTGATGGTCAATTGTCTCATTACTGGTCGGAATTCACATAACTAGTGCATGCATTTGTGCTGTTCTTTAGTGTGTGCTACCACAGGTATTGTACAAATGTCGGTGTGGAAACTTTTCAAAATATGGTACCTTGTTAACGACTTGCACTACGATCCTTCAACAAACATCACTGACATTCTAATATACTCTATTTTTATTTTATTAATGTTGACAGGTGTGGTTCCACTTTAAAAAATACACTTTCATATTATAAACAATGTTGCAACATTTTTCAGAAAAGTTGTAAATTAAATCTAAAAGTATGCACATCATGATTACATTTTAAAAAGTGGATGAACAAACTGGTTCAACCAGCTAAAAAATTTCACTGCTGCACGGTGTGGGATCCTTACCAGATAGGACTGACAGAGTACATCGAAAAAGTTCAAAGAAAGGCAGCATGTTTTGTATTATCACGAAATATGGGAGAGTGTGTCACTGAAATGATACAGGATTTGGGCTGGACATCATTAAAAGAAAAGCGTTTTTCATTGTGACAGGATCTTCTCACGAAATTCCAATCACCAACTTTCTCCTCTGAATGTGAAATTATTTTGTTGACACCGACCTACATAGGGAGAAATGATCACTACGATAAAATAAGGGAAATCAGAGCTCATATGGAAAGGTATAGGTGTTTGTTCTTTCCGCACGCTATATGAGATTGGAGTAATAGAGAATTGTGAAGGTGGTTCTATGAACCCTCTGCCAGGCACTTAAATGTGATTTGCAGAGTATCCACGTTGATGTAGGCTTAAAAAAAGGAAGATTAGGGTTTAACATTCTGAGGCCAGTACAGAAAGAGCACAAGCTCGAATTAAGGAGAGATGGGGAAGGAAATTGGCCATACCTTTCAATGGTAGGAAATTGGCCATACCTTTCAATGGTACCATCCCAGAATTTGCCTTAAGCAATTTAAGGAAATCTCAGAAAACCTACATCTGGATGGCAAAATGGTGATTTGAACCATGCTCCTCTGAAATGCAAGTCTTGCGTATTAATCGCAGTGGCACCCCACTCCATATGAAGAAAAACAATACACTGAAGAAGCAAAACAAAGGAAAAGTGAAATGAAAATTTCTAACATATCTGAAATAAGGAAAATTATTGTGTTACTCAAAAAAAAATTTTTATGGAACTGGTATCATTTCCAATAACACATTAATGAATACCTACTGACGTCTTCTGACTTTTACTGCTTAAGGACTCGAGAGCTGATTGGCTAACTCTCACTGAGCACATTGTACAATTTTAAACAATAAAATATCACCAGTTGGGATCTTCTGCAATTCATCAAAGGAATCTGTGAACGTCAGTTTCATGACAGGATGTGGAAAGTTACACCATGAAGTTTGAATTATACAAAAATAGGGAGAGCACATCATTTTTATGGAGAAGAGTCACAAAGACATATCACAAGGTCAGATGATAAGCCCATTACAGTTCTTCCTCTATTTCAATGATTTAATGTTTTACAGTATTTGAACCAGAAGAGTTTTCAGATGATACAGGGAAAATCATAAATGAGCTTTTTGTTGTAGTTTATTAATTCGGTTTGCGCAAATTGACCAGCTTTAAACTTTAAACAACTTCTCCAGTACTATACTGTCAAAAATGTAGTGTATCAATAAAAAATAACAAATGGGATAGATAGCTTTATGTTCTTGGGAGTGTATATTGATGAAAACATAAACTGGAAAATACATACAGCTACGTTTGCCATACGAGTAATTTTTAACTTGGAGGATGCACAAATAGGCAAGTTAAAAGTACTGCTCAATGTCGTGTTTTCGAACACATCACATTCTGGTAACAATTAGGTCCATATATATTGATGCAAAATGCTGTCTCCTGTATAAACTGCTTAATTGTATTGTATGTGTTCTCTTATCTTTGAATTTAAACACATTTAAACACATGCAGTGATGCAAAATACACTATTGTAAATTAAAACTTTTGTCTGCAGACACCTTCAATTACTGTGATGTTCTCTTACAAACACCTGGCTGGTATCTGTTTGAGCAATTGGGAATATTAACAACAGCATCACAGTACACTTATTCACTGATAAAATTTGTTGCCAGCAATCCTTTGTAGTTAGAGAGTTTCAATACTATAGGGAAAAACTATCTGCACTTGCCTCTAGAGAAGAAATGTTTGCACGGAAAAAGTGTGTAGCTATAAAATCTGCCCTTGATTATGAAGTATCTGATAGATAGAGAAGGGCTTTAAAACATAAATTAAAGTTATTTCTACTTAACAACTCCTTGTATGGCACAGAGGAAGTCTCAAACAGAAAAAGTAGTCAATTACGAATCCATAAATGGTCAGCAAATAGCTACATAAATACACTATCTGAACAAAAGTATCCTGGCTCCCTGAGGTAACTATCCACTACATGCCTTGAGAGGCAGAGCTGTCATTATAAAAGGACCTGGGGACTATTGTGCTGTCAACAGAGAAGCAGTAACAGCAGAATGCGTCACTCATGACAGCTCAGTGATTTCACTTCGAATGTAGGCTAGTCACTGGATGTCACCAGAGTAACAAATCCAACAGTGACATTTCAACACTTCCAAGGCTACTCGAGCTGACTGTTGATGATGTGATTGTGAAGTGAAAACTGTAGTAACCTGTTGGTTACTACACCTACCGCCCACAGCGGATGAGAGTTGAGCCACTACAGCAAGCACAGTGCACGGCGACAATCAAACAGTGTGGCCACGGCTACCTGAGGTGGCCACCAGGAGCAACACTGGCACCAAGTGCAGCTACCTGTTCCACTGAGTGTGCGGATCGTGACTAGTGACACCACCGTACATGGGCCTCCGGATATTCAGTTGTCAAATGTATTTGTTGCTTTTAACTACCTCCAACAAATTATTCTTGTTGTCACTCTGTGACCTAATAAACCATACTCTTAAAAGAGTGTGTGTTTCCTGGTGTTTCTAGTTAGAACACAATTGATGATGAGGATGGTATTTTTGCATGTATCAGATCCTGTCATTCATCTGCCATTTGGCTATTCCATGGAGGCTCCACTCCAGTCACTTGTGCAACAACAACAGATGAATATGGCCATGTTGGAATAGCTGTTGGCTACAATGAGTCAGGCTCCACCACCAGTTGTTCAATTGCCGCCCCCCTCCCCACCGTCCAAGATGAATCTGCGGAAGCTGGATTGGGACAATTACAAGAAGCAACTTTACCAACATTTTGAGGCGTTCCGAGTGGCTGACACAGTATTCCATAAAACTCTTTTCTCATTGTGGATACCCTCTCATATGTGTAATTTACTGCGCCAGTTAACTCTCCTGTAGGAACCAGCGTCACTTTCTTTTGACTATCGCCTATCATCAGAAGCCAGGCTTAGCTGGCCACTGTTGGCACACATCAAGCTTTGGTTCGTAAGGTATAACAAACCACAGATTCCTATTCTTAGCCAATTCATGGCTGATACAGTTTACAATTCAGTTGTTCATCTGTTATGTACTTGGTGATTACTGCTGTGAATACTGAAAATTTATTTGGGTTAGATGCCTTTGTTGCTTTTGGTTTTTCAATCTGGATGTAGTGCATCTGGTGTGAGACAAAGTGCTTTATAATGAATTTTTTTTTTTTTCATTGTGTTCTGAATTTCGGAACTGTTTGCCCCAGAGTTTGGTTGTGCAAACAATTTCACAGCACACATTATCCTCAAAGACTCCACACACTCTCACTTTTTTTTTGTGCAGCCCATGCCAATACCTTTATGCGACAGTCATGACGAAGCTGGATCGCATTAACATCACTGGGAGTGATTAAACTGATTTTTTCAAGTGAACTGATTACACTCTTAGTGATTGTAAAGAAGCTGCCGCTTAACATGAGCTCTGTGGCGACTTCACGGGTTATTGGCCATTAATGCCTTTTCTTGTTTTTCTTATGTCGTTCATTGTCCATGTGTGACATTAGACAAAACTGTCACAGATATTCTCCATCGAAGGCTTGCTTCTATGGTTTCTGACAATGGTCCTCAATTTGTGGTGCGATCTTTCAAGGACTTTTGAACACAAAAACATCAAAGCATCTCCATTCCATATGCAGTTGAATGGTAAGGCAGAATGCCTTGTCCAAACATTTAAGATGCTGATGTGCAAGTACATCAACGAATTCCTGGCCGAGAAGGTTCTCTCATTATTTTTAAGCTCTTATAGAAAAATGCCAACTGGGGCCAAGAGTCTCGCTGAGTTCCTGCATGGCCGACATGCTGGGGACACTGCTTACTCCGTCACTGCTGTGCAGGTGTCCTTCAGCACCAACAGTTCCGTCAACAATCACAGATGCCACACCAGTCTGAGCCCTGTTTTTCAGTCAGTGCCATCACTGGATTATGGCTATCGTCAGCCACAGCTGGTACCATCACACTGAAGACTGATTCATAGCACACACCAAGAACCATTTGTGTCCCGGGATGGGTGCTGGACCCACTGCTCTTGCTGTGGGCATGACATCTTGTTCTTCGCCAGCCCTGGCCCCTCCCAAGGTTGAGCACACCTGGCTGTGCTCATCTATCCCAGCGATAAGAGCTTCGTTAACACTGATGACAGGTTTGCTTCATGCAGCCAGTCCTGGTACCTCACACAGCTCTGAGCTGGCACCTCCGTCAGTGGGGACAGAAGCTGTGTCTTCATTGACAAAGCCTCTCTTTATCATTCCACTGTCATCAGTGTCCTAGCGATGTCCCTCGTCATGGACTCCGAGATCCAGATGGATCCAGCTCCCATTGCAAGTCCTACCCAGCAGTATCCCCAGTATCTGTGGACAGTGGGGATGCTCTCATCCCAATCACTCTTGTCTGTACATGCTGGTTCTAAAGCTACATCTACATCCTTACTCAGCAAACCAGCAGTAAAAGCATGGCAGAGGGTACATCATATTGTATCAGTTATTAGTGTTTTTTCCTGTTCCATTCATGTAGGGAGTGCAGGAAGAATGATTGTTTGAATGCCTCTGTGTGTACTGTAATTATTCTAATCTTGTCCTCACAGTCCCTAAGTGTATGAGATGTAGGGGGTTGTAGTATGTTCTTAGAGTCTTAATTTAAAATGAGTTCTTGAAACTTTGTAAGTAGGCTTTCTCAGGATGCATATCCTCAAGAGTCTGCCAGTTCAGTTTTTTCAGTATCACTGTTACACTCTCCAATGGGTCACACAAACATGTGACCATTCTTGCTTCCATTCCCTGTATACATTCAATATCCCCTTCTAGTCATATTGGTACGGGTTCCACACACACGAGCAATATTCTAGAAATGGTTGCATAAGTAATTTGTAAGCAAACTCCTCTGTAGACTTATTGCACTTCCCCAGTGTTCTACCAATAAACCAAGGTCTACCACCTGCTTTACTCATAACAGAGGCTATGTGATCATTCCATTTCATGTCCCTTTCCATCGGGCCCTGGAGCTTTGATCAATTTTAATAATTTTAGTTGTTTATCAACACCATTGGCACTAACATTTCAATCGTCTTCTCAGGGGTACAAGAATTAAATTGGGGCAATTCTCCTGGGTTTTCCTTTGTAAAGCAAATTTGAAAACAGAGTTAAGTATTTCAGCTTTTGCTTTGCTACCCCCAATTTAAGTTCGAGCGAATCAGGAACTTCTCGCACCTTCGGTTGCAGCCCTTGATATGGTCATTCTCCTCCCCCAAGGGAGGAGGAATGCAGTAACCCACTGGATACTAAACTCACCAATGACAGTGGATGTGAGCTGGACCATTATGGCAAGCGCAGCCATAGCTACTCGAGGTGGACACCAGGGGCAGCCCAGTCACCAACTGCTGTCAAATGTTCTGCCATGCACATGGCACCAAACAGAGACAGCCTCTTTTTAAGGCCATACGCGCGGCTAGGTGCTTTCAGTTGTTAAATGAGTATGTGCTGCTTGTAACTACATCCAATACAGTCTTCTTGTCACTCCGTGACCTAATAAACAATACTGTTTTAAGACCATGTGTTTCCTGGTGTTCTTATTTGTAGCACACACATGAAGGAACAACAACAGCTAAACCAAGACCCAGTAGACTTCATTTCAGGGACTGCCAAGCTTTACAGGGGGTGGCTGTAAAGAATCACACGAAATCAGTGGAAGGAATCACTCTGAGTTTCAAACTGCTACCAGCTGCCACAATGACTGTGTGTATGGTGTTAAAAAGAATGGGGTACAATAGTCAAGCAGGCCCTCAGAAGCCACACATTTCTGTAATCATTGTTAAGCGACACTCAAGATGGTGTAAACAGGGATGCCTCTGGGCACTGGATAACTGGAAACTAATTATATGGAGTGATGAATCACTCTATACCCAGTGGCAATCTGACAGAAGGATTTCGGTTAGGCAGATGTCTGGAGAACGTCACCTGACATCATGTTTAGTGCCAACAGTGAAATACAGAGAAGGTGTTGTTACAGAACGGGCGTGCTTTTTGTGATTAGAGAGTGGCCACCTTGTCATGCTTAAGAAAACATTAAATGTAGATGAATATGAACAACTTTACAGCACTGCATCCTGGGTACAGTAGAGAAATAGTTTGAGACAATGAATGTTTGTATTAGCACGACAGTGCACCCTCTCAGCAGCAGCTTTGAGGCAATTGTATGTGGACAATAACATTCATGAAATGAACTGGCCTGCCCAGAGCTTTGATCTGAACCCAATGGAATACCTATGGTATGAGTTAGAACGTCAACATTGCTCCAGAACATCATGTCCAACATTACTCTCTTCTCTGGTTTCAGCTGTTGAGGAAGACTATCTTGGCATTCCTCCACAGACATTCAGACACATTACTAAAAGAGGATACATCCCATATGGATGACCACTAATGGGAGTCCAGATACTTCCAATCAGATAGTGCAATTATTTTTTTTTAACTGTCTCTGCTAATTTTTGGGCAGTTGACACTTCGTAATGTTTCTTGTGAATATGTTCTACAGAACAGGAATGAACTATCTGAAATCTATTTAACAGTTACATCTGAGATCCCTCAATCCCTCATTTTCAACCGAGAGTAATTACCACATTTACATCAACTAGAAAAAAGGAACATGGAGATGTTTACATCTAATTCTATACTTTTCAAGCCACCACAAAAAGAAAACTCCATATGACCTCTAATTTCTTTGATTTACTCGTCATGGTCATTTTGAAAGATGTATGTGAGAGGATGTTGGAGGTTGCCCAACTCTTCTTAGAATTTCAACAGTAAATATCTTTGAGATGGACAATGCCACTTTGCAACTGAAGTTTGTTGAGCATCTCTGTAATGGTCTCACATCAACGAAATTACCCCATTTTGAAATGTGTCACTGTTCATTGGATCTAATCTATTAATCCAATCTGGTTAGGTTATCAGACTGATGAGCAATACTCAAGAAACAGCCAAACTTATGTGTTGTAAGCCACTTCCTTCCTGAGTGTATTAAATTTCTCTAAGATTCTTCCAATAACTCTCAGACTGCCATCAGCTTTTCTTACACTTTATTTTACATGGTCGTTCCACTTTCGGTCACATCTAGGTATTGTACAGCAGCAATTGTTAGCAGTGATTGTTGGCAATAGTATAATCATACTATAGATTGATTCAATATAATGGAAGGAAACATTCCACGTGGGAAAAATTATATATAAAAACAAAGATGAGGTGACTTACCGAACAAAAGCGCTGGCAGGTCGATAGACACACAAACAAACACAAACATACACACAAAATTCAAGCTTTCGCAACAAACTGTTGCCTCATCAGGAAAGAGGGAAGGAGAGGGGAAGACGAAAGGAAGTGGGTTTTAAGGGAGAGGGTAAGGAGTCATCCAATCCCGGGAGCGGAAAGACTTACCTTAGGGGGAAAAAAGGACAGGTATACACTCGCACACACGCACATATCCATCCACACATACAGACACAAGCAGACATATTTAAAGACAAAGAGTTTGGGCAGAGATGTCAGTCGAGATAGAAGTGTAGAGGCAAAGAAGTTGTTGAAAGACAGGTGAGGTATGAGTGGCGGCAACTTGAAATTAGCGGAGATTGAGGCCTGGCGGATGACGAGAAGAGAGGATATACTGAAGGGCAAGTTCCCATCTCCGGAGTTCGGATAGGTTGGTGTTGGTGGGAAGTATCCAGATAACCCGGACGGTGTAACACTGTGCCAAGATGTGCTGGCTGTGCGCCAAGGCATGTTTAGCCACAGGGTGATCCTCATTACCAACAAACACTGTCTGCCTGTGTCCATTCATGCGAATGGACAGTTTGTTGCTGGTCATTCCCACATAGAATGCATCACAGCGTAGGCAGGTCAGTTGGTAAATCACGTGGGTGCTTTCACACGTGGCTCTGCCTCTGATCGTGTACACCTTCCGGGTTACAGGACTGGAGTAGGTGGTGGTGGGAGGGTGCATGGGACAGGTTTTGCATCGGGGGCGGTTACAAGGATAGGAGCCAGAGGGTAGGGAAGGTGGTTTGGGGATTTCGTAGGGATGAACTAACAGGTTACGAAGGTTAGGTGGACGGCGGAAAGACACTCTTGGCGGAGTGGGGAGGATTTCATGAAGGATGGATCTCATTTCAGGGCAGGATTTGAGGAAGTCGTATCCCTGCTGGAGAGCCACATTCAGAGTCTGGTCCAGTCCTGGAAAGTATCCTGTCACAAGTGGGGCACTTTTGTGGTTCTTCTGTGGGGGATTCTGGGTTTGAGGGGACGAGGAAGTGGCTCTGGTTATTTGCTTTTGTACCAGGTCGGGAGGGTAGTTGCGGGATGTGAAAGCTGTTTTCAGGTTGTTGGTGTAATGATTCAGGGATTCCGGACTGGAGCAGATTCGTTTGCCACGAGGACCTAGGCTGTAGGGAAGGGACCGTTTGATGTGGAATGGGTGGCAGCTGTCATAATGGAGGTACTGTTGCTTGTTGGTGGGTTTGATGTGGATGGACGTGTGAAGTTGGCCATTGGACAGGTGGAGGTCAACGTCAAGGAAAGTAGCATGGGATTTGGAGTAGGACCAGGTGAAACTGATGGAACCAAAGGAGTTAAGGTTTGAGAGGAAATTCTGGAGTTCTTCTTCACTGTGAGTCCAGATCATGAAGATGTCATCAATAAATCTGTACCAAACTTTGGGTTGGCAGACTTGGGTAACCAAGAAGGCTTCCTCTAAGCGACCCATGAATAGGTTGGCGTACGAGGGGGCCATCCTGGTGCCCATGGCTGTTCCCTTTAATTGTTGGTATGCCTGGCCCTCAAAAGTGAAGAAGTTGTGGGTCAGGATGAAGCTGGCTAAGGTGATGAGGAAAGAGGTTTTAGGTAGGGTGGCAGGTGATCGGCGTGAAAGGAAATGCTCCATCGCAGCGAGGCCCTGGACGTGCGGAATATTTGTGTATAAGGACGTGGCATCAATGGTTACAAGGATGGTTTCCGGGGGTAACAGATTGGGTAAGGATTCCAGGCGTTCAAGGAAGTGGTTGGTGTCCTTGATGAAGGATGGGAGACTGCATGTAATGGGTTGAAGGTGTTGATCTACGTAGGCAGAGATACGCTCTGTGGGGGCTGGTTACCAAGCCCCCACAGAGCGTATCTCTGCCTACGTAGATCAACACCTTCAACCCATTACATGCAGTCTCCCATCCTTCATCAAGGACACCAACCACTTCCTTGAACGCCTGGAATCCTTACCCAATCTGTTACCCCCGGAAACCATCCTTGTAACCATTGATGCCACGTCCTTATACACAAATATTCCGCACGTCCAGGGCCTCGCTGCGATGGAGCATTTCCTTTCACGCCGATCACCTGCCACCCTACCTAAAACCTCTTTCCTCATCACCTTAGCCAGCTTCATCCTGACCCACAACTTCTTCACTTTTGAGGGCCAGACATACCAACAATTAAAGGGAACAGCCATGGGCACCAGGATGGCCCCCTCGTACGCCAACCTATTCATGGGTCGCTTAGAGGAAGCCTTCTTGGTTACCCAAGTCTGCCAACCCAAAGTTTGGTACAGATTTATTGATGACATCTTCATGATCTGGACTCACAGTGAAGAAGAACTCCAGAATTTCCTCTCAAACCTTAACTCCTTTGGTTCCATCAGTTTCACCTGGTCCTACTCCAAATCCCATGCTACTTTCCTTGACGTTGACCTCCACCTGTCCAATGGCCAACTTCACACGTCCGTCCACATCAAACCCACCAACAAGCAACAGTACCTCCATTATGACAGCTGCCACCCATTCCACATCAAACGGTCCCTTCCCTACAGCCTAGGTCTTCGTGGCAAACGAATCTGCTCCAGTCCGGAATCCCTGAATCATTACACCAACAACCTGAAAACAGCTTTCACATCCCGCAACTACCCTCCCGACCTGGTACAAAAGCAAATAACCAGAGCCACTTCCTCGTCCCCTCAAACCCAGAATCCCCCACAGAAGAACCACAAAAGTGCCCCACTTGTGACAGGATACTTTCCAGGACTGGACCAGACTCTGAATGTGGCTCTCCAGCAGGGATACGACTTCCTCAAATCCTGCCCTGAAATGAGATCCATCCTTCATGAAATCCTCCCCACTCCGCCAAGAGTGTCTTTCCGCCGTCCACCTAACCTTCGTAACCTGTTAGTTCATCCCTACGAAATCCCCAAACCACCTTCCCTACCCTCTGGCTCCTATCCTTGTAACCGCCCCCGATGCAAAACCTGTCCCATGCACCCTCCCACCACCACCTACTCCAGTCCTGTAACCCGGAAGGTGTACACGATCAGAGGCAGAGCCACGTGTGAAAGCACCCACGTGATTTACCAACTGACCTGCCTACGCTGTGATGCATTCTATGTGGGAATGACCAGCAACAAACTGTCCATTCGCATGAATGGACACAGGCAGACAGTGTTTGTTGGTAATGAGGATCACCCTGTGGCTAAACATGCCTTGGCGCACAGCCAGCACATCTTGGCACAGTGTTACACCGTCCGGGTTATCTGGATACTTCCCACCAACACCAACCTATCCGAACTCCGGAGATGGGAACTTGCCCTTCAGTATATCCTCTCTTCTCGTCATCCGCCAGGCCTCAATCTCCGCTAATTTCAAGTTGCCGCCACTCATACCTCACCTGTCTTTCAACAACTTCTTTGCCTCTACACTTCTATCTCGACTGACATCTCTGCCCAAACTCTTTGTCTTTAAATATGTCTGCTTGTGTCTGTATGTGTGGATGGATATGTGCGTGTGTGCGAGTGTATACCTGTCCTTTTTTCCCCCTAAGGTAAGTCTTTCCGCTCCCGGGATTGGAATGACTCCTTACCCTCTCCCTTAAAACCCACTTCCTTTCGTCTTCCCCTCTCCTTCCCTCTTTCCTGATGAGGCAACAGTTTGTTGCGAAAGCTTGAATTTTGTGTGTATGTTTGTGTTTGTTTGTGTGTCTATCGACCTGCCAGCGCTTTTGTTCGGTAAGTCACCTCATCTTTGTTTTTATATATAGATTGATTCACCTATTTATATGCTTTACTTACCAGTTATTTATGTTCACATTCACCTGCCACTCCCTGTATCAGTCATTAATTCCCTGGAGTTATTCCTGCATTTTGCTGAAGTCTTCTGGTATTGCAACTATAGATATCAGTATCATCTACGAATAGCCTGACAGAGCCTACAATATCGTCCACTAGATAATTAATATACAGGGTGAGCACAAAGTCTTGCCCCGATTATAAAAATTTATAACAGAATAACCGTTTGACATAATAAGTTACATTTGATGCCGTTACATAGGTTAGTGTTACCAGTTTTTTAAGACCACTTACATTAGTAAACCTCAATGTGTGCTCCCTTGGTAGCTCGGAGAACGTCAAGGCAGTATTCCAGTTCCCGACAGGTGTTTCGTAATGTGTGTTCTGTCACAGTGCCCACAGCAGCTTGTATCCTTGCCTTCAGTTCGTCAACATCAGCAAGTAGTGTGACGAAGACTCTGTCCTTGATATAGCCTCCGAAAAAAAGTCAAGGGGCGTAATTTCTGGAGAGCGGGGGTGGCCAGGGTGTTGGACTGTTCCTTCGAATCCACTGACCCGGACATTATTCCCCTCTCCACCTGCCGGGAACTGGACTACCACCTCAACATTCTCCGAGCTACCAAGGTACCAAGGGAGCACACGTTGAGGTTTACTAACGTAAGTGGTCTTAAAAAAAAAACTAGTAACACTAATCTATGTAATGACATCAAATGTAAATTGTTATGTCAAATGGTTATTCTGTAATAAATTATTATAATCAGGGCAAGACTGTGCTCACCCTGTATAATCTAAAGAGTAACCACCGCATCACACTTCCTTGGGGTATGTCTGAAATTGCTGCCTTTACATCTGCCAATTTTGTCTCCCCTGATATGTTATATTCAAAGTGTTAAAGAGATGAAAAGCTGGTATTATTCACTGCTATTCACTGGAGTGCTAACCCTAAATCTGTAAACAGGGTGCGTGCAGGGGAGGGGGGGGGGGGGGATACCAACCACATCTGTAAGCAATTAATACCAAGTGAAAGAGGGATGACCAAGGCAGTTAGAAAAGCAGGCAGCATTGAGGATTCCTCCAGACTCAGCATGCAGTGTGAAACGACCCAAGCCCAATCACCCTGCCCTGTCCTAAAAGTAGTTTAAAACATTATACCTAAGAATAAAAATCACTTTCAAGGAGAAAATGGGGAACCAGTTCAACTGTCTGTGAGTTGTCCATCAATATTAGATGCAAAGAATCTGGAAGACCACGCTTAGCTTGGAGAGACAAGAAGGTGGGGCCATTAAACCAGAGTGTGAGCTACTGTTGTAAGGTTCCGCAACACAACAAGGGGGTGGCTTATTAGGTATGCTAGAACTATGGGTTAGCATGGTATGACCAATGTGGAGGTGACATAGGATGATCGATTCCTTCCAGGAGGACCTAAAGAAGAAGCATCATGCCACAGTAGTTTCCTTGACAGTGTGGAGCAGATTAGAGGGGGCAGCAGTCCACCAGACGTTCCATCTCAGAGACGTCTTATTTGCACTCACAAATCTGCTCCTGGGATAATCCAAGGGCTACCGGGCGAGTAATCGCTTTGCTTGCCAAAATAGTCGGCCAAATCATTCCCCTGGGATACCCACAATCTGGAACTGAGATAAAGACAACTGATCAGGCAGTACAACTAAGGCCAGAGAAAAAGTCTTGAATAGCAGCAACAACAGGGTGACAAGGTCCATACTAGACAAAGTGGTGCTTCCCCACAGGGAATGGTGTGTAACAAAATCCTCAAGTAGGAGAAAAGAAGGTGAGAACTATATGATTAAGGTGGGCATCCCAAGGTAAGTAAGAGTGCTGCCTGGACATAAATAAACGTTACAAAAGGTGATTGCTGGCATAATTTTTACTCGCACTGCTATTGCTTCCAACAAGGTATGAAGGGGTATCCACTCACTGATAATATCCGTGCAAACCAATGTACAGACCCCTACTGATGCTCAATCTCAAAGGGTTGGGAAATAGTCACCAATAAGTGTGTTTCTTTGAGAGCAACACATACTGTAGGAGAAGAAAAAATGGAAATGAGCGTATGGCAGTGTTGGCTGGGAGGCCCTGTGTGGGGGAGTTCGGCCACTGTATTGCAAGTCCTTTTTAGTTGACGCCACTTTGGCGATTTGCGGGTCAATGATGATGAAGGCCCCACAACACCCAGTTCCCAGCCGGGAATCGAACCCGGGCCCCCTGCGTGATAGGCGGAAACACTACCACTACGCTACAGAGGTGGACTGTAGGACAAGAGAAAATTAGTTGTTGCAATTATCGCAGGAATATACATTGGAGTTACAATGCATCATCACAATCAAGGTGTTCTGGTTAGATGTGGAGCCAGGACAGATCATGCCCCAAGACCAATGACTGTCACCAGTGGCAGAGGAACAGCATCAATGAACACTGATTCTGAGTCAGATAACATGGGGCGATCTGGCAACTCCACGGCCAGCAGAGAAGCCCCTATCGAAGATTTCTTCTTCTGCTTCTTCTCCTCTTTCACAACTTATGGCAGTCAACATTCTTGCGAGGGCTTATCTGCTGTAGGTGTAGGAACGGAAGAGTGGATAGTCCTGGGGACCACAGTACATGGCTCCTTCAGCCACTCGTTAGTGTCATGTGCCTAATCTGTGGATATACAGGGACAGGTCTCCCAAGAGGGAGGCCCGTCACCAGTAGAAGCCAGAGAAAGATGCTACTTCTCTAGTCAGGAGCAGGGAGTGGTTCTCGAACATGGTGCTGCAGGAACCATAGGAGGTGGGGGCTTAATGCCCAAATGGGCAAGTTTATTTGTGTGGCTACTGGATGTCGACATCATGTGAGTAAATTCACCAGGCAATAGTAGCGGCAAAGGCTGATATCAATGAGCCTGGATACAAACTATAATATTTTTCTGAGCTTACAAATGTGACGTGATTTGTTACCTCCAGCTCCTAGATTTTACATTCACTGAGTGCGCCAGCACACTTCAGAGATTGGGGAAGGTGGTGGTTTTTTGAACTGAAGTAGTGCACGTCACATTTTTGTGAAGTGGCCAGCCACAGTCTCCATTAATTGAGTCCTATGTACACCAATGGATTAGGAAATGAGACACTTAAAGTAGTAAAGGAGTTTTGCTATTTGGGGAGCAAAATAACTGATGATGGTCGAAGCAGAGAGGATATAAAATGTAGACTGGCAATGGCAAGGAATGCGTTTCTGAAGAAGAGAAATTTGTTAACATCGAGTATAGATTTAAGTGTCAGGAAGTTGTTTTTGAAAGTATTTGTATGGAGTGTAGCCATGTATGGAAGTGAAACATGGACAATAAATAGTTTGGACAAGAAGAGAATAGAAGCTTTTGAAATGTGGTGCTACAGAAGAATGCTGAAGATTAGATGGGTAGATCACATAACTAATGAGGAGGTATTGAATAGAATTGGGGAGAAGAGGAGTTTGTGGCACAACTTGACAAGAAGAAGGGACCGGTTGGTAGGAAATGTTCTGAGGCATCAAGGGATCACAAATTTAGCATTGGAGGGCAGCATGGAGGGTAAAAAATCATAGAGGGAGACCAAGAGATGAATACACTAAGCAGATTCAGAAGGATGTAGGTTGCAGTAAGTACTGGGAGATGAAGAAGCTTGCAGAGTAGAGTGGCATGGAGAGCTGCATCAAACCAGTCTCAGGACTGAAGACTACTACAACAACAACAACAACAACAACAACAACAACAACATTTACATCAAGAAGACATTCGCCTAAATAGCGCATTTAAAATACTGCACCACAACAGTAACACATAATTGTGACTCTTCAAAATGTGTCGGTGTCTACCTGGTTGCGTGGCAGGATTCAATGCACACAAAGTAGATCCCTCGCCTATCCAAATGTTCACTTACTTCTTCATCCAACAACAGCGTTAGGTACTGGTGAAAAATTAATCCCTGTACCATACTGATGTTCCTATGGGATGTTATGGCAACAGGTACGTGATCAAGTAATTTACAAGAGAGTACTGGCTGGAAACGGATTTGTTTAGCTATCTTATTTAAGACAGAGCCATCTTGCAATTTGCAAAGTGTAGGAACTCTGTCAAATGTTTTTAATATTCTCCAGAATAAAACTTTGATTCAGTCCTCCATCTCTCCAAGTGCAAACCAGGAACTGGGGGAGCTTGGTTTTGTTTTGTTTCCATGGTGTGGCCACAAGCGGAAGTTACTAACAATCCACAGGGAAGAATTCTGGGCTGTCTGGAGAGACTGCGGGAGCCTTGCATTCATCATCTGATAGCTTAGGCCTTTTAACAATTCCAGATATCTGGGACGATGCTGCTGCCTAACCCAAATGAGAGCATGCCCCATGGGTGCCATCCAGCTAAATCAATGGCTGCATGGCTTAATGACTCCAAAAGAAAAAGTACCTACTCCACAGCACGCAGGGGGGAAGCAACAGCTCTGGCATCATCAACAGTGCACTATCTGTGTAGTCAGAGGGCTGCCCTCTGTATGGGTATCTGACTACTCCCACATGCTGGGTAATGGGCGACATTCCGTATACGGCCCACACTTCTGTAAAAATAAATAAATTTGAACAGTTGGGGCCCCATGCTCACCACACAAGTACTCATGGAGAGTTGTGAGCCACCTGGGGGCTGCAATGACAAACTGTCTTCACTATGTGCTGAAGATCTTGAAGAAGCGACTACAGACCAAAACTAGCTTCTCCGCCATGTCCAGAGACACATCTCTCTTTACTTATCTTCATACAAATCTAACATACCTACTGACCAGCCATTAACTAGTGCCCCTTCTCCATTCAGTAACATACAGGACTAGAACAACTGAATATAATTCTCTGGCAGGGCTTTGACTATTTCTTGGTGTGCATCCCAGAAGTGCTACTGTGCCACTTATCCAGTACATAGATATCCTCACCCCTCCTGCTACAACCTCCTGCTCCATGTGCCATATCCCAGTGAAAGATCTGTCCCATTAATCTGACCACTGCCACAGCCACCACCACTGCCTGCCAGCAGCAGCAACAGCAACAAATTTAACCCTGACACTGATTTTTCCAGTTCCATCACAGAGTACTGAAGCCACTACACCCTGTACTATGGGCTATGACCTTGAACAAACTACCCACTTAAGTGAGTGGGCATTACGACTTCCGCGTAGACCAAATGGGTCAAGATATTTGACATTTTAATATAACACCGTTAACGTGAAAAAATTGCTTCACAAATGGTGCCATCTGTATTCTCTGCCCAAAAATCATATTTTCTGAACTGCGCAGGTGGTAAATGTGCTGTGGAAATATTTCCTGTGACATATAGTTTGTTACTGTAACACCTTCTCTGTTAGTCTTCATTTAATACAGATCCCCCAGATTCCCTTTGTATTTTCTGGCATTATGTTCTTAGAGGTCTTCCAGCCCATGCCTGTCTTCCTGAATAAGTGACAGCCCCCTTCCTTATAAACATCTGTAAAATTTCATATTAACCTAGCCTTTCCTAAACCATTCGACTCCCCTGCTGCTGCACACTCTACCCATCAATGAAATCATTACTAAACCCTTGTCCAGTTAAGTTTTATGTGACTGGAGAGTAACACATGTGTCCCCCCCCGCCCCCCCCCCAAACACACCCCCACCCATGGGGCACGCGCACGACCGCACGCACACACGCACACACACACACACGCACACACACACACACACACACACACACAGAGAAGAGAGAGAGAGAGAGAGAGAGAGAGAGAGAGAGAGAGAGCAGGGGGGGGGGGGGGTGTAGGCGCGTTTGTTTGTTTGTTTGTTTGTTTGTTTGTTTGTTTGTGTGTGTGTGTGAGCGCGCGCACGTGCGTGTGTAAGGGGGTGCACTTATGTATGTTTATCCTGGATTAGAAAAGATGTGGGAACATGAGAAGCATCACTGGCACTAAGGCAAGTGATAGACAAACAGCTGAAGAAGGGTTAGAGTACATTCATAGCATATGCAGACCTTGAGAAAGCATTTGACAGTGTTTTGCCAATGATATAGTATTAATTGCAGAAAGTGAAGGAGATCTGCAAAAAATTCTGAACACAAAGGATAGAATAATGGAAAAGGAATTTCATAAGACAATAAACACACACAAAACAAAAGTTGTAGTCTACAGTAGAAACAAAGAAAGCAAGAGAGTAGTAATGTCAAAAAATGAAACATTGAAACAACTGAGGAAGTGAACAAGTTTAATCACCTGGAAAGTAAAATCATGAGCAATGGAAGAAGCTACACGGAGATAGTACACAGAACTGCGTAGGCCAAGAATGCTTTTAATAAGAAGAAAACATGATCACTACAAAGAATATAAACAATGACACGATGAAACAAATGTTGAAGAGCTATGCATCGTGCATTGCAACATACAGCAGCGAAGCTTGCAGGATAGATGTGAGAGGGCAAAGGCGATTCACTGCATTCGAAACATGGTGGTACAGAAGAATGATAAAAATTAGCTGGAGAGAAATGATCACAAATGAAGTTTTCATTAGAGTAAGAGAGAAAAACTGCTTCATGAAACAATTAAAAAGAAGAATGGCTCAGTTGACAGGCCTTATACTCCGACATGATGGTCTATTGAAAGGAATAACTGTGGGAACAGTAGAGGGTAGAAATTACACAGGAAGATGCAGACTAGAGTACATTATACAAATAATGGAAGATATAAATTGTTCTTCACACTACAAGCTGAAATGGAAGGTGGGCAAGTGAGAAGAATGCGGAGCTGCTGCCAACAAAGCTCACAGCTGCTGATAGAGGAGAAAGAGAGAGAGAGAGAGAGAGAGAGAGAGAGAGAGAGAGAGAGAGAGAGATCCTGGATTACCTATTGATTTGCAAACACAAAGTTATCTCCAAGAAAATGTGTAACATGGCTGTTACAACATTGTAAAATGAATGAGCTATGAATTATGATCATCTCCGTAGTCTATAAACATCATCATGAGAACTGCTCAGTCTCAGACGGCACAGCAAGGAAACTACGCAGTCAGCAGATAATGAGTATTCAGTGTTATGGAGAAATTGTTCATCACTGTATCATGTCTACAGGTAAAAGCCGTGTCTAATAACTGAAAAGAGAAATAGACTTAAGGGAAAGGGAAAAGAAGTCACAGGGCATCATGTATTTACACTGGAAAAGTACCCGGGCACCACGTGGCTGAGAAGTCTCCTGTCTGATAGAGATACAGACATATTATAACACTGAGAAATCCTATGTCACTAGCATTGTTTGGACAGTGGGGATTTTGACAGCAGATGTAGTAAAATGTGTATATGCCTAGAAGGCTGGACTGAATATCAATAACAAAACACAGTTAAAGCTGAAGTCAGCAAATTGGCGAGACGAAGTGTGGGAAGCAAAAGAGATACGACTCGTGATGGTGTCTCCAGAATGTCATCACTTGCCAATAAAAGATCTGAGAGTCAGCCTTACCACACTAATAGCCTGTTTTAACAAGAACACCTCAATTCCACCATACAGCTCTGGGTGTTGCCAAGAGCAGAAGGGGTAGCATCAACTCATTGACAGTCAAGACAAGACCTTATGTCACTGCTACAGCAAGAGGGGGTCTACAGGGAAAATGGGGCAAAACTAGAAGGCAGGACATCCCGAGTCAGCTGCAGTTGCTGTAGGAAGCAGTTGAGAGTCAACAGCTGGTGATTAGGCAGAGTTGCTGGTTTTAGTCAATGTTAACGAGAACTTAGAACATTCTGCTGTTTTACTTTGTCATGGGAACTTATAGTAGATTTCACTGAGAGCAAATTGGATGGCGATAGACAATCACTATCTCTGTTTTAAGACTGAAGATATCTCAGTCAAAGCTGTTAGCTTGCATAACTGAAAGTGTTAGAAAAAACTTCGAAGTAATGTAATTCTTTTGAAGGGTTTTATTACTCAAGACAACTTCCAAATCCTCCGACTGTACATCAAATTCTCTCTCTCTTATAACAGTCAACCAGCTGATTCCTTTAATACAAATTGTGTTGCCCAATCCTGAGCAACACCCATGTATCTGGGATGTGATAACTGTGTGACAATGCATAAATTGTAAGAACACAGACAATTTATCTCTTAATGTCAACAGTTTAGGAAAAGGTAGACTGCTACCTAACGTAAAGAAGACACATCAAGTTGCAGAAAGGTACGATTAAAAGAAACTCTAGTGCGAGTGTCTATTAATCATCTCTGTCTGCAACTTGACATGTCTTATTTACAGTAAGTAGCAGTCTATCTTCTCCTACATTGTTGATATTCCTATCTGGAGTTTCCATTGTTTGATTATTTCTTAATGTTGCAGATAGTTGCACTTTTGGGAGATGCTCTATTTGAAATGCTGCAATTAATTCACAAGGGTTTAGGAACATTTTACAGACTGCCTACTGTACAAACTGCTGGAGGTGATCGTATTACAGTTTACAACAGATTTATGTCATGGTATACCGATCTTCTGTTGGAATGGATGCAGTTCAGTTTTTCCAAAATGACAACAGCATGCATCAAGACTAACATGAAGGCATAGTGAATGCCTTGAGCACTACTGGTTCTAAGCCCAGATATTTTATCTTGAGTGGCCTCTATTCAGTGTAAATCTTACTGCGTTCTGCTTAATAGTCTTGTCAGCTGACAGCCCTTTCTGAAATCCTAACTGTATGTTTCTTAAAATGAACCATTTTATTTAGTACTTATATAACAATTGTACATTATAAACACATTTTTTACATTATCTTCTTTTTTTTTTAATGGGTTCACAACAGCATATTCAGTTTATCTGGGATAATGCCATTATGAGCACAGAAGTGACTATAGAACAAAATGGAACAGACAATCCTGTTGGGGGGACATCCACAACTGAGCATTGTAGCAGACATGAAAACCACCACTTCAGTTGCAAGGCTTTTATTTTTTAAGTCATGATTGATTTTGGGCTTAACAAATGCCCATCATCAGGTGCAATTACTGAAAACAAGCAAGAGAACTGTGCTAAAAGTAATTTTTACATATGCTTGTATGTGTAGAATAATGGAAACTCGGTCTAGACACAGTGAAAAGTAAGAGGGGGAATAAGTCACAGTGCCGTGGTGACAATTAATAATAAAACAAAGAAACTGTCTAGGTGAAGAGGCATGGCATAAGATAAGCAGTATACTTCGGCAATAACCATGAGGCACGAGACCAAGAGAAATGTTGCAAATATGAAAGTACTGCTGCTAGTTAGTCGTCTTGGGGAGGAGTTAACACAAACAAAGCTCCAAGTCAACAGCCACTTCAAGCTTAATTCATAGTGTCATAAAATGGGATAACATATAGGAGCTCCAGGTTAGGAATCTAAAAAGAGACATTATTGAAAGTTTGTAGTGTGTGTAACAATTTGGGATGGGACAGAACTTATAATATTGGCAATTACTTGGACTCATTGTACTAATGTGTACCTTGTCAAGTCATTCTCACACCATGACTGGTGTTGTATAAATAATTCTGTGAAGCATGTTACTGCACAGTTGAATATTAAACTGATGGCAGCACACTTGGCACAGATTTTTAATACCTGTTTTGACAATCAGAAAATTGGGCTTCACAAGGCACGGCTTACACTTCGACAATATGAGAAGGATACATTGATAAAACTAATTAAATTGAATATAGTGGATAGGCCTAGTCTTTCTTGTTATAAACAGTAGAGACATTCCTTTTTAGAACAGATTCAGAGATGAGTAGGGTGAGAAAGTCGGCATCAGAACATTCTACACAAACACAGCTATTACCTAATGAAACTGCAAGCCAACATTCCCAAACTGGAAAAGTTTCTGTGTGTGTTTGGATCTAATGGGTGCCCACCAATGTAGAGGTTATCAACACCCTTACACTTATATAAAAACAAATTAATGTGGAGATTAACTGAAAGTGTTGTACATGCATGCACTTGAAATGACCACACAGTCACTCTGTATCACATGCACTCTCACATGCATTAAAACCTATTAGGAGGGAATAGAGCTAATCAAGAAATTAAAACACAGAGAAAACATAACACAGAAGGACTAAAAGAAAAGCACAGGGAAATGTGACTGGCTGACCACTTAAAAAAATCTAGGATGAGCCATCCACCCTTCAACACATTAAGAACATCTTCCTAAAATCTTGTTAAAAATGTTGGACAATTTACAAAATTTTAAAACCCTTACCACATCCTTTTGATAATTACATAAAATAGACTGCAGATCCACCTGTTCGCAAATTAAAAATGCAGTCCAATAAAACATGGTGCACCGTGATCTGCACGCCACAAGCAACACATATTGGAGGGTCCTCTTGCCGGAGTAAGAATCCATGTGTACAGGGCTGTGGCCTATGTGAAGACAAGTAAGAAGGACCTCATTCCACCACTGTGGCTGGAAGGAAGTACTCCACGGCCGAGTTGTAGGTTTGATGACACGGAGCTTGTTATTGGTCATTGCTAGACATTTGCCTTCCCATCGACACATGACTTTGTACCTCAGTGAGATGATAGCATGTAGGGGGACAGCACACCGAAATACCAGAGGATCACAACATGCCTTCTTGGCTGTTCGATCCGTCCTTTCATTCCTTGCAATTCCAAAGTGCCCTGTACCCAGCAGAAAGACACCTCCTTCCTCAATCGTCGTAGTTGTAGGAGGGCATCCCGGATATTCTGGGTTGCTGTATCTGCTGGGTACAAATGCTGGAGAGAGTAAAGGGCACTCAGAGAATCTGAGCAGACGTGAAATCTAACACCAGGAGAACATCTCATCTGCTCCAGTGCTTGCAAGATCACATATAATTCTGTGATGAAGATGGTAAATTCTGGAGGCAATTTGACCTTGAGGACACGATCCTGGAAAACAGAGCAACCAACAGTGTCGTGTTCCCCCCCCCCCCCCACCCACCCCCTTCCTTAGACCCACCCCTAGAAACAGCTACGTGGTCACAGTACTTGAATAAAATATCAGAGAATCTCACTTTAAAAACGGAAGCAGGAGTGCTATCTCTCCTGTACCGCACTAAGTCTAAAATCACTCTGGGCCTCTCCAGTAACCAGGGTCGCAGGCGGTTAAAACCCTGGGTTTGGGGTTGTATTTGCTCCACACTGAGTGAGTCCAGCACACGCTGCACGCAGATCTCAAATGGCATCATGGCTCGTGGACAGATGGAAAAAAGGCATTCCAAAGGTGGAAAAACAACAGTATGGCGTGCAGGTGAAGTTGGAGCTGCAAGGAACTTACATGCCTGATGCACCATGAGGAGCTGGCGCCAGATGGTAAGTGGCAGTTCCCCTGCCTCAGCACAGATACTAGGTATGGGACTGATCTGATAAGCACCTGTGGCCAGCTGAATCCCCTCATGATGGACAGAGACAATGATACACAAGTAAGAGGGCCTTGCTGACCCATACACTGTGCAACCAAAGTCCAGCTGCGAATGCACAAAAGCCCGATAAAACTGAAAGAGATGCGCCCTGTCCGCTCCCCAACACCGTGGCTAAGGCACTTGAAGATGTTCCGTGCCTTCAGGGTTCTGGCATTCAGGTCTCGCAGGTGTGGTAACCACGACAATCAAGAGTCAAAAATGAAGCCCAGAAACTGCACTGTGTCTCTAAAATGTAGGATGGTGTCCCCCATATTCAAGGCAGGCAAATTAAAAAGACAATGAGAACAATTAAAATGAACACACACACACACACACACACACTTATCTGCAGAAAACTGAAAACTCATCTTTGAAACCCACTCCTCTAACTGACTCACTATTAAGTTGCATGTGATAGCTGTTGCAACAATGGAGGAGGAACAGAAAACAGCAAAATCGTCTACAAATAAGAAGCACTGTACAGAACTCCTCACTGTAGATGTGATACTGTTGATGGCTATGGCAGAGAGAGTAACACTTAAAACACTGGCCTGAGGAACACCGTTCTCCTGCTCAAATTGATCAGACAGCGTGCCACCAACTCGGGTCCTAAAAAACCGCTGAGACAGGAAAGACCATATGATAATGTGGAGGTGGCCATGAAAGGCCCATTGATGCAGTTGTGCGAGAATACAGTGTTTACAAGTAGTATTGTATGCCTTACTTATATCGAAGAATATGATGCTTACGCCGGCCGAAGTGGCCGTGCGGTTAAAGGCGCTGCAGTCTGGAACCGCGAGACCGCTACGGTTGCAGGTTCGAATCCTGTCTCGGGCATGGATGTTTGTGATGTCCTTAGGTTAGTTAGGTTTAACTAGTTCTAAGTTCTAGGGGACTAATGACCTCAGCAGTTGAGTCCCATAGTGCTCAGAGCCACTTGAACCATTTTTTATGATGCTTACGGAGGAAACCCTGCTGAATATCTGCCTCTAGGGCGGTCAGATTGTCGATAGTGGACCAAAATCTTTGGAATCCACACTGAGAGCGGGTAGGGAGTTGCCTGGTCTCTAACAGCCAGACTAGACAAAGGTTAACCATTCGCCCAGGGACTTTCCTACACAGCTCGTTAAGGCAATACTCCGATAACTACTGGTTTGAGGAGAGGGATCAGAATTGCCTCCCTTCATGAATTGGGGAAGTTGTCTGTCTGCCATATTAGAGTAAAACATTCAAGGAGGATTTCCTTTGATGATGTCACTGGCAAATGCCAAAGCATGCAGTACCGGATTTTGTCGTGACCGGGTGCAGAGTCACGAATCTCAGTCTGTGTGTAACACCACAACTTGGTGGATGATCATACATTTTCTACATGTTTTGCGAAGTTTGCTTTATTAGTTGTGCTGTATATTATTCTTGTAAATATGTTGTGAAGTTACAAATGCTATTTGTTATTTAATAAGGAGAATAGGCATGGAATGTTAACATTTTGTAAGTAGACACACCGGTCTAGTCAGGGAAAAGCTACTGTCAAAGAGTGTAATAAATTGTAAATGCATTATTGCTGCATGTGCGAGCGCGCCAAAAAAGTAGCAGTTGGGAGTCGCGAGGAGACGACTGGTGTTGTCGGTTGTGTGTATTTGCTGGTGTGGCTATGCAAAAGTGCGGAGCAGTGAAAACTGAATTGGTTGTTTTGGTGGATGTTTAATATGGGCAAGCTATGGCATTTATTGGGCACAGTACAAATGCAGCAAGAGTAATTCACATAACATCAAGAGTACTACGGGCCCTTGTTATTGGCTATGGTATGGCAAGAAGATCAACATGTGCCCTATTTACCGCTAAATTAAGCCACTCGACAGACCAATGGCATCATGAAGTGAAGTAAGATCTAGACTTTTATAGCTAGAAGTGCAATAGACTGAACAGCGTAGTTGGAATTTTATTGCTTGAATAACATTGTTTTCATGCATATTCTCACATAAATAATTTTCGTAAGTCATTGTCCAAGTAGTATCAATCCTATCCCTTTGTATGAACCGAGATAATCAGAAAATGAACTGAAAATGAACATTAATTTATTAGATTGTCAAAACATAATTTTTCCAACTTCTGTACAATTACATAGTAATGAAATCTTTGGTTGTAGTATGAATAATGTCAGAAATAGAATGATGCAAAAGCCAGTATTAATTCATTTGCTAAAAATAGAGTAAATTTCATAATAAAAAATTGGTAGTAAAACTTCATGTAACTTGGACACAGAATTGGCAAAGCATAGTTCTAATTTATAGCTTGTGGCATAAGTTATAACTTTTATTACAAAGAAATATCAAAGTAACTGCTACGTAAATGACAGTCCTTACCAATGAGTAAATTCAAAAAATCTTTCTGTTTGCTACAATTACGACAGTCAGTATTATGGGGAGTAATGCACCAAAAAGTTTCCGTTCACATCCAGTAAACAATCTTACTTTAATTGATCTTTGAAAATTAATATTATATGTTGTATGTGTTTGCTATTTGATTATAATCTGACTACTGTGATGTGTGGTGTGAAGTACTTGAAAATGTGCGTTAGGTACTGTTCCTACGTCATGACACCAATAACTTATGTAAGATTGCTTACGAGTATAAAGTTCAGTTTCAATTTAATTAGTCTTGTTCTGGTGTGAAACAGGCGACTGTTGGTTATTTCATTAATGACATACTTTGAAAACTTTCCTTCCAAATTTTCCACTAACTAATATTAATTAAAAAACTACTTTACATAATCAAAAATATATAAATCTGACCGAACTTTGTTTCTAATCGTCATTGCTGAAATACTAAGCAGTGGTAATTCAGTTATAACTTCATCTACTTCTCTTGGTTTTGCATTATTCTTTGGAGTAGATGCCTTTTCCCTACAGATTAGGGGCTTTAGGTACATGGTCATATAGAAAAGCCTAACTAGCCGGAGAGGTAGGAGGGTTATAAGTGCCAATTCAAGCTCCCTCATGGAGAAATGAGAGTTGTAGGCCTCAGAACTGTTCGACCTGAAGTCCAACTTTTCCCTCTCTACAGTCACGTGATAGCGACGAAACGCCAGATCACGGCCTACATTGGCAGTATTTTGTAAAAAAGTCCGGCCAGCGTCTGAGCAATGTCTCTGGGTGTTGTTTGGAGGCGCCTCTTGTTTCAGCACTGCTGCTATCAGTAAACGGCTGCGTTTACCGGAAATCCTCAAGATGGCTTCCCATACTTTTATAGAAGAAGTGGAACAATTGATGGAGTCCAGGAACACTTTCCATGACCTTTTCTTACGCTTCCTAATGATGCGTCGAGCCTTGGCCCTCGTGACTCAAAAGACCCTAAAGTTGTCTGCTGTCGATCGGCATTTAAAATGTTTAAGAGCCGCATGCCTTTCCTGGATCGCGGAACAGCACTCATCTGTCCACCAAGGTACTGGTCGCCTCCTAAGATAACGTGAGAACTGTGGGATGGAGAAGTCAGTGGCACGATGGATCACTCGTGTGATCTGGTCAACCCATCCTTGGACGCTGTCGCAGTGTTCGAACACAGCCAGCTGGCTGAAACGCATCCAGTTAGCCCTGAGTAGGTGAAGGCAGACTGGGAAGTGGTCACTGGAATGAAGGTTGTCAATGACTTCCCACTGAACACAGTTGGCGAGGGCGGGAGAACAGAAAGAGAGGTCAATGGTTGAGAATGACCCAGTAGCAATAGAGAAATGTGTGTGAGTAACCATGTTGAGGATGCACAGCTCGTGAGATGTCGTGAGGCCCTCCAAAACCTGACCCCAAGGGCAAGCATTGGTCGAGCCCCACACGACATGATGGGCACTGAAGTCTCCCAGGAGGAGGAATGGTTGCGGGAGTTGTGCGATAAGACCCGTGGGAACCTCAGAGTCTAGTGCATCTTGCGGACTAAATACAGCGAGCAAACAGTGATCCTTCGACAAACATGAATTTCAACTGCAACTGCCTGCAGGCCATTAACCAAGGGGAGAACAGAGGAGTTGTGTGTGTTAGTGACAAACACTGCAACACCTCCCTTGGCCCTTTCCCCCGAAGGTCATCCTTGCGGTATAGCTTACATCCCTGTTGCATAAGGACATCTGTATCTTTAAAATGCATTTCTTGTAAACAAAAGCACAAGGGACATGCCTGTGCTAGTTCCTCCACAAGAGACCTGAACCTATTCATGTTCCACTGTAGTACGGAAGCCAAGTCATCAGTGCAGTTTTAATTTATCCCTATCTTTACACCGGGGAGGTGAAGCAATTGAAGAGTGAGGGGGAATGGAGGGGCTACCTGGATCCAAGGCATCTATCTCCATATTATCCTCCTCATCAGTCAGACGAAAAAGTATGATGTCTGATGACACTCGGGGCACCATCTGACATGAACATCGTGAGCTTTTCCCTGCACCCTGTCCCTTCGAGGATGAGGGGGAAAGGGGGCATTGAGAAGCACTCTGGTTTTCTTGTACCTTCTGGATGCTCGATGCGGAACTGCTGTTGGTCTTTCCTGGTGCAGCTGCCTGGATTGCTTTGTCCTTAGTCTTTTTCCCTTGACTGTACACGTGCAAGTGCAGGTGCTTGTGGTGGATACAGGCACACTAGGCATCATCTGTGTCAAAGTGTCCACCTTGGGAACAGGTTTCTGCACCACGGAAGAATACGAGGTGGCTAAGATGGGTGTTTTGTTGCCTCATGTTCTTTTTTGGGTTCAGGATAGGGCATCCGCTTGGTCACTTTCATCTCCTGTATTTTGCACTCTTCAGCAAAAACATGGCAGTCTCTGCTCCGGTCTAGGTGGTTCCCAGAGCAGTTGATGCAGACCACAGGAGACGGGCAGTCAGCCACAGTATCATGAGCAGCTTTTCCGCAGTTCCCACGGCTCGCTTCACCTCCACAACTCATGGTGTATGGCTGAAATGCTGACATTTATAGCACCACATAGGCTTTGGAATGTAAGGTCGAACATTAAGTCTAAGGAAACCCGCCATAAGATGTTCAGGCAGTGAAGGAAAATTGAATGTGACAATGAAAGTGGCAGTCTTTTCAGTTGCTTCATTATTCCTGCACGTTCGTTGCTCCACATCGACTATTCTCTGAGATGCCCATTCTTGCTTCAGTTCTGCTATGCCCATGTCCATGATATCTCAGCATGTGACAACGCCTTTACTGAAGTTGAAACAGGCGTGCATCTCAACAATGATATCGTAATCACCCAGCTTCTGCGATTTCTTAAGAACGTCTACCTGCTTTGACCAACAATGAGCCATTACACTATCATTTTATAGGTTTTAATGTTACAACAAAGGCCTTCCAAACACTTATGGATATAAAAGGGGAACACGTTTTCAAATGTCCCCTCCTTCCTCGTTATCATCAGAAACAAATTGTTATTCATGACTCCATGAGCCCTGTTACTGCAGTCCAAAGTATTCTTATTATCAGGAGGACTAGCTTCTTTCATTCTTTTGGATGAATGAGTGTGAATACTCTCAGGTGGTACACCCTCCCACTGGGAGGAGGAGATTATTTCAAGGGTTCCATCTCGGTCTCTTGAGCAGCTAGGGAAATAAGGGTCCACTTGGACAGAACCCTGCACGCCTGAGTAAGCCTTATACAACTGAAGTGCGATAGTTTCCCCAGAAGTTTCCCGCTAACAACTGTTCCACCTCAACAGCCATGCATCCAATCATCACGCAGCGCACCTAGAGACTGAGGTGTTTTATATACCGTCTCGCGATCCAGGCGGTCAAGCAAAGATCCCCGTTCCCTGAGACATACAACGTTCCACCACTGAGCCGCACTGTGGTCACTGAAGTATGCCCTGAGCTTACGGTGACGGGGGACTGGTGGCGCTTACCAGTTCCCAGCTCAGGAACCCTGGGCTAATCAAGCCCGTACTCAGCAAATCAATGTTGAGCCTCTGAGGGCAAAACTAGGGAAGAACTGGTAAACTATCACATCTAGAAAATGCTATACTGCTAGATAGCACAGGGAAATTAAGTCCCACCCATGCAGTGGTGTTGCAGTGTACAGATTTGCAGGTACTTCCATATGAAGTATCAGTCTTTTTTCTATGTCAAATAGTGACATAGAAATGTAATGCATGGCCAATTAATTTCAGTAAATGTAAAAAGAAAGTGTGCACCACAGAGGTCAAAAAGGTACATGCACACCACCTGCAGTAGCATCAAGACTAATGAAGCACTGTGGTGTTTACATCAACAACTGTACTGATATCTGCTTTACTCAACAGAGCAGATCACTTCAAATTAATATGAAATAATACCCTCAGAGTTAAAGAAGAATACAATAATACCAATTCCAAAGGAAGCAGGTGTTGACAGATGTGAAAATTACCTAACTATCAGTTTAATAAGTTGTGGCTGCAAAATACTAATACGAATTCTTTACAGACGAATGGAAAAACTGGTAGAAGCCAACCTCGGGGAAGATCAGTTTGGATTCCCTAGAAATGATGGAACACATGGGGCAATACTGACCCTACAACTTATCTTAGAAGATAGATTAAGAAAAGGCAAACCTACATTTCTAGCATTTGTAGACTTAGAGAAAGCTTTTGACAATGTTGACTGGAATACTCTCTCTCAAATTCTAAAGGTGGCAGCGGTAAAATACAGGGAGCGAAAGGCTATTTACAATTTGTACAGAAACCAGATGGCAGTTATAAGAGTCGAGGGGCATGAAAGGGAAGCAGTGGTTGGGAAGGGAGTGAGACAGGGTTGTAGCCTATCCCGATGTTATTCAGTCTGTATATTGAGCAAACAGTGAAGGAAACAAAAGAAAAATTCGGAGTAGGTATTAAAATCCATGGAGAAGAAATAAAAACTTTGAGGTTCGCCGATGACATTGTAATTCTGTCAGAGACAGCAAAGGACTTGGAAGAGCAGTTGAACGAAATGGACAGTGTCTTGAAAAGAAGCTATAAGATGAACATCAACAAAAGCAAAACGAGGATAATGGAATGTAGTCGAATTAAGTTGGGTGATGCTGAGGGAATTAGATTAGGAAATGAGACACTTAAAGTAGTAAAGGAGTTTTGCTATTTGGGGAGCAAAATAACTGATGATGGTCGAAGTAGAGAGGATATAAAATGTAGACTGGCTATGGCAAGGAAAGCATTTCTGAAGAAGAGAAATTTGTTAACATCGAGTATAGATTTAAGTGTCAGGAAGTCGTTTCTGAAAGTATTTGTATGGAGTGTAGCCATGTATGGAAGTGAAACATGGACGATAAATAGTTTAGACAAGAAGAGAATAGAAGCTTTCGAAATGTGGTGCTACAGAAGAATGCTGAAGATTAGATAGGTAGATCACATAACTAATGAGGTACTGAATAGAATTGGGGAGAAGAGAAATTTGTGGCACAACTTGACTAGAAGAAGGGATCGGTTGGTATGACATGTTCTGAGGCATCAAGGGGTCACCAATTTAGTACTGGAGGGCAGAGTGGAGGGTAAAAATCGTAGAAGGAGACCAAGAGATGAATACACTAAGCAGATTCAGAAGGATTTAGGTCGCAGTAGGTACTGGGAAATGAAGAAGCTTGCACAGGATATAGTAGCATGGAGAGCTGCATCAAACCAGTCCCTGGACTGAAGACCACAACAACAATAGTTATATTTGTTTTGGAATAACAAGCCAGCTGTTCACAGGACAAGTACTACAGTAATGCAGTCAGAGAAAGAACTTGGCCATGCCTTTTTCGTGTGCACTGTTGTCGTATCACTCTGGTATCTCAATTGTAGTTAGCTGCAGATAATAACTAGAGCTAGTGACATAACTTGTGATTCATTGTAATTTTGTACTTTGCTTCTCGGAGTGGCAAGATTTTTTTTACACAAAGCAATAATCCGAACCTATTAGAAATCCTGCGAAGTAAATTCAATACTGCACTTTAGGAGAGGGGGATTTGGATGCTTTCAGAATGGAATTACAGTCCTTGCTGACTCGTGCATACTGCACACACATTTAACACTAAACTAACAATATTAACCCATTCCATGTCAATCATTTTGTTATTCCAATCCAAGTATCTACCCACATGAAAAATGTGATTCACCAGCCATATCAGACTGTACTGTAAAGGGTATAAGCTGGATTTTATGAAAGGTACAAAGGTAGTTAGTAGTATATATAACAAAAGTATTTAAGATCTTAGGGCTGTGAAATGTGTCCTGGTATTGGCTTGAGTTCAATTGTACACTCATTCATCACACGGCACATTCAAAATACATCATAACTGGGAACCTTCAAAGGACATAGAACAAATCAAGGAAGACATTAACAAAGATAATGTTATTAGAAACTGAATCTGTAGACTCCATTAATGCTTAACTTTTGTTAAGCTTCTGCAAATTATTTGTGATTATTCATATTGAATTTAATATAGTAAAATTAGCAGTAATGTGACTAATTAAAAATGCTATTGCATCCTCAATTATATTAAATAACAAATATTTATCGGTTATTCAATGGCAACTGGTTTTGTTGAAGTACGTGTTGAAGTGCACTTTTGGTGTCAATAGTTTTTACATGACATGCAGATGTTGGTGAAATGAAACGTAGTGCGGCGAGGGCCTCCCAGCGGGTAGACCTGATCACCTGATGCAAGTCTTTTAAGTTGACACCACTTCGGCGACTTGTGCGTCGATGCAGATGTTGGTAACAGTGTGGTGCATCACAGGAAATGTTAACGGGCAATCTTGAGACAGATGTTGATAGCCAATGAGGCTGTCGTTTTTCATTTCTTTCACATTATAAATTAAGTTAGCTGATATTTTCTTTCTCTCATAGGAATTTATAATGTATATTATGTGTAGGTTGCATCTTAAGTGCAGTTTTGAGTATATAGTATAAGTGCATTTGCTTATCAAAAATACTTGGCTGTTTTTTATTTATTTATTTATTTTATTTTATTTTTATTTTATTTTATTTTTATTTTTTTTTTTTTTTTTACGAATATGTCAAGATTTCAAAGAGTGGTTAGATACGAACCTAAAAGTGCACAGTTTAAACTGATGTGAATGAAATGAGTAACAATAACAGTTACACTCTTATTGTCACTATTACTCTGCTGTTTGTTTCGATAGTGTTGAAAGTCTAGATGTTGTTGTTAGGCAGGAACATAAAAGCGCAGCTTACATTGCTACGAGTGAAAAGATCAGCACTGTCAAGTACACGAAAGTGCCTCTTTTACTGAAATACAGTATGCAGATATGCAATTCCACAAATGCTTTTAATGCTGTACTTGTAGTTTTGCACTCATTCAATTGAAGATTATCAAAATATCACCCCAAATTTTAGTCATTTTTTACAAAAGGTCACACAGTAGTTAATTCCTCAAGACTTTCAAGAGCTACATAAAACAGCTCCTGAGAATTTGCAGAAGTTCAAAATTCAGTGAAGAATCAATATACGTTTGACACCGCTTCAGTTTGGTGGCAATCTTAAAGTTATATTATTCTTGAAAAATAAAGTTTGTAAAGATTGCTAGCAATTCTTTTCAGTACTACGTACTATGATCGGGCTCAACAGATCTGTGCTGTCATCACTGGATCTTTTAACATTATTAGATGTACATGCTTGTTACAATACTGTAAGTCACATAGTCATATTCCACCAAATAAAACGTGGCAGGGAACATCAGCGTGTCGAAAATAAAATAACTGCTGATGTCCCATCATACACTAATCGCTTGACAACATAATGGCGCCATCTGATTGTAACAGCGTAGATCTGCTTATACCGGTCATAGTAATAAAAAGAATTACTAGTGATCTCGGCGAACATTTTTCCATCAAGAATAGTATGAAGAATCAATTGTTCCGAGTATAGGCATATTTTTGGTAATAATGTCTGTCAGTGGTGTACACAAAAGCTGACAGAGTAAATCTAATAAACCCTTTTCTTGTTTATTAAGAGGTGCAATATACACTGTCAATGTTAGGAAGTCGTTTATTCCATCGTGTTGTCAGTTAAGTTATAGTTATGGAAACAGGATAGGGCCTCTATTTAATTTCCTTTATTGTTGTTATTGTTATTTGTCTAATGATGCTCTATAATGTTTACCACTACATCATTTCATGAGAAATATTCGTCTCACGGGGAAAAGGAGCCATGAACAAGAGCTCATTAATAGCTTACTATAAATACCAAGAAACCTGTTCAAACTGGAAAAAGTTAGCTTTGTGCTTGGGGGGGGGGGGGGGGGGGCATATCATTGAACAGGCAAGCTACCCAATAAACTACCTTGTACAGAAAGGTTTCTATTTGCTGGAATCATGATTGAGATATAGAGGACACACAACAAGATGGGTGTGCATCAATGCAGGGAAGACAAAAAGCAAACACAGGAAGCTCAAAAAAAAAAAGAAGGTGCCTATAGTGTGTGACCATTTTCACAGAAGATGAACTTTCCCAAGAATATTAAAACACTGTTATGTAGCAAAAATTCTTGTCAAAACCTGAGAATTTTTAAGTGTTGTTTTTTAATTTGCCTATATGGAATTGCTCACAGCACATAAAGGATTCAAGGAACCACCGATGACATGTTGTTAGGTTTTCGCATGAGTTGATGCTCCCACTTACGTGCAATGTCTTCAAATGGACCAAAATCTAATCTTGTGTGTTCACAACTTAGCCAGTTGCCGCGTCATAAGCTCACAGCTCATAACACCTCAAGAAGTAAGAAAACATATGACAATGCAGCTGTAATTCATTATTTTGGCATCCCGTAAAAATTCAGAAAGCAACAAAAACAAATTTTCATCTCTGGGATTGTAGTACAAGTCAGATGTTACAATTCTAACAACAACCTTGTTACGTAGGGGTAAAGCTATGCACATGGTGTTACTGGTATTGTAAATACGTAGCTGATGTTTATGAACTCAAATCCACAAAAACTGAAATGTGGATTGATGGTGTTTGTAGAAAGACGTGTTACAGATTACCCTATCAGCTACGAGATGTCAGGATACTACTACTGTCTAACAGACATTGAACTGCACTTTTATGAACGATACCACTCAGTTTAACTTCCTAATAATCAACATACTCACAAGAGAGGAAATTGCAACAAAAATGATGATGATTCAATCTTTACCCCAATATGTGAAAATTCTGTTACCGAAACGATTTTAAAAAAATGTAAAACATATAGGGTGACAAAATATTTGGCCGATCTGCCACCCTGATAAAAAAGCACGCAGGAACATATAAAACGAGACTTAAGAGTGCACTAATGTGTTACAATTATCTCTAGTCAACACATATTTAACATTTAACGCACAGTGCCACTCTACGAAAGTAAGAACACGATGACTGCACGATACAAGTTATGTGGTCAGATTGATCAATCAGAAATATTACACTTGACTGTTAAATAAATGAAAAGAAAAAAAACTGTATACGCCTTACCACCCAGCTCAGGAAACACCTTAATATTCTGTCCGCTGTCAATATCAAACAACCTCGCCGTCTTATCATCCGAGCATGTCGCTACAGTTTTTCCATCCGGAGAAAATCTTGCGCAGCGCACCCAGTGTGTATGGCCAGTGAAGCTTGTAATAAACTTTCTCCTCGGAACCGCCCATAGTTTAGCACTTTTATCATCAGAAGCTGTAAGAAATTTTCCTCCCTCAGGTGAGAAATCGACAGAACGCACTACACCTGAATGTGCTTGAATAGCAGCTGTTTCTCCCTGCAGGGACGGGACCCACAAACGTACTGTCCTATCACGGGAGACAGATGCCATCAAACGCGCAGTGGGAGAAAATTTGACGTCTGTCACTGCATTTTTGTGGGCAATAAACCTGAATATATAAATTAAACAGTTAGTACACAAATCTACATAACAGTTTCAAAAATTGTTATAAGCATTTGGAATGTATTTACATACCTGAAAGCTCTCACACCGTCTGAAAAACTCCATAGCATTAAATATGAATCGAGACTACTCGAAACAATCTGTTTACTATTAGGATTAAATGACAGCGCGGTAACTCCGCCGCGGTGGCCTCTGAAATGACGTTCTAAAGTTGGATCTTCTTGAGTCATTTTAAACAGTTCTATAGACGGCACCGTGTACAACACAAATAAACATCGGTTTCTGACAACTCACGATGATATTCAAAACATCACAAATATCAAAAACAACACATACAACATTTACATCCCAAACTCAAATCTACCGGCCTCCTCTATTAGTGGAACAAAAGCAAGTCAACTGTAGTCAACATTACCAAAATAAATTTCTCTATTGAGGGCAACATGGCTCCAACCACAGAATGTAGAATTGGGAAATTATTTCAACTGTTCTGTACTTTTCGTTAGATAAGTACTTACATCCGTAGTCCCATACAAGAACGTCTGCAATTTAAGTCACTTTCGAATATTTTTAGATGTAGCTAAAAGAAGATACTTGGGAGTTTAATACTGACACATGAAAAATACCTTCAAAAGCAATAAGACCAGAACATTTAGAGAGGACTGTTTCTCTAGAGCATTCAGGAACAATTGAGTTCGTTAATATATTTGTCTCTATTGGGAATTCATATCGAGCTGTGTGGCAAGAGAAGACGTACTCAATACTTTCGGCTGAAACTTATCAACTATTTTTATTTGTTTATTTATTATCCACCTTAAGAACTAAAAATGCAACCGATGTTGTCTTTTGTGTACATACACAATTACATATAAAATGGCATATATTTTACGAAAGTTTTTTCCGATAATTTTGCTGTCAAGATACAAAATCGTCCAGCATACTGCATATAATACGTTCAGCATATTCATATATCCAAATTCAATCTGTATTATACTTATATATCATCTTTAAGGCACATTTTGAGTACTTCTGTTGTATAAAATGCTTTTACTCTAAGCTGTTCTGTGTGGTTTTTTCAAACATACTCAGTGGTACATTGTGTGCCTATATTGGCAACATGTGAAATAGTTTTACCTCCTTATGTTTATAATTATGTTGAGTTTTGTTAAGTCTAGTGACTGTGGTGTTGATCTATGTTGATCTTTAGTACAAAGGAACATGCAACCACTAATATTTTCAGATTTTTGGAATATTGTATTGTTTGAATACAGTGTTACTAGTGTCCTGGTTGACACAGTCGAGTTGTTTAAATATCTGGATGTAACGTGGCAAAGCAATATGAAATGGAACGAGCATGTGACAACTGTGGTAGAGAAGGCGAATAGTCAACTTTGGTCTATTGGGAGAATTTTAGGAAAGGAGACCGCATATAGGACGCTGGTACAACCTATTCGTGAGTACTGCTCGAGTTTTTGGGATCTGTAGCAGGTCGAATTGAAGGAAGACATCAAAGCATTTCAGAGGTGGGCTGCTAGATTTCTTTCTAGTGGGATCGAACAACACATAAGTGTTATGGAGATGATTCGAGATCTCAAATGGGAATCCCTGGAGGGAAGGTGACGTTCTTTTCGAGAAACATTACTGAGAAAATTTAGAGAATCGGCACTTGAAGCTGCAGCCAAGCGATTCAACTGCCACCAACATAATTGCACGTAAGGATGATGAAGATGATATACGAGAAATTAGGGCTCATTTGCAGGTATATAGATAGTCGTTTCTCCCTCTCTCTGTTTGTGAGCGGAACAGGAAAGGAAATGACTAGTAGTGGTACAGGGTACCCTTCACCATGCACTGTATGTTGGCTTGCGGAGTATCGATGTAGGCCTAGATGTAGATGTAGGTGAAGCTCATTATTTCTATTCCACAGATGCATCTGACCGCCTTCTTTTGGCAAATGAGAACTTTCGTGCTCCAGGAGGATTCCTCTACAAGAAACTGGCATACGCAAGGTGGATGTGGAAAAAGGCATAGTATCCGTTGAGCAATAGCTTATCACTATCACAAACCCTCATTTTCCCTAACAAATATGTAACACACATTAACTGTGTACAGATATAATCGCTAAGTCTCTTCCATGATAATTTCAACTCAAGAGGAATTGCAAGAAGTTTATCTGAAGTACAGTCACTGCTACAACATTTAACACAGAATCTCAGTGAAATTAGAAATAATGAGGTACCCCATTACCAGGGGTCGCCCTGCTATTGGTCAACGCATATGACGACAGTGACAATATTGTTCAGGGCCCACGCTCGTGGGCCTCGGAACATTGTTGTACTGCAGTCTATGAGAGTTTTAACACCAGCCTCATTAACTGTATGTTTTTAAGTGGTGGTGCATATTATTAAGCATGATTAAACCTAAAACTATAATAAATAAGGATCTTTATATCCTAATAATAACCACCTTCAAAGGCTTAATATTAAGAGCTAGAACATTCACAAACACTAACTGTAGCTCAGGAAGATGACTCAGAAACCCACTGAAGATTTTCTTTTGTGGCAAGTTTTTTTATGTTATCTGTTTTAGCTTCTGTGTTCAGATGTCTTACTATAATGAAAGTTCTTGGCCTTAGATAAAGATGCATTTTGGGTTTTTTTACGTTATTGCACATTCAACAACATGTCACCCATTAAAACTGTAAAATGTCACTTCAAACTCGCTTATTTTATTGAGCCAGTCAACTGGAGGACCTATGGTGACCATGGAAAAATATGAAATTTGTGGTAAGGTCTTATGGGACCAAACGGCTGAGGTCATCAGTACTGGTGTCTATGGAGATCCAGTCATTTGGATACTGCTGATTTAATTTGAATCCAAAAGAAGTTTCTTTGAGTCTAAAACCAAGAAACTGTCAATGTAAGATCAAATCTGGCCTGGTGTGAAACACTGTCCACTTTCTTGTTTTATTGGAGAAGAAAACTGGCAATTTATACTAAAGATGAAGTGTCAAGTCATCCACATGAGCAATAAAAGGAATTCCCTAAATTTTGGTTACATAGTGAATCACAGAAATCTAAAACCTGAAAATTCAACTAAATACTTACGGATCACAATTATGAATATCTTAAACTAGAATGATCACACAATAATGTTGTGAGGAAAGCTAACAAAAGACTGTGATTTATTGCCAGAACACTTAGAAAATGCAATAGCTCTACTGAAGAGACTGCTTACACTATGCTTGTACGCCTCTTGTGACTCAAAGTCAAGTCTCTGAAGAGTTAAACTGTTTCCCTGACAACATTCTCAAATGATGCATTTGATTTTACTACTGCTTATTAGGAGCTACATCATTTAAGATAATGCATATCCATGCCCACGACTATCACATAATAACAATATTTATTTTTATTCATATCCTTAATCATTTCGCTAGTCGTTTTTGAGTAGTTATTGCAGCTTTTGCAGTTTTCTTTGCTGTGCCTTTATTAGCAGCAATATTATCATCTAACAGAATAGTGGTGCTAACGATGGCTGGTTTCAAACTATGTATAATTATCCTACTGGTTACCTGATTATACTAGAGTTCATGGGTAAGTAATAAATAAACAAATAAGTAAAAACTGTTTATGGTGTTCCTCAGCGAAAGTTGCGTAATTCGAGAAGTGCGGCAAGGAAATACAATAGTTAGGTTATAGGCCGAAGACTGCCACTACAAAGGGGAGCATTGTTATTAGTGTTGTGTAGTTAGAAAAACTAGGGCATTTATTGTCAACTGTGAACAATTTTGGCTGGTCAACTCTATGAAGGTAAAAATCCAGTTTCGAGAAACCACTAAGCACAAACTAAAACCATCAGGATAGCTCAGTATTGTTCTTTGTAGATTTCTGAGAGGCATTATTATAAAACTAGCTCTGTGAACATGGTATCTAAGATAGAGTATCTAGTATCTAGCCTCTGATATGTAACTTTAGCTCCAACTTGTGTCTAGCCCATGATGTGCAACTATAGCTAAACAGTGAATTGTTTTCATTGACTTACTGTCAATTCTTTGTAATGTGATCAATGAGCAAGGTTCTTCTCCTTATTGAAAAACATGATGAATGAAGGCAAAAATACACAGGTTCAGAAATCGGAGAACTATAAGATTACAACAACAATTTGAGAAGAGACATATCACTTGAAAACTAAGGGTACATATATTTGTGTAGTTTGTTTGTAAAACAGCTTAACCATGATCATAATTTAACATGCCAAGAAAGAAATGCTTATCCATCAGAGAATGATTATAGTGAGAAAATAAAATATCCACAGCACGACCTTTCAGTCTTTTCTAAGAAACACTGTTTCAATGACTTGGTACTGAAACATGATGCACTGAATGCATCACAAGAGATGAGATTTATATTTTCCTGGAAACCCGGTGAGTGGAAGTAACAGAGAGCAAGAAACATTTCAACACAAAAAACCTGGATCATATTAAACTTCAAATAATTTCCCAAGTCAGATCTTTTTATTGCCTGACATGTTTGCATTAATTTTTTAAAATGACCAGTTTGTGTTCAACATAAAGAGCTCCAGATCTGTAGACAACAGAAAAATAACTAATCAGGAAGTATGTAGGAAAATAAATGATGTTATCATATCATGCCATCATCAAACATCAAATGTACCAAAAAATACCTGATTGTATTGGTTACAAGAGTAGCCTGTCCAATTACCAGCAAAATTTACAAGCAACATCACAGGATAAAATAGTGGTTTGTTTAACAAGTAAACTCTTAGAGTATGAATGGCTGGGAGACACAGAAGAACAGGTTCAGCCAGTTCAGTTATTAATACAGCCCACAAGGCTACTGTCAACAGTTCCGCACTGTCGCCTGATAAACAAAGTAAGAGCCTACGGAATATCAGACCAGCTGTGTGGCTGGATTGAAGAGTTTTTAGCAAACAGAACACAGCATATTGTTATCAATGGAGAGACGTCTACAGGCGTTAAAGTAACCTCTGGCGTGCCAAAGGGGAGTGTTATGGGACCATTGCTTTCCACAATATATATAAATGACCTAGTAGATAGTGTCGGAAGTTCCATGCGGCTTTTCGCGGATGATGCTGTAGTATACAGAGAAGTTGCAGCATTAGAAAATTGTAGCGAAATGCAGGAAGATCTGCAGTGGATAGGCACTTGGTGCAGGGAGTGGCAACTGACCCTTAACATAGACAAATGTAATGTATTGCGAATACATAGAAAGAAGGATCCTTTATTGTATGATTATATGATAGTGGAACAAACACTGGTAGCAGTTACTTCTGTAAAATATCTGGGAGTATACGTGCGGAATGATTTGAAGTGGAATGATCATATAAAATCAATTGTTGGTAAGTCGGGTACCAGGTTGAGATTCATTGGGAGAGTCCTTAGAAAATGTAGTCCATCAACAAAGGAGGTGGCTTACAAAACACTTGTTCGACCTATACTTGAGTATTGCTCATCAGTGTGGGATCCGTACCAGATCGGGTTGACGGAGGAGATAGAGAAAATCCAAAGAAGAGCGGCGCGTTTCGTCACAGGATTATTTGGTAACCATGATAGCGTTACGGAGATGTTTAACAAACTCAAGTGGCAGACTCTGCAAGAGAGGCACTCTGCATCGCGGTGTAGCTTGTTCGCCAGGTTTCGAGAGGGTGCGTTTCTGGATGAGGTATCGAATATATTGCTTCCCCCTACTTATACCTCCCGAGGAGATCACGAATGTAAAATTAGAGAGATTAGAGCGCGCACGGAGGCTTTCAGACAGTCGTTTTTCCCGCGAACCATACGCGACTGGAACAGGAAAGGGAGGTAATGACAGTGGCACGTAAAGTGCCCTCCGCCACACACCGTTGGGTGGCTTGCGGAGTATAAATGTAGATGTAGATGTATATGGTATCCAGCGTATTTGCCATTATTGAATAAACATATATACCTGACACTATCCAGTAATAATTATTGTTTGTTTAGTGTGAATGCTGTTATTGGTGATACTTAACTAAAATTTGCGGTCTGTCAAAGTTAAAAGACATTTGGACATTGCAATTTTTTTGTAATTTGTTGCTTTCTCACATGGTGTTGTGCTGACCACATTTGCAGGCAGAGGGCCCTGCCAGAGGGCCCCTCCACCAATATCAGGTGCAGCACACATGTTCCAGCTGTCCTACCACACACTCTCTCTTACCTGTCCCTTGGAGATCCACATGCAACAATCATACATTAGTAAATCATCATAAATGTTAAACTGGGAATTGTTACTGAATTTGATCTTTCTCATCCAGAATTAGATTCATAACTTGCTTTTGATGAGTTTCTCCAAGAAATTAAGGAAGTGCTCATTTTGAGCTCTGTGTAGGATGTCAAAATTTAGATCAATGTTTGCGACTGAGTGCTTTAATGTTTTCATATGTGCCCCAAATTCTGCTTTGTTCTGAGAGTATGTATGCTCCCTGAATCTAGTTTCAACGTTCCTCTCCATTTACCCTATGTAATGTTTACTGTAGTCATTGCATTTGATTCTATACACATATGAACACTGAAATTTGTTGCTGTTATTATAGATTTTATGGAGGAGCCTGAATTTTAACATGTTATTTAAAGAAAAACCAATTTAAAATTAGCTTTACGAAAATATAACTTGATTTTGTTGGAAGTATTTCCATAGTAAGTCATACCTAAGCCTGCCCGGTTAGCCGGTCAATGACACGGATCCGCCCAGCTGATTAGTGTTGAGGTCCAGTGTGCCGGCCACTCTGTGGATGGTTTTTATGGCGGTTTTCCATCTGCCTTGGCGAATGTGGGCTGGTTTCCTTTACTTCGCCTCAGTTCCACTATGTCTGCGATAGTTTTTCAAACACTTTCTCCACGTACACTTACACCATAGTTACTCTATCACGCAAAGATTGGGGTGACACTCGTCTGGTGTGAGATGTTCCCAGGGGTCCACTGGGGGCTGAAGCGCACAGTGACAGTGGGTTTGGTGTGGGGTGGCAGTGGGGTGAGTGGACTGCTGTAGCCTGTTCTGGGGTTGTGAACCACTGAGGACTATGGTGGGAACAGGCCTCTCCATCGTTTCTAGGTCCCCAGTTCCATACAATACAATATGGTGCAAGTCATACCGATATATCTTCTGTTGTTATTCTTAGTTGTGACATGACGTCCATTTATTCATTTTAACTGATTTTTCTTTATCTTATTATAAATTTCACCGCATTCCTGCTCCTGTATCTACTCGCCAAGGCCACAGTTCTTTTTTTACTTCCTTCTGGCAGAGCAGCAATCTTAATAAATTACACTTCATTGCAAAAAAATATGCCCACTTTTATTGTTGGGGTGGCATGGGCATTCATTAAGAACAACATCTGTACATGTATATATCCTGAATATGGTAAATTCATGTTTTCTGTTGTTCCTTATTAGTATTACATTCACATAGTTTATGCAGTTATCTTCCACAAAGTCCATAGTGAATTTAATCTTGGGTTGCTAAGAATGTATTTTAGGTGCTATGCTTTCGTTGTTACTTTTGTCTCCTTTGTACAAAAGCAAGCAGAATTATCTGCACACTCTTATTTTATGACTTTCTCTGTAACATCAGAATTTTGGTCAAAGAATTTGTTTCCCAAATAATTTATAAAAATATCCGCAAATGTTCAGCTAAACTATTACACATTGTCAACCTATCGATCTGGTGATAAATTTTCTGACTGGATGTGAAGTAATTGAATGATAAAACTAGTTCTGACATTTCCATTAATTCAGCCACTTCTCCTAGTGCTACTTTTTTGCATGTGAGGAACGAGTTTTTGATGAGATTTTCATGTCTTTCATATAAATATTTCTTTGTAAACTGGTGATATCCAATGATGCAAGTGACATGCCCTCAGTTGTTATTATAAACTTAATTTCTGCAGACAATTTGTAACTGTTCTTAATGTTACAATTTTAGCGATATTTATATGCTGCCTTCAATCTGGCATTCAGTTCTTTATGTATTTCATAGTTTGGGCAACAGCTGATATTTGCAACAGAATGTATAGATTTTCCATCCTTATGCAGCTTTATTTCTGAATGTAGTTCATAGATTCGTCGGTTTTGATGTTAAGTTTAAAAGTCTCTTCCTCCACGAAGAGGAACATGCTATTATCTGTTAATTCCTTACATCTATTTGAAATTTTCTAAATGAATCTTTCTTGACCTCTATTATAAAATTCTTGGGGAAAACACTTCTTGGTTTTCTCAGTGTGTCTGCATCATGTATTAGAACACCATGGTGTCCTCATTATGGAGTCTATCAAACCACTATTTTATTCTGTGATGGAGCATATAAATTTTGCTGGTAGTTGGGTGGCTTACTGTTGCAAGTGATATACTCAGGCATGTTATAGTGCATTTGATGTTGTTGATGGTAGGGTATGGTAACATTGGGTATCTCATAGACTATTTGTTGACTAATAATGTATCATTCTTTCTTCCATAGTATGGAATTTTCTTCCCTAGTATGGAATTTTAAATTTTGTTCATGAGAATAGAAATATTATTGAAGGAAGGACTGAAACTTTTGTTATTGCATTCTCATGTAATAGTTTTCACCAGGGCATGAAGTCATTGTTGTAAAGTAGTAAGTACGGTGACAGTAACCATGTTATTGTTATTTGTTAATGTGAAAAGTTGGTTTTGCATGATAATCAGATCAGAATTCGTTAAAAACATAGCGTACTAACAGCTTGCAATTATTGCATCACTGAATTGACTACTTCCAACTAAGTTACAAGCCAAATTTACACAAAGTAAATTCCATTAATGTCGGAATTTGGTGTTTTGAACTTGCAATCAAATCAAGAGGAAATAACTGAAACACCAGTATTACTTAACATTAATTACAAGTTACAGGAATGGTACAACCACACATTACTGATGACTGAAGGAGAAGAAGAAGGAATTTCAGTACCATTATTTTTTTAGATAAGATCGAAAACCTCTTTCAGAGACATACTGTATACAAAGCTGAAATTGATTTCAGAGATATACCTGTGATATCGAAACATCAAGTTCAGTCAGTGTGGCTGCTTGAAATCAAATGTTTTGCTGCACAAGCCTTTTGCATGGTACAGACAGTGTGTATTTTAGTACTTCGATGTATTCAACTTCACTTTGAAAGTTATCTTTAAATAAATAAAAATATGGACTGAAGTATAGATTAGATTAGATTAGATTAATACTAGTTCCATGGATCATGAATACGATATTTCGTAATGATGTGGAGCGAGTCAAATTTTCCAATACATGACATAATTAAGTTAATTTAACAACATACTTAAGTTAATATAACAACTTTTTTTGTCTTTTTTTAATTTTTTTAATATTTTTTGTTTTTTTTTTCTTAATTTATATCTAAAAATTCCTCTATGGAGTGGAAGGAATTGTCATTCAGAAATTCTTTTAATTTCTTCTTAAATACTTGTTGGTTATCTGTCAGACTTTTGATACTATATGGTAAGTGTCCAAAGACTTTAGTGGCAGTATAATTCACCCCTTTCTGTGCCAAAGTTAGATTTACTCTTGAATAGTGAAGATCATCCTTTCTCCTAGTATTGTAGTTATGAACACTGCTATTACTTTTGAATTGGGTTTGGTTGTTAACAACAAATTTCATAAGAGAGTATATATACTGAGAAGCTACTGTGAATATCCCTAGATCCTTAAATAAATGTCTGCAGGATGATCTTGGGTGGACTCCAGCTATTATTCTGATTACACGCTTTTGTGCAATAAATACTATATTCCTCAGTGATGAATTACCCCAAAATATGATGCCATATGAAAGCAATTAGTGAAAATAGGCGTAGTAAGCTAATTTACTAAGATGTTTATCACCAAAATTTGCAATGACCCTTATTGCGTAAGTAGCTGAACTCAAACGTTTCAGCAGATCATCAATGTGTTTGAAACTTCCTGGCAGATTAAAACTGTGTGCCCGACTGAGAATCGAACTCGGGACCTTTGCCTTTCGCGGGCAAGTGCTTTACCAACTGAGCTACCGACGCACGACTCACGCCCGGTACTCACAGCTTTACTTCTGCCAGTACCTTGTCTCCTGCCTTCCAGTGTGTTTCTTCCAATTTAATCTCTCATCAATGAACACACCTAAAAATTTGGAATATTCTACCTTAGCTATATGCTTCTGATTAAGGTCTATATTTATTAATGGAGTCATACCATTCACTGTACGGAACTGTATGTACTGTGTCTTATCAAAATTCAGTGAGAGTCTGTTTACAAGGAACCACTTAGTAATTTTCTGAAAGACAGTATTGACAATTTTATCAGTTAATTCTTGTTTGTCAGGTGTGATTACTATATTTGTATCATCAGCAAAGAGAACTCACTTTGCCTCTTCATGAATATAGAATGGCAAGTCATTAATATATATTAAGAACAACAAA